>NC_134698.1:23230584-23535584 GCF_050947455.1 Rhinoderma darwinii
TTAAAATATTCTGGATTATTGGACGGGCATAGAAAAGTATAGAAATCTTAGTTTCAATCTTCAATTTCCTTACTGGTTCTCTCTGCTCAGTCTTCCACATTATAGTACAGTTCTGTGCTAAATGACCACATTTTAGGGATTATCAGATACAAAGGAATTTTACTGTATTTTGAGATCATCTATCAATCACTTTCTTGTGGTAAAGTCTAATTATTAAAAAAAACTCACTTATGAAGGGTCTAAGTCCAAAAGCGGATTCCTGCTGCCGATAGATGTCCTAAAGAGAAGAGAATCCAGTAAGTGACCTCTTATCCCTCCTCAGGAATGGACAGTAGGACAAGGGGTCAGTTTTACAAATGGGCAGCCAGTGATTTGTGGACTTGTTACCTGTCCGGGGCTCTTACTCAATAAGCGGCTACTTGTCTGAGTGGACAGCCGGCCACATGGACCTCTCCTGCTGGATCCAAGTCTCCTGCTACATGTCCATCACAGGGAAGGAAAAAACAGGACAATGAAGCCACTGACCTCCAGAGATCTGCTGCCCGCTGCCATCCTGTACCCGTCCTGAACTGTAGAATCCAAATCACAATCTGAAACACAAAAAAGAGATGTCGTCCCAGATCTGATAAAGACCCAAAATCCTGCAACTTTCCACATGTATTAATAGTGAATGTCCAAAAATATATATATTTTTTTTTCATCTAAAAAGATCCAAAATACTGAGTTGAATAATTAATTGTTTGGGACGCCAATTACATACGGTAGCTTCAAAATTGTGGCCTGTGATTGGTGCCTCAGGTCACATGATCTATAACCCATAAGTAATAGCAGTGCACAAGTACAGACCACGCAGCGCCATAATCTGGGCAGTGCAGCGCTTGGCGGTCCTATAGCTCCCATAGATCTTGTATGAGGTGTCAGTGTGCGGCTGCATCTCTTTTTACAATCTCCTCCACACTGCGGTCGTCCGGTTGTGGAGGAGAGCAGGGGCGTAGCTATAGGGGTGCAGAGGTAGCAGTAGTACCCAGACCCTGATACCTGAGGGGACCAGAGGCTAAAAAAGAAGACACCAGTATGACAAACATCACATAGTAGATGGGGGCCCTGTTATAAATATCACACTGGGCCCCAGGAGTTTCACAATATGCCTCTGGAGAAACGGATACTGGGGACCCCAGTACTATTGATCGTGGGGGTCCCGGCAGTGATTAAACATGTATGGCCCCTCCGGTGTATAGGTGAGAAATGTTTCTGGTGGGAGAATCTCTTTATCATGAGCGATCATCGTTTTCTGCGGTGTTTATTTCTTACATCTTGACATTATAGAACATTTATCTCTGGAAATCTTCATGTAACATTCTCCACGGTGGATTTTACTGTATTTTGGGCTTTGTACTCTCATATATATATATATACAGACAGTGATAATACATTGGAGTGTGGCCTGTACTGGTATTTGTAGCCGTATAGGAGGAGGAATATAAGTAATACTGGACACAAATACATATGGTATATGGGATTTCATTGCTGCCCTATAAAGATATATGACATGAATATTTTGTCTATGTTAATTCCATTCACAAGTACAGAATACACCCCAAAACATCAACCAAAGAGTCCCCATTTACAGCGTCAGAAGAGTGACCCTATAAACAGTTCCAGCAGACCGCCCCTCATTAAAAATAATGCCAGCAATGCCCACACATAAATAATGCCAGCAGAGTGCCCCTAATAAACATTACAACTGGCAGCAGAGAGTCCCTAATAAACATTACTGGCAGCAGAGAGTCCCTAATAAACATTACTGGCAGCAGAGAGTCCCTAATAAACATTACTGGCAGCAGAGGGTCCCTAATAAACATAACTGGCAGCAGAGAGTCCCTAATAGACATTACTGGCAGCAGAGAGTCCCTAATAAACATTACTGGCAGAAGACGGTCCCTAATAAACATTACTGGCAGCAGAGAGTCCCTAATAAACATTACTGGCAGAAGAGAGTCCCTAATAAACATTACTGGCAGCAGAGAGTCCCTTATAAACATTACTGCCAGCAGAGAGTCCCTAATAAACATTACTGGCAGCAGAGAGTCCCTAATAAACATTACTGGCAGCAAAGAGTCTCTAATAAACATTACTGGCAGGAGAGGGTCCCTAATAAATATTACTGTCAGCAGAGGGTCCCTAATAAATATTACTGCCAGCAGAGAGTCCCTAATAAACATTACTGGCAGCATAGAGTCCCTTATAAACATTACTAGCAGCAGAGAGTCCCTAATAAACATTACTGGTAGCAGAGGGTCGGTTATAAACATTACTGGCAGCAGAGAGTCCCTAATAAACATTACTGGCAGCAGAGAGTCCCTAATAAACATTACTGGCAGCAGAGGGTCCCTAATAAATATTACTGGCAGCAGAGAGTCCCTAAAAAGCATTACTGGCAGCAGAGCGTCCCTAACAAACATTACTGGCAGCAGAGGGTCCCTAATAAATATTAATGGCAGCAGAGAGTCCCTAATAAACATTACGGGCAGCAGAGTGTCCCTAATAAACATTACTGGCAGCAGAGAGTCCCTAATAAACATTACTGGCAGCAGAGCATCCCTAATAAACATTTCTGGCAGCAGAGTGCCCCTAATAAACATTACTGGCAGCAGAGAGTCCCTAATAAACATTACTGGCAGCATAGAGTCCCTAATAAACATTACTGGCAGCAGAGAGTCCCTAATAAACATTACTGGCAACAGAGCCCCTAATAAATATTACTGGCAGCAGAGGGTCCCTAATAAACATTACTGGCAGCAGAGAGTCCCTAATAAACATTACTGGCAGCAGAGGGTCCCTAATAAACATTACTGGCAGCAGAGAGTCCCTAATAAACATTACTGGCAGCAGAGCGTCCCTAATAAACATTACTGGCAGCAGAGCCCCTAATAAACATTACTGGCAGCAGAGAGTCCCTAATAAACATTACTGGCAGCAGAGCGTCCCTAATAAACATTACTGGCAGCAGAGCCCCTAATAAACATTACTGGCAGCAGAGAGTCCCTAATAAACATTACTGGCAGCAGAGAGTCCCTAATAAACATTACTGACAGCAGAGAGTCCCTAATAAACATTACTGGCAGCAGAGAGTCCCTAATAAATTACTGACAGCAGAGAGTCCCTAATAAACATTACTGGCAGCAGAGAGTCCCTAAAAAACATTACTGGCAGCAGAGGGTCCCTAATAAACATTACTGGCAGCAGAGAGTCCCTAATAAACATTACTGGCAGCAGAGGGTCCCTAATAAACATTACTGGCAGCAGAGCGTCCCTAATAAACATTACTGGCAGCATAGCCCCTAATAAACATTACTGGCAGAAGAGGGTCCCTAATAAACATTACTGGTAGAAGAGAGTCTCTAATAAACATTACTGGCAGCAGAGCCCCTAATAAACATTACTGGCAGAAGAGGGTCCCTAATAAACATTACTGGCAGCAGAGAGTCCCTAATAAACATTACTGGCAGCAGAGGGTCCTATATAACCAGTTCCAGCAGACGCTTCCCATCACACAGCCACAGAATAAATGATAAAATGCTGGCTGCCTGCAGCCACCACTAGGGGGAGCACACAATTTCCATATTTATACAGGTTATATAGGAGTTATTGGCGGTAATATAAATACAATGTGACAGCTCCCCCTAGTGACAGTTACCAGCAGTAACCAGTAACATGGGGGATGAGATAAATGGGGGTCAGTTATATCACATTTTGGGGGAACTCACCGACGTCCAACTTCACTCGTCGTTGTCCTGTAACAGACTGAGGACCACTGAGCGGTTGTTGTTTCAAATTCAAATCCAGCGATCCCATTGGCTGCTGCTCAGTGATGTATTTAACAGTAAATTTAAAGGGACATGACTCTTATTTCACTAGACTGCATTTATTATATGTTTGCTGTAATTCTGCTTATAACATGAAGCTGTGGAGATAATCTGCAGGGACGGGTTATATTTCTCTTAATATTGGGATTGGGATTAGAGGTTATATCATTTTCTATCCTGTATCAGGACATTTCTTTTATAATTTGACATATTATTAACTATCAATGTGCCATGAAGGATCTGATATCTGAAATCACAGTTGTTTGATGGACGTTGCTGTTTAACCCCTTCCTGAGCAGGTTATTTGGGGTGATCAGATCTCGGGGTTTCCATCTCTTTATCATTCCAGTGTTTGTTTTATTTCTATCATTTTATTGTAAATGATAATGGAAGTCGGATGACGGCAAATAAGCAGCGAGACCCTCTGTGCTAAGTGGTCAGGGGTGTCGTGGTCTCATCCAGCATCAGAAGGGGGCGCTATTTTTCTCTTTGCTATGAGGCCCCATAAATTCTTACAGAAACATTTGTGCTGCCGATCAGAGAGATTTACCATTCAGGAACATAATAAATCTGGGTGACAAGTCCTATGTGCGCTGTAATGGCAGCTGTACTGGTTGTCACCCAGCTTTCCCAGTCTCCTGAATGACAAGTCTGCCTAATTATACAGTGACCCTGCCCCTGCTGTTATACTGCTGCATTATTAGGTAGGTTTACCCTTCAGGGGTCTAGGCAAGTTGGGTAACAACCCTTATGGAGGCCGTCGTTCTCACCCAGCTTTTCCAGAAACAGAAAAAAACAAAAACATAAGGCCTCGAGCCGCCCACAAATCGCGGCCGTGCACATGGCCACGGCCATTATTTTCTATGAGCCTGGACCGCAGAAGACGGCCGTAATAAGACATGCCCGTTCTTTCTGCGGTCCGGGCTCATTAAAATATGCGATATGCGGGAGGCTCGCAGCTGTCACTCCGTGGCCGACCCGAAAATGGCGGCCGTGCACATGGCTACTGTCGTCTGCATGAGGCCTAATATAAACATTTTACCAAAAACATGTAAAAAACAGTGTAATGAGGACCCCGGGATGTGATGTGATGGGGCAGATCAGAAGCGTGTAAGTGATTGTTGTAAAATGCTGAGCCAACATAATGCTCCGTCTATTAAATAATTAGGACATTGCCAGCGGGCAGGGAGTGGGCATGTAAGGGGCAGGTGCCGCACAGGGATAACTCCTTGGCAGAACGCCACTTATTAGGGATAATTGTAAAGTACAGAAGCCAAAACAAATAAGACTGGATAATATCTGTGTACAATCCTAATATATATATAATGTACCGGCCGCTGGAGTCACATATTCTATCTATCTATCTATCTATCTATCTATCTATCTATCTATCTATCTATCTATCTATCTATCTATCTATCTATCTATCTCTCTCTCTCTCTCTCTCTCTGTAGATAGCGCCATACATCGCCCAGTAGAGTACGCCATACAGCCCCCCTGTAGATAACGCCATACAGCCCCCCTGCAGAGAACGCCATACAGCCCACCCTGCAGATAACGTCACACAGACCCCCCTGTAGATAACGCCACACAGTCCCCCCTGTAGATAACGCCACACAGTCCCCCCTGTAGATAACGCCACACAGTCCCCCCTGTAGATAACGCCACAGTCCCCCCTGTAGATAACGCCATACAGTCCCCCCTGTAGATAACGCCACACAGTCCCCCCTGTAGATAACGCCACACAGTCCCCCCTGTAGATAACGCCACACAGTCCCCCTGTAGATAATGCCACACAGTCCCCCCTGTAGATAACGCCACACAGTCCCCCCTGTAGATAACGCCACACAGTCCCCCCTGTAGATAACGCCACAGTCCCCCCTGTAGATAACACCACACAGTCCCCCCTGTAGATAACGCCACACAGTCCCCCCTGTAGATAACACCACAGTCCCCCCTGTAGATAACACCACACAGTCCCCCTGTAGATAACGCCATGGGCACTGGGCAGAATGTCAGGGGTCAATCTTTTGGCCCCTGAACATGTGATCGCTGTGACAACCAATCACAGCGATCACATGCATTTCTGCATAGAAAACAGTGTGCACGCGATCGCGTGCACACAGCCCTGTGCCCACGCTGTTACCAACAGCTCTGGGCACTGGGCAGAGTATCAGGGACCAATCTGATGGTCCCTGAACATGTGGTCGCTGTGAAAACCTATCACAGCGACCACATTTGTTTTATTTTGACTTTTCTGGCAGTAAATCTCCTGCCTCTTTTCTTCTCCTCAAACATTGTTTCAGTTTGAGGAGAAGAAGAGACTCGGGAGAATTGCTGCCAGAAGATTACAGTGAAAAAAAATACAGTTACACTCATAAAACATTCTCTGTATAGATAGATTTCTATCTATCTATACAATCTATCTATCTATCTATCTATCTATCTATCTATCTATCTATCTATCTATCTATCTATCTATCTATCTATCTATCTATCTATCTATCTATCTATCTCATATCTATCTATCTATCTATCTATCTCTCTCTCTCTCTCTCTATCTATCTCATATCTATCTATCTATCTATCTCTTTTCCCATTACATACTTTTATTGCTTATTGATTAGATTTATCATCAAAAGAATTGCCGCTCCAGTCATTGGGAATTATATCAAAACCTGTTTCCTTATCTCTCATTAACTCCCATTAACAAGATTGTTGGAGGTCCGGGTGGTCAGACCCCGCTGAGCAGTTTTATTTTATATCCTGTATAATCAATATGGTCTGTCATGGGAAAAATATCCTTGAAATGTCCCTGGAGGACCCAGGACAATTTGATAATCCAAAACCAAAACCATGAAAAATCCAGTAATCTGTATTCTATAGGTGTTGAGAATATCAAAAAAGAAATAAAAATGCCTCTGGCTGCCCAAACACATACAATGGCTGTCGGTCGATCGACAACTATTCTTTTTGACTCCCTCATATACTGTACGTGCACCCTTGACTCGGCCGAGCCACCTCTGCCACCTACTTATCTCCTGGGAAAACAAGGGATCGGGCATGTTAGATCTATCGTTTTCCTGCCCAACATCTGCCACCGGGGGGGGGGGGGGGGGTCAGGATACCCCCATACACATTAGATAGTCCTCTGACTTTTTTATGTTATGTGTTTGGGAACCTTTAGGACATGTTCACACAGCTTTTGTTTTTGAGCATTACTTCCCATCCCAAGTAATGAAATCATAAATCAGATTCTCGGTATAGAAGTAATGACGGATAATATAGATGATATCAGTGGTGAGTAATGGAAGGCGAATTACCAATAAATCGTATTTCTGGAATTGATCGCTAACATGTATATTTTGAGTCTACATCAAATATGTAATCGGAGGTTATATGGACAAAAGTATTGGGACCCAGCTCTTAATCATTGAATTCCGGTGTTTCATTCAGTCCCACAGGTGTATAAATCCAGAACTCGCCGTGCAGTCGCCTTTACAGACATTTGTGATAGAATGGGTCATTGTAAAGACATCACTGAATCCCAGCGCGGTCCTGTAATAGGACGTCATCGATGTAACAAGTCAGTGTGTGATATTTCTTCCCTCCTAGATATTCCACTATCAGCTGTGAGTGATATTATTGTAAAGTGGAAGTGTTTAGGAGCCTCAGCAACTCAGCCACGAAGTGGAGACCACGTAAAGTTACACAGCCGGGCGCCGAGTGTTGTGGCATTTAGTGTATAAAAGTCGCCAACACTCTGCTGACTCAATAACTGCAGAGTACAGACCTCCTCTGGCATTAATATCTGTACAATCACTGTGCCCCAGGAGCTTCATGGCACGGGGTCCAAGCAGCTCCATGCCAGTCTTACAAAGTCTAAAGTTTTTTACTTTATTTTAGCTTCTAAGTGAAATTCGCAGGAAAATCTACAGCGGCTAATGCACACTGTTTTTGGTAGCAGAAAGCAAATTCGCACCAAAATTTTCTGGATTCGTGATGGGTGTGGATTTAGTCTAACAGTCTATCAGTGTTGTCTGAAGTGTTCCCTTAAAGGGGCTGTCCAAGATTAGAAAAAGGGTCTGGGGGGCGTGGCCTGACTGCCGAACTGGATGGCTATGTGAGTGCTTAGCTCCTGCACCGTTAAGCAACTAAAGCGACTTTCAACGGATTTAAACTCTTTTTTTCTGGCTACACCCGGTTTACTGCTTATTTACGATGCCTAGAAGGAAGAGACCGCTGAAGAAACCGGAGAAACTCCTATATTTCTTCTTTCCCGCGACCTCGGGCAGAATCCAAGATGGCGCCGGGGAAGACTCACACGCAGAGTCTCTGACTTCGGAGCCTGCACTGGAACATTCAGAGCAGGGAGAGGATGAGGACGCTGTACACGCTAGGAGGAGTACATCCTTACCTCCTAGATCGAGATCGTCAGTATTACCTCCCTCCCGTTTAAGAGGCATCCCAGACCGACATATATCAGGTGAAGGGACACATACCTCAGAACAACAGGGCGTTGTCCGGCGCCGCTCACAGGATGGGGCCTCGTCAACTTCTTCATCTCCTCGGCCGTGTAGTCCTGAATCACGGAGACCGAGGATACAGCCGCAAGATACCCTCCTGGCACAGGTGAGAGATACACCCTCACCACTGTTATCTGTTGCAAATGAGCTCCCTGACGGGTTTGATGAACTGCCGGCTTCCAATATGGCGGTTACAGAAGCCACCATGAAACATATGTTGCAGGCCTTACGCCAATCTCTGCAAGCGGGGTTTGCCAACCTTACACATCCTATTTCCACATCTTTACAAGAAGAGGAGAACCGGGATAACCACATGGAAACCAAAATGGGGTCGTTTGCCACCTCACATAATGATCTCATAGACGCTCATTATGGCCTTGAAACGGAAGTACAACAATTACGTGCTAAAGTTGCCGACTTGGAGGATAGATCAAGGCGCAATAACGTGAAGTTTCGATGTATCCCTGAATCGGTTATGCCACAAAATCTGACCCTATATATTCAATCTCTTGCAAAATGCATACTGCCTGACTGTACCCCGCAGGACTTGATTATTGATAGAGCACACCGGGTGCCACGTCCTAAGCATTTGGGAGAACATGTTCCAAGGGATGTCTTGGTTCGTGTCCATTTTTTCCAAACTAAGGAAAACCTGATGTATGCGGCTAGGAAGATGAATCGCCTGCCGGAACCTTATCAGATGGTCACTCTATATATTGATCTATCTTCTACTACCTTGCAACTCCGACGCCAACTATCCCCTATTACTTCAGCATTGAGAGATCAGAAAGTTTTATATAAATGGGGTTTCCCGGTTCGCCTGCTCATCACCCGAAATAATGTTCTACACATCGTTAGAACACTGGAAGAAGGTTCTGCATTATTACACCAATGGAAGATCCCGCTTTCATCAAGACAAGCTCCTCTGCCAACAGCTCCTAAACGTATCACGAATGAATGGCGTGTTGCTGGTTCTCCAAAGCACCCACACCGTTGAGGTACTCTCGCTATATTACAGGTGCTTCCTCGGGATGGTTCTCCCAAACCTTGAGGAAACTCACTGACTGTTCTACCCCCCTCTCTTGTAAGACGGCTATAATGCTGTTATGGTCTAACAAAATGTTGTTTTATTGCTGGTATATCAGCTTGTTTTTCTATATGTTTGTTTATTTTTTCCTGTTAGTCATTATGTGGAAAGATGCATCAACTAATTCTTTCTCCAAGGCTGTAATTGCAATATGGTACAGTGATGGTGGAAATAGTCTGTTGTCATGTAATATCCAGCTTAAATGTGAACATCCAGAATCTTACTCTGCACTTATTGACATATCCTAATGGTGTTAAAAATGGCATCCCTTAATGTGAAAGGTCTTAATAGTCCGCAAAAGAGAGCATTTATGTGGGCAGAAGCCCGGGATCTGTCATGTTATGTTTTTTGCATCCAGGAAACGCATATTATCCAGAAAGATGCGTTTAGGATAAAACACCCTAGCTTCCCAGTAATATACCAATCACATTTCACTTCTAAATCCAGAGGAGTTCTCCTAGCCGTAAAAAATACTATAGCATTCCAACTTATCCAGGAGAAAATAGATACTGCAGGCCGGTATGTTATTTGGGTTTGTTCCCTCAATAATGTCATATATACAGTGGTGTCGGTTTATGCTCCTAATACGGGTCAAATTCGCTTCTTTAATAAGGTAATGCGCCTCATATCTAAAGTGCGGCAGGGAAAACTCCTTATATGTGGCGATTTCAACACAATAACGGATACGAACCTGGATACTACCTCTAGTGTGAGAAGACAACCCAATTCATTGGGTGAGAGTTTATGGAAGGAGGAACTATACGATGCCTGGCGTGTTTTACATAGCACGGAGAGGGATTACTCTTATTTCTCTACGGTTCACAATAGTTATTCTAGGCTAGATATGTTTCTGGTGGACAGAGCATTACTGTTTATGTCTAAATCTTCTACCATTGAAACTATTACATGGTCTGACCATCCGGCTATCACACTTCACATAGAGGAAAAACATAAGGCTCCAGACACCTATCTCTGGCGATGCAATCCATACCTTCTCTCTCATTCTGCACATAAATCTACGATAGAACGGGATCTCAGAGAATTTTTCAGCTTAAATGCCCCATCTGTTACTAGCTCAGATATTCTATGGAATGCTCATAAAGCATATATTAGAGGAACTTTCATTAAACTTGGGCATAGAGACAGGAGGGAGCAGACAAAACAGACGCTGTCCCTTATAGAGAATATCAAACAGCTAGAATGACTAAATAAAACCCAACAAACATCAGATCACGCTGAGAAACGTATGGATCTGAGAAATCAGTTAAGAGCGTGCCTGCTACAAAAATATGACAAGAAGGTTAGGAAAACGAATTCCCACTATTATTCTCAAAACAATAAAGCGGGTAAACTATTGGCCTCCAGACTTAAACGGCAATATACGAAAGCCAGAATCCCATTTCTATTAACAGAAGGAGCAAAGGGAAAAGTGTATGACCCGAGGGAAATTGCTAACAAATTTAAGGCTTACTACTCGTGGCTTTACAATTTGAAGGAGGAGCCTGGATCTTCTCTGGTGACAGAAGACAATATTCAGGAATTTTTACAATCTATTAATCTCCCCACTTTGACCTTAGACCAACTGTCCACCCTTAACTGTCCTATTACTGATGCAGAAATTCTGACTGTAATTAAAAAGCTTCCTTTGGGGAAATCACCCGGCCCTGATGGGTTAACAAATGAATATTATAAAACCTTCCAAAATATCCTTATTAAATATCTATCTTAGACAGACATACCAAGACGCGAGTCTGACTGGCAGATTCCCCAAAGAGAATCAGTCCGCATTGATAGTTACCCTTCCCAAACCCGGAAAGAGCCCAGACGCTCCCCAAAACTTTCGACCTATTTCGCTGTTAAATACTGATTTGAAGATATATGCTAAAGTGCTAGCGTCTAGATTAGCTCCACTTTTACCGAATCTGATTAGGGAAGATCAGGTGCGATTCATAAAAGGTAGACAAGCGACTGATAATACTAGAAGGGTATTAAATATCACTAACTATCTATCCACACGAGAGATACCTGCAATTTTACTTTCGCTCGACGCCGAAAAGGCTTTCGACCGCATCAATTGGATGTATGCCTTTTCCGTGCTGAAGCGGATGGGTTTCTCGGGACATATTCTATCCGCAAATTCAAGCTTTATACTCAGACCCGTCGGCCAGGGTATTTACTAACGGCTCTCTGTCAGACGAATTTCCCATTACTAATGGTACCAGGCAGGGGTGCCCTTTATCCCCTCTAATTTTTGTGCTATCTATTGAACCCCTTGCGCAGGTTATACTGGAGAATAGCTTGGTAAAGGGTATACAAATTGGAGATCATACTCATGTTATATCTTTATATGCGGATGACGTCATACTTACATTGAGTGCCCCTGGCATATCGTTAGGGAGAACTCTCGATATTATCAAGGACTTCGGGAATATCTCAGGGTATAAATTGAACACACAGAAATCACAGATACTACCTTTTCACATCACCTCCGATCCACTCTCCATTTTGAAACATAGATTCCCTTTGGATTGGCAATCAGAGGACATACAGTATTTGGGCCTCACGTTAACTGTCTCACATCAAAAACTCTATAAGGCTAATCATCTGCCACTTCTAGAAGCTATCTCTACTGAAGCATGTCGACTTTCAGCATTTGAAGTTTCATTGATTGGCAGAATAGCGGCTTTTAAAATGCTCCTATTGCCGAGACTTCCTTATTTATTTAGAACGCTCCCTATTGAAGTCCCAGGGTCCTTTTTTATTTCCATACGTCGGGTTGTTTCTTCGTTCATATGGGCTAACCGCAAGCCACGAATTTCATACAAACTGCTTACTAAAGATAAGACGAAAGGTGGCTTGGGGGTACCCGATATACACAAATATTTTGTAGCATGTCAAGTCTCTCAGATGAAATGCTGGTGGTCGCTGGATACTGCTAAACACTGGGTACATATAGAACATTTTTTGGCTTCCCCTACCAATTTGAAAGCGTTATTGATAGCTAATCTATGGAATATTAAAGAGTCAACCCAGATTTCTCCTTTCACAAGGTCATCACTAGTATGCTGGGCTTATTTCCATAGAAACTCAGAGGTAAACACAGGTCTGCCAAGATCATATGTACCATTGTAAATGATGAGCGCTGCTATACCAGACTTAAATATTAATTTATGGGTTAGACGAGGTATTTGCTCATTGACAATAACCTCCTTAGGTCTTTTACGGATTTATCGGCTAAATTTTCGCTACATCGAAGTGAGTTCTATAAATATTTACAAATAAGACATTTTTTGTCCAGTACCAATATTGGTCTAATCAGATATAATTCTCAGATATTTACTATATTTCAAAAAGGCACCAGAGGTCTAAAGCCGATCTATAGCTTGTTACATGACCATACGGTTTTTCAGAAGGCATATCCTTTTAGAGTGTGGGAACGAGAGTTGGGTGCCTCCTTCACTGAGAAGGAATGGACAGGTGCACTGACTTTAAATCATAGATCACTCAGGTGTAGCTCTCATCTCGAGGCGGCTATGAAAATTATGCTGAGATGGTATTTTACACCTGACCGATTACATTCTATGTATCCGAGTTCTCCGTCTACTTGCTGGAGAAATTGTGGGTGCAGAGGGTCTCTATACCATACCCTGTGGAGCTGTCCTATATTGAAGTCATATTGGGAAGATATCTTCCGATTATTATCTGATGTATTAAGATTTACACTTCCTGCTGTACCTCGACTGGCTTTACTGTCTATAGGTATCCAGGATATACCGGCACAATGTAGAATTTTGGTCTGCAAAATCCTGCTCCTTGCTAAATTAGTTATAACCCGACATTGGAAGAGCCCGAAGGCTCCAGTTCTTGAGAAAGTGATCTCACTACTAAATACCACCTACCTGTATGAAAAGCTCATTGCTTATGGTGCAAATACGGTTGATTCCTTTTCTGCTGTATGGAAAGCCTGGACACAGAATGTCAATTTCAAATGCGATGCGGTGTATCCACATTGATCACATTTCTTGTTAATGTTGTTTATGTTATACTATATTTTGTTTGCTTATAAAAATTATGTCTACACTGATTTATCTGTATAAGATGGTTTTGAAATATCTGTATATGCTGTGACATCGAAATTCTTAATAAAGACAAATTTAAAGAGAAAAAGGGTCTGCATTTTTTCCAGATACGGCGCCCCTCTTGTCTAATGGTTTTATCCGGTAATACGTTCTTTTGAATGGGAATAAGCTGTAATACCAGACACAGCCCAGAAACAGCGCCACTTTTGTTCATGGTCTGTATCTGGTATTACCCTTCAGTTCCATTTACTTTAATGGGAACGGGCTGTAATACCATATACCGCTTCTGAACAGGAGTGGCGCTAGGTTATAGTTCTGTGATAAGGAGAAAGATCTCCAAGTTATACAAGTGTATATATAAACAAAAAGAACAATGATCTCTGGACTAAAGAGCTCAGTATATGTAAATATATATATCTATATACGGTGCCAACCAGACATGGAAATGTGAGGAAAAGAAAAAACAAAAACCTGGTAAAAAAGGCACTCGGCTCAATAAAGTCGCAATTTAATTATCAAAAGTTTATTAATATATATGTAAAATTATGCAATCTTGCACAAAAACCTACAAACAGACATCACAAACCCGGCCGGGTAATGAATGGCAAATAAATCAGTTTTAAGAAAAATTCTCATTTAGCATGGCCATATAACAAATAGTATCAAGTAATAAGTTACTTCAATACAGGCCACACAAGTGGATGAATCAGATACAATGTAGTGAGTGGAGGCAACGTACTAACCAAGGTCATTTACAAATGACATAACATCCATGGATATAAGCGATCCTGCTGATCAGATAGCAGTATACAGATGGGTTTACTAGCAAGGATATACATGCAATGAATGCATAGAGCACATGAATAGATGCAAGAGTATATACTTATCAGTAGGTAGTATATGTGGAAGTCCATAGGGTTCTCTACAGATGAAAACGACCAAGTCACTCCATGAGAAGATAAAACTCTGGTGTCTCCTCAAAGCTCCAGTGTAAAGTAACTGCAGGCAGCAGATAGAGATCTGTCCACTCCGTGCCGTTCCTCTGTAACCTCCCAGCACAGGGAAAGATAATCATGCAGCAGGTGTGTCGACACTCCAACATGCGAGAGTCCACAGGACCGAATCCCCTCCTGGGACAAGCAAAAGCAGGGAGTGGCAAGTCAGAGCCGTATCCTCCACAGCAGGGCAAGTGCTAGCAATGCGTTTCCCAGCTTTGACAGCTTGTATTGCCAGTAAGGTTCACACTTAGGTGAAATATCCTTGTGTCCTTGTATCCAACTCAAAGGAGTCTTAACTCCAAATAGGAGGGCAGGAGTGCAGGAGTGCGCAGCTTCCCAGCTTTCCGTCCATTCATCATGTGCTACGTCCAAGTCTCATGCATAGTATCCATGTGGGTTAGTTACCTCCAAGTTGCCATTCACCGGTATGTGACGTCACAGAATTGCCAACATGTTTCGTCACAGACGTGACTTCCTCAGGGCGTGTATTACAACATCAGAACCAACCCTCTATATCAAGGGATTGTTAACCAATAGTATTTATCGAGTAGTAATACACCTATTAACCCTAGTGCTCCCAAATGGGACCAGGGTACTTAGTGTCAACAGTATATCATTATCAATAATACAATACAATGTATGTCTATAAAATTGTCTCCATTGACTGTCCCCATCAAAAATAAAAAAGACAAAATTAATTCAAAAAATATAATATAAATAAAAAAAAAAAAAACAAAAAAAAAAACAAACAAAAAAAAAAAAAAAAAAAAAACAATATTAAAAAAATGAAAAATAAGGCACATGCACCAGAGATCACTGCTGTAAAGTTAGAGAGCCAATAGTCAGGAATAACGAGCACATATCCCCCCCTAGAGATATGGAAGCCAGTCGGGGTGTCATCCCCAAATGCTATCCAATCAAAGGGGAGGAACATTTAGGTGCGGCCCGGGTCCCAAGAGCCGGGCCACACACTGAAAACCAATTATGTGGTCCGGGTCTCGGGACCCCGGCCGCATCAAAGGAACATCTGTAGCTTGAGTTCATTGTTCAAGCCATGAGGGGCCAGTGATTTAAGATTGTAAATCCACATACTCTCCTTTTGCAGTAAGGAGCGATCTCGATTCCCCCCCCTATTGTTTTTCGGTAATTGGTATATGGCCATAAAGTTGAGGCCATCTGCAGATTGTTGATGGTATTCCTTAAAGTGCATTGCTAATGGGCTCTTTTCTTCCCCATTTTTTATGTCCCTTATATGCTCAGAAATCCGGACCTGGACCTCTCTTATAGTCTTCCCCACATAAAACTTATTGCAGGGACAAAAGATCAAGTAAACTACCATAGATGACCGACAGTTTAGGAAGTTTCTGACATTAAATTTACGATGATTTGATGAATCAAAGAATACATCACTCTTCCTTACAAATCTACATTGTGAACAGGTCCCACATTTAAACATCCCTTTCAGGTTATGTGTGGGCCATTTAGTGTCTACATCTCTTCTAAATTCTGATCTTACAAGAAGGTCACGAAGATTCGGAGCTCTCCTAAATATCATACTAGGATGATCACCTATCATTTCCCTAATTTCCTCACATAACGTGAGATGTGGCCAGTTTTTCTCTAAGATCTCCCTTATTTCCTCCCAGTGTAGTCCAAATCTGGAGATAAACCTCACCTGTGTCCTGGATGGTTGAGATGATGTATTATTTTTCTTAATTTTCCTATATTCCGTTGGATGTAAGAGAGCTTCCCGACTGGTATGTAAAGCTCTGTTATATCCACGTTTAATACATTTCGTTGAATAGCCGCGCTGTTTAAAGCGTGTCTTTAACTCCTGAGCTTCCTGCTTAAAGGTACTTAGATCGGAACAATTTCTGCGTAATCGCAGGAATTGTCCCACTGGTATGCCACGTATAAGGGATTTGGGGTGATGACTTTGTGCCATTAATAGAGTATTCCCAGCCGTCGATTTTCTAAATGTACTGGTTACTAGCTTATTTTCTTCCTTCTTGATCAGGAGATCCAAAAAGCTTTTTTTTTTTTTTTTTTTTGTTTTTTTTTTTTTTATTTATATTATATTTTTTGAATTAATTTTGTCTTTTTTATTTTTGATGGGGACAGTCAATGGAGACAATTTTATAGACATACATTGTATTGTATTATTGATAATGATATACTGTTGACACTAAGTACCCTGGTCCCATTTGGGAGCACTAGGGTTAATAGGTGTATTACTACTCGATAAATACTATTGGTTAACAATCCCTTGATATAGAGGGTTGGTTCTGATGTTGTAATACACGCCCTGAGGAAGTCACGTCTGTGACGAAACATGTTGGCAATTCTGTGACGTCACATACCGGTGAATGGCAACTTGGAGGTAACTAACCCACATGGATACTATGCATGAGACTTGGACGTAGCACATGATGAATGGACGGAAAGCTGGGAAGCTGCGCACTCCTGCACTCCTGCCCTCCTATTTGGAGTTAAGACTCCTTTGAGCTGGATACAAGGACACAAGGATATTTCACCTAAGTGTGAACCTTACTGGCAATACAAGCTGTCAAAGCTGGGAAACGCATTGCTAGCACTTGCCCTGCTGTGGAGGATACGGCTCTGACTTGCCACTCCCTGCTTTTGCTTGTCCCAGGAGGGGATTCGGTCCTGTGGACTCTCGCATGTTGGAGTGTCGACACACCTGCTGCATGATTATCTTTCCCTGTGCTGGGAGGTTACAGAGGAACGGCACGGAGTGGACAGATCTCTATCTGCTGCCTGCAGTTACTTTACACTGGAGCTTTGAGGAGACACCAGAGTTTTATCTTCTCATGGAGTGACTTGGTCGTTTTCATCTGTAGAGAACCCTATGGACTTCCACATATACTACCTACTGATAAGTATATACTCTTGCATCTATTCATGTGCTCTATGCATTCATTGCATGTATATCCTTGCTAGTAAGCCCATCTGTATACTGCTATCTGATCAGCAGGATCGCTTATATCCATGGATGTTATGTCATTTGTAAATGACCTTGGTTAGTACGTTGCCTCCACTCACTACATTGTATCTGATTCATCCACTTGTGTGGCCTGTATTGAAGTAACTTATTACTTGATACTATTTGTTATATGGCCATGCTAAATGAGAATTTTTCTTAAAACTGATTTATTTGCCATTCATTACCCGGCCGGGTTTGTGATGTCTGTTTGTAGGTTTTTGTGCAAGATTGCATAATTTTACATATATATTAATAAACTTTTGATAATTAAATTGCGACTTTATTGAGCCGAGTGCCTTTTTTACCAGGTTTTTGTTTTTTCTTTTCCTCACATTTCCATGTCTGGTTGGCACCGTATATAGATATATATATTTACATATACTGAGCTCTTTAGTCCAGAGATCATTGTTCTTTTTGTTTATATATAGTATCTATAGAGGTTGTTTTTACCTCCCTTTTGCTTTTGTGGGATCTCTGGGGGAAATAATCCCCCCCATTGGGACAATCAGTCCCGTATTGTGTCATTGACACTCCTTTTTTTTGGCAATTTTGCATTTATTTGATCTCCATTGACTCTCCCCCTCCCCCCTTTCTTCCCCCCCCCTTTTTTTTTTTTTTTAAATATGGCATATGTGTTGGATGAGACTGTAGATGCTGAAATTTCGGCAGCACTGAATAGTCAATTTAACCAATTTCAGGAAGAAACCACGAGGGATCTCTTTGGGCTATTTAAAGTACATCGCAAATTAATTTTCAGCCATTTGCGTAGAAAATGGGATGTAAAAAGCCTGAGCACATATTTGAGCTCGGACCTAGCACCCAGGGGCTTAAGACGACGTATTTTACCAGCAAGCCACCTATGCAGTGAGGAATTCCTGAAGAAATGGGATGATGAAACACTAGATCATATTAAACGACTGATGACCTTGATTATAGAGGAGGAAGGTGAACAACTTAAAAAGATTGATGCAGAGATCACTGACAGCGTTAGTAAGCTGGATGAATTTAAATCACACCCTGACTTTGATAAACTAAATATGAACCTTAAAAAGGAGGTTGAGATAGAATTGAAAGTTATATCTGAGCGTAAAAAGAAAAAATTTCAGAGGGATAGCTGGGATTTCGAACATAATCAGATTTTCTCATTTAATACTAAACCAATGGGTAATACGAACAATAGAGAGAAAAACAGGGTAAAAAATCAACGGACACGACAAAAAAGACAACAGTCTACACGAGCAAGGGCACCTTCATATGATTATGATACTAGTGAGTACACCTCAAGTGATAGGGAGGAGAGTGGTAGAAATATTCCCCCACTAAAGAACCAAACCACACTAAAATCTAGTAATGTAAATCATGTTGGTTTTTTAGAAAAAGAAAAACCAGACGAGGGAAGAGTCACACGTGGGAGAAGCCGTCAGAGACCAATATAAACGAAATTCTGGGCTTTGAAAATAACGTTATTAATCTAACTGATTTCCCCCTAGCACAAGCACATGTCTCTCTTCTGAATCGCGGCCTGTCATTTGTACCGTCTACGGGCGGCAATGAGTTTGAAGTATACAAGGATATTCATTTCTTTGTGCGAAAAATCCTCTTACGCCTCTACCATAGTCGTGGAGCAGGCCCCCCTTCAGATGAGACCCTGCAAGGTCTGGTTGAAGAATTTGAAAATAACCTCACTTCAGAGGAAGAAATAGCACTAGGTGCGTTGGAAGAACTAAAGATTGAATCATTGGATCGTAATATTAATGAGATTATCATTCCAAAATTTACTAATTTGAAACCCACTTGTCTTACTATGCCACCAGTTTCCTCTAATCGCTATGTGAGAGCATTTATGGAAGGGATTGATCGGGACCTAAGTACTATTGACTGGTCCAAACCAACTGAACGCAACCTCTCACAAAGAGAACGTGTGGCCCTTGACGAACTTTGTGATATGAAAGGGATAATAATTAAGCCTAGCGACAAAGGTGGTAATGTGGTGCTCTTGGATGAGGAATACTACACTGGTGAGATACTAAGACAACTGGGTTCACCCAGCTATAGACGAATGAAAGATAACCCTCTATCTGAGATTACTCAGAAACTGAACAGAAAGTTACAATTTGCTCTTGAAGAAGGTTTAATAACAAAAAATGAGCTTTTGTACTTAACCCCTTAAGGACGCAGCCTAGTTTGGGCCTTAAGGCTCAGAGCCCATTTTTCAAATCTGACATATTTCACTTTATGTGGTAATAACGTCGGAATGCTTAAACCTATCCAAGCGATTCCGAGATTGTTTTCTCGTGACACTTTGGGCTTCATGTTCGTGGTAAAATTTGGTCGATATATTCAGTCTTTATTTGAGAAAAATTGCAAAATTTAGAGAAAATTTAGAAAAAATAGCATTTTTCAGAATTTAAATGCATCTGCTTGAAAAACAGACGGTTATACCACCCACAATAGTCACTAGTTCACATTTCCCATATGTCTACTTTAGATTCGCATCGTTTTTTGAACATTATTTTATTTTTCTTGGACGTTACAAGGCTTAGAACATAAACAGCAATTTCTCATATTTTTAAGAAAATTTCAAAAGCCTTTTTTTTAAGGTACCTGTTCAGTTCTGAAGTGGCTTTGAGGGGCCTATGTATTAGAAACCCCCATAAAGCACCCCATTTTAAAAACTAGACCCCTCAAAGTATTCAAAACAGCATTTAGAAAGTTTTTTAACCCTTCAGGCATTTCACAGGAATTAAAGCAAAGTGGAGGTGAAATTTGAAAATTTCGTTTTTATTTCTGAATTTCAATTTTATTCTATTTTTTTTCTGTAACAAAGAAGGTTTTACCAGAGAAACACAACTAAATATGTATTGTCCAGATTCTTCAGTTTTTAGAAATGTCCCACATGTGGCTCTAGTGCGCTCGTGGACTAAAACACAAGCCCCAGAAGCAAAGAAGCACCTAGTGCATTTTGGTGGTGCTTTTTTATTAGCATATATTTTAGGCAGCATGCCAGGTTTGGAGAGGTGTTGAGGTGCCAAAACAGTAGGAATCCCCCAAAACTGACCCCATTTTGGAAACTGCACCCCTCAAGGAATTAATTTATGGTTATTGTTACCATTTTGACCCCGTAGTTTTTTCACAGCGCGTATTTGAATTGGGCTGTGAAATTAAAAGAATGACAATTTTTCCAATAAGATGTAATTTTTGATCAGAATTTCTTATTTTCACAGGGAACAAAATGCCCCATTTTGTTGCCCAATTTGTCCTGAGTGCGGCAATACCCCATTTGTGGTGATAAACTGCTGTTTGGGCCCATGGGAGGCCTCAGAAGGAAAGGAGCGCTATGTGTTTGTTGGAGTCCAGATTTTGCTGGATTGGTTTTCGGGTGCCATGTCGCATTTGCAGAGCCTCAGAGGTATCAAAGCAATGGAAACCCACCAAAAGTGACCCCATTTTGGAAACAAAACCCCTCAAGGAATTTATTTATGGGTGTTGTGACCATTTAGAGCCCACAGTTTTTTCACAGAACTTATTTGAATTGGGCTGTGAATTTAAAAAAAAAAACTTTTTTCCAATAAGATGTAGTTTTGGCTCAAAATGTCTTATTTTCACAACGAATAAAATACCCCATTTTGTTGCCAAATTTGTCCTGAGTACGGCAATACCCTATTTGTGGCCATAAACTGCCGTTTGGGCCCATGGGAGGTATTAGAAGGAAAGGAGCGCTATGTGTTCTTTGGAGCACAGATTTTGCTGGATTGGTTTTCGGGTGCCATGTCGCATTTGCAGAGCCCCAAAGGTATCAAAGCAATGGAAACCCACCAGAAGTGACCCCATTTTGGAAACTACACCCCTCAAGGAATTCATTTATGGGTGTTGTGACCATTTAGACTCCACAGTTTTTTCACAGAATTTATTTGAATTGAGCTGTGAATTAAAAAAAATGTAATTTTTTCCAATAAGAGGTAGTTTTGGCTCAAAATTTCTTATTTTCACAAGGAATAAAATACCCCAATTTGTTGCCCAATTTGTCCTGAGTGCGGCAATACCCCATTTGTGGTGATAAACTGCCGTTTGGGCCCATGGGAGGCCTCATAAGGAAAGTAGCGCTATGTGTTCTTTGGAGCCCAGATTTTGCTGGATTGGTTTTCGGGTGCCATGTCGCATTTGCAGAGCCCCAAAGGTATCAAAGCAATGGAAACCCACCAGAAGTCACCCCATTTTGGAAACTACACCCCTCAAAGAATTTATTTATGGGTGTTGTGACCATTTAGACCCCACAGTTTTTTCACAGAATTTATTTGAATTGGGCTGTGAATTTAAAAAAAAAATATTTTTTCCAATAAGAGGTAGTTTTGGCTCAAAATTTCTTATTTTCACAAGGAATAAAATACCGCATTTTGTTGCCCAATTTGTCCTGAGTGTGGCAATACCCTATTTGTGGTGATAAACTGCCGTTTGGGCCCATGGGAGGGCTCAGAAGGAAAGGACCACCATGTGGCCTACTGGGAATTTTCTGGTGCTAAGTCGTGTGTGCAGAAGCCCCTGAGGTATCAGTACAGTTGAAACCCCCGAGAAGTGACCCCGTTTTAAAAACGACACCCCTTAAGGAATTCATCTAGAGGTGTAGTGAGCATTTTGACCCCACAGGTATTGTGTAAAAGATAATGTGCAGCAGTTGGTGCAGAGTGAAATTTGCAATTTTCTATACATATATGCCAATTCAGTGTCCGGTATAGTGTGCCCAGCATGCGCCACCGGAGATATACACCTCATAAACTGTAATGTTGGCTCTCCCGGGTACGGCAATACCCTACATGTGGCTGTTATCAGCTGCCTGGGCACGCAGCAGGGCTCAGAGGGGAAAGATGAGGAGGGGTAAGCTGTGCGAAGTGGATCAGAGCGAGTAAAACTGGGGTAAATTAAAAATAAAGGGATGGATGATAAATTTTAAAACAATCTTTCATACAGAGCTCTGGTTTTTCGGGACACGCGTCACATTGATATATTGTGTCCTTCCTTATCCCCCTCTTATAGCAGACTCTGCACCTCTTTTGACTTTTTCCCTTCTTGCCAGTTTGGGGAACTTCTCCTAAAAAGTGTTGCCCTGGTACGATGCCTGTGGCCCCGCTTCCAGAAGTACTGTAAGGCTTCAGGACTTGATCTGACAAGTCCACCCCTCCCATGTACCTATTGTAGTCCAGGATGCAGTCTAGTTTGGGGGTCCCTGTACTGGTACCTCGTACAGGTACATGGGTACTGGTGTGGCATCTCCCTGGTCTTGTACTTGACACACAATATGTTGCTGCTAGATTGTGCCCTGCTCTCACCCCTTCTGAGTGTTTGCCCAAGCAGAGTCGTAGAGAGGCCTCTCAGGTTTCTTCTAGCAGTGCCGCATGCCGCAGGACTTCTGGAAGCGAGGCAGTTGAAGAGTGGGACGCTGGTATAAAAATTATCCAGGTAGAGGTGGTAACCCTGGTCCAGCAGTGGGTGCACCAAATCCCACACAATTTTTGTATTAACTCCCAGTAAGGGGGGGGCATTCTGGGGGCTGAGTACTGGTGTCCTTCCCTTCATATATCCTAAATTTGTAGGTATACCCGGATGCACTCTCGCACAGCTTATACAACTTCACGCCATACCTTGCCCTCTTACTCGGCAGGTACTGGCGGAATTGAAGCCTCCCTTTCAAATGTACCAACGACTCATCAATAGAAATACACTTCTCGGGGGTGAATGCTGGGAAAACCGGGCACTGAAATGGTCTAATAGGGGTCTCCGTTTATACAAACGGTCAAAACTGGGGTCATCTCGGGGTGGGCACTGCTCATTATCAGTATAATGTAAGAAGCGAAGTATTGCCTCATTTTTATTTTATTTTTTAGTTTCCAGCTCAGTTCTGAAGTTGCTTTGAGGGGCCCATATATTAGACACCCTTATCAAACACCCCATTTCAGAAACTAGACCCCTCAAAGTATTCACAACAGCATTTAAAAAGTTTATTAACCCTTTAGGCGTTTCACAGGAATTTAGAGCAAAGTAGAGGTGACATTTAATTAATTTAATTTAATTTATTAGGCACCATGTCCGGTTTGAAGAGGTCTTGTGGTGCTAAAACAGTGGAAACCCCCCAAAAGTGACCCCTTTTTGGAAACTAGAGACCTTGAGGAATCCATTGTAGTTTTCTTGGGGTGCATGCGACTTTTTGATCAGTTTTTATTCTAATTTTAGGTGGCGTGGTGACTAAAAAAACAGCAATTTTACTATTGTTTTTTATTCAATTTTTTTTACAGCGTTCACCGTGCGCTATAAATGACATATTCACTTTATTCTGCGGGGCGATACGAATACGGCGATACCAGATGTTTATAGGTTTTTTTTATGTCTTATGGCGTTTGCACAATAAAATACATTTTGTAAAAATCATTCACTTTTTGTGTTACCATATTCTAAGAGCCATAACTGTTTTATTTTTCCATCAGGAAAGTCGTGCGAGGACTTATTTTTTGCGTAACGAACTGTAGTTTCGATCAGTACCATTTTTAGGTACATGCGACTTTTTGATCTCTTTTTATTCCATTTTTTGGGATGTGAAGTGACCAAACAATTGTGATTGTGGTACGGTTTATTATTATTTTCTCTTACGGCGTTCACCGCGCGGGATAAATAATGACATCGTTTTGTAGTTCAGGACTTTACGGACGCGGCAATACCAATTATGTATAGTTTATTTGTTTATTTATATATTTTTATTAATAATAAAGAACTGATAAGGGAAAAAGGGGGACTTTTACTTTTATTACTTTTAAATCTTTTATTTTCTTATTTTTACACAACTTTTTTTTACTTTTATACACTTTTTTTACTTTGTCCCACTAGGGGACATGAGGGCAGGAGGCTCTGATCGCTATTCTAATACACTGCACTACATGCGTAGTGCAGTGTATTAGAGCTGTCAGCTGTTCGCTGACAGCAAGCATAGTGGGTCCTGATTTTGTCGGGACCCACTAGGCTTCCGTCGATGGCGTAGCCAGAGTCCATTGTTAGGATTCTGGTTGCCATAGTAGCCATCACGGCCCGCTATCGTGTAGCAGGCCGGCGATGGCAGCTTAACCCCTAAGAAGCCGCGATCGCTATTGAACGCGGCTTCTAAGGGGTTAATCGGCGGGGACCACCGCGATCGGTCCCTGCACACTAAGCTGTGATAGCCTGCTGTCGGAAACAGCAGGTATCACAGCTCAAACACGCGCCGGGATTAAATGGCGCCGTGTTTACTCAGGTCAGTAATAGTACTGACCTGAGCGCGAACGTTCTACTTAGCAGGACGTACTATTACTGACCTGAGCGCGAAGGGGTTAAAAGTCAGGGAACCCAAGATGCCGACGATTTACATTTTGCCTAAGGTTCACAAGGATAGACAGTCACCCCCGGGACGCCCAATAATTTCTGGTATAGATGGACCTACTGATAAACTAGGGAAATTTGTCGACCAAAAACTGAAGAATTTTGTAAAGTTACTTCCATCTTTTGTCCTAGACACGGGTGATGTGTTGACCAAATTACATAATATAACTATTCCACCTAACAGCATGCTGGTAGGCTTAGATGTGGAATCTCTCTACACCTCAATTCCACACTCTGTGGGTTTAAAAGCCGTTGAATACTATCTTGACCAATATAGATCTGAACTCTCTCATCAGAATGAGTTCATCATTGACATGCTTGAATTTGTCTTAACCCATAACTGTTTTAGTTTTGACAGTAAATACTATTTACAGGTAACTGGTACGGCAATGGGCTCATCATGTGCCCCTTCTTACGCTTGCCTTCATTTGGGATTTTGGGAAATGGTGACGGTCTATCCTTGTGATCTTTTTAAGAAATACGTCTGTCTCTGGCTTCGTTATATGGATGATGTTCTGGTCGTTTGGACCGGCACACATGATGAACTTAAAACATTTGTTGATTCACTAAACATTAATAACTATAATATACATCTGACATATACAGCAAGCGATCGAGAGATAAGCTTTTTGGATCTCCTGATCAAGAAGGAAGAAAATAAGCTAGTAACCAGTACATTTAGAAAATCGACGGCTGGGAATACTCTATTAATGGCACAAAGTCATCACCCCAAATCCCTTATACGTGGCATACCAGTGGGACAATTCCTGCGATTACGCAGAAATTGTTCCGATCTAAGTACCTTTAAGCAGGAAGCTCAGGAGTTAAAGACACGCTTTAAACAGCGCGGCTATTCAACGAAATGTATTAAACGTGGATATAACAGAGCTTTACATACCAGTCGGGAAGCTCTCTTACATCCAACGGAATATAGGAAAATTAAGAAAAATAATACATCATCTCAACCATCCAGGACACAGGTGAGGTTTATCTCCAGATTTGGACTACACTGGGAGGAAATAAGGGAGATCTTAGAGAAAAACTGGCCACATCTCACGTTATGTGAGGAAATTAGGGAAATGATAGGTGATCATCCTAGTATGATATTTAGGAGAGCTCCGAATCTTCGTGACCTTCTTGTAAGATCAGAATTTAGAAGAGATGTAGACACTAAATGGCCCACACATAACCTGAAAGGGATGTTTAAATGTGGGACCTGTTCACAATGTAGATTTGTAAGGAAGAGTGATGTATTCTTTGATTCATCAAATCATCGTAAATTTAATGTCAGAAACTTCCTAAACTGTCGGTCATCTATGGTAGTTTACTTGATCTTTTGTCCCTGCAATAAGTTTTATGTGGGGAAGACTATAAGAGAGGTCCAGGTCCGGATTTCTGAGCATATAAGGGACATAAAAAATGGGGAAGAAAAGAGCCCATTAGCAATGCACTTTAAGGAATACCATCAACAATCTGCAGATGGCCTCAACTTTATGGCCATATACCAATTACCGAAAAACAATAGGGGGGGGAATCGAGATCGCTCCTTACTGCAAAAGGAGAGTATGTGGATTTACAATCTTAAATCACTGGCCCCTCATGGCTTGAACAATGAACTCAAGCTACAGATGTTCCTTTGATGCGGCCGGGGTCCCGAGACCCGGACCACATAATTGGTTTTCAGTGTGTGGCCCGGCTCTTGGGACCCGGGCCGCACCTAAATGTTCCTCCCCTTTGATTGGATAGCATTTGGGGATGACACCCCGACTGGCTTCCATATCTCTAGGGGGGGATATGTGCTCGTTATTCCTGACTATTGGCTCTCTAACTTTACAGCAGTGATCTCTGGTGCATGTGCCTTATTTTTCATTTTTTTAATATTGTTTTTTTTTTTTTTTTTTTTTTTTTTTTTTTTTTTTTTTTTTTTTTTATTTATATTATATTTTTTGAATTCATTTTGTCTTTTTTATTTTTGATGGGGACAGTCAATGGAGACAATTTTATAGACATACATTGTATTGTATTATTGATAATGATATACTGTTGACACTAAGTACCCTGGTCCCATTTGGGAGCACTAGGGTTAATAGGTGTATTACTACTCGATAAATACTATTGGTTAACAATCCCTTGATATAGAGGATTGGTTCTGATGTTGTAATACACGCCCTGAGGAAGTCACGTCTGTGACGAAACATGTTGGCAATTCTGTGACGTCACATACCGGTGAATGGCAACTTGGAGGTAACTAACCCACATGGATACTATGCATGAGACTTGGACGTAGCACATGATGAATGGACGGAAAGCTGGGAAGCTGCGCACTCCTGCACTCCTGCCCTCCTATTTGGAGTTAAGACTCCTTTGAGCTGGATACAAGGACACAAGGATATTTCACCTAAGTGTGAACCTTACTGGCAATACAAGCTGTCAAAGCTGGGAAACGCATTGCTAGCACTTGCCCTGCTGTGGAGGATACGGCTCTGACTTGCCACTCCCTGCTTTTGCTTGTCCCAGGAGGGGATTCGGTCCTGTGGACTCTCGCATGTTGGAGTGTCGACACACCTGCTGCATGATTATCTTTCCCTGTGCTGGGAGGTTACAGAGGAACGGCACGGAGTGGACAGATCTCTATCTGCTGCCTGCAGTTACTTTACACTGGAGCTTTGAGGAGACACCAGAGTTTTATCTTCTCATGGAGTGACTTGGTCGTTTTCATCTGTAGAGAACCCTATGGACTTCCACATATACTACCTACTGATAAGTATATACTCTTGCATCTATTCATGTGCTCTATGCATTCATTGCATGTATATCCTTGCTAGTAAGCCCATCTGTATACTGCTATCTGATCAGCAGGATCGCTTATATCCATGGATGTTATGTCATTTGTAAATGACCTTGGTTAGTACGTTGCCTCCACTCACTACATTGTATCTGATTCATCCACTTGTGTGGCCTGTATTGAAGTAACTTATTACTTGATACTATTTGTTATATGGCCATGCTAAATGAGAATTTTTCTTAAAACTGATTTATTTGCCATTCATTACCCGGCCGGGTTTGTGATGTCTGTTTGTAGGTTTTTGTGCAAGATTGCATAATTTTACATATATATTAATAAACTTTTGATAATTAAATTGCGACTTTATTGAGCCGAGTGCCTTTTTTACCAGGTTTTTGTTTTTTCTTTTCCTCACTTATACAAGTGTATGCTGGATTTTTATGTTTGTAAAGAGTAACACGCTAACATCTATATGTATAGTAGATGGGGATTACGGTTGTAACGGCCGCCGCCGTCGCTCCCACTGCTCCCCGCCATCATATACTGACCTCTCCACGGCGTCCTCCAGCTCTTGGTGGAGACGACGTTCCTGCCTCACTCTTTTCTAATTGCGGCATCTCTTGCTGCTCTCTCCTTCTGTGTTTCATACACTACCTAGTGCGTGCGCTTGCTGACTCCCCCGATCTTTAGGGCCAGCGCGCACCTACTACTTAACTCTCCCAGGGTATAAAAGGAACCTCCCCCTGTCCACCATTGCTTGAGCAATTTGGATCCTCCCAGCTTGCTAGTGATATCTGATCAATTATTTGTTTTTCCTGTGTCTGACCTCAGCTTTTACCTTGACTCTCCTTGCCTGCTGCCTGCCCTGACCTCTTCCTAGTGACCCGTGACGTACCTCTGCCGCCTGCCCTGACCTTTGGCTTTACCAACCGTGCTCGTCTGCCGGCCTATGCTATACCTAACCTGGCATTCGTCTGCTGTTCCTTTACCATAACGACGGCCATCGCTAAGGGAGACTTCTCTGGGAGGTAGTGAATACCTGGAGTTCCCTTAGATTCCGCTATCTGGTTTAGCCCCATGTGACCCTTGATGACACAGTGGGTTCCCACCATCCTCTGTAGGCCCTATGACAGTCTGTCTATCCACAGGCCCCGTTACAACATTCAGTAGATAAATGTTACAGATACATTATGAATTGGTTATTGTACTCCTTTACTGTTACACTAGGCTCTATTGCCATATGCAGGGTCATTTTAACAAATTTGTGGGGCACGTGGCAAAGATTTAAAAGGCAAATCGGCCCACACCCAGAAGATGTTCATACCACCCCTGTTATCCCACAAAACAGCTCTCAAGGGTTTATGCAAATGTGACCCAAAATAGGCGTTTATGGGAGGGTCTGTGGGTGTTCCTGGGTGGATCGAGGTAGGGCTTAAAATTTCCCTCGAATGGTGATTCAAATTTTAGGAGATCTCCACCCAGGACAACAGCCTCAAAAGCTCCATGTGGTGTGTCAGCCACAAATGTTCCTCAGAGACCGGCATAGACCGCCCACCAGAGTGCCTGCCACTGATCGCCCACCAGAGTGCTTATCACAGATCCACCCAAAGTACTTGTCACAGATCCTTACCCAAGCGGTCCCCTTTATATAAGCGTATACCGGAGACAGTGTATACAGCGGTCAGAAAACATCACATAGCCCCAACATACATATTACATACACTGCCCAGGTGAATAGTGCCATAC
The DNA here is from genome assembly GCF_050947455.1 of Rhinoderma darwinii. NCBI lineage: Eukaryota > Metazoa > Chordata > Amphibia > Anura > Rhinodermatidae > Rhinoderma > Rhinoderma darwinii. The sequence goes on from NC_134698.1 coordinate 23,260,074, forward strand.
AGTATATCCCTGTACTGATCTGTGATGTTGCTGGCTGTGTGAGGTGTCCAGGGATTAGGCTACCATGATGATCTATGACTGCGGGGGCAGGGACGGAGGTCACATTGGGGGTAGATACTACATACTCTACACAATTGTGGCTGTACTTTTATTGGGCAGATTCTTCAACTATAACGCTGGCGTGCTCCTCGGTAGTCCTCTATTCGCATTCTCCAGAAACAGCGCCACTCCTGTCCATGGCTGTGTATGGTATTACATTCAAGTGAATAGAGTTGAACCGCAAGACTGTACACAGTCCATGGTCAAGAGTGGCGATAACCCGTTTAAAGCATTTTTTTAATCAATATATACGGCTGTCTTTCCTCCTTTACAAATTGTGATCCCCTCAGCTCAATTGTGACTTGGAAACATATCACTTTTATTGGTAGGAATATTTATTATGTTTTCATTCTTACAGTTTGTTCATATACATAACAGATTAATTCACTGGTGTGGCACTTTAATAATATAGTCTATTGTAATATTCGCTTCTCTGCACTGGCAGTAAGCCCAAGACCCAGCCCAAGTCCTACCAGTCATATTGTGCCCTCTAGTGCTTCAAAGGGGGTCTACATTTAAAAAAAAAAAACTGAGCTTTAGGCCTTATTCAGACATACATGAGGAAACTCGGATGTGAAAAACGGCAGTTTTTCACATCTGAGTTGCCCCGTGTGGGTCCCGTTTTCACGGATCCCCGTAGCCTTTGATTCTATGGAGGTATCCGTGAAAACGGAAGAAAATAGGACATGTTCTATTTTTCAATGGACCCTTCACACGGTCTGCTGAAACAACGGACGTGTGAACGGCCCCATTGAAAAACATGAGTCCGTGTGACAGCGGTTGTTTTAACGGCTGTCACATGGCGTATTCTACGTTAGTCTGAAAAAAGGTCAATTTTACGGGGAAACAAAGGATCAGGCATGTAGAAATCCTACATGCTTGATCTTCTTTCTACCGACATCTGCAGGTAGGGAACTGTTGGGTCCTATATAGAGGAGTTCTTTGGCCGATCCCACCAAAAAGACCAACTTGTCTGGTTAAGAAAACCCAATTTATAATACCATGAGTCAATAGAAGGGAATCCCACGAACAGCACCCTCATTTATCAGCCAGAGTGAAGAGCGGCAACAAAAAGCCTCTCTCCCTCTGAAGGACCGGGCAGCCCATTTATTTCCAACATTCATTTGGGGTCCCTATCGGCCAGAATAGAGAGCGACTTCAAAGAGTGGCTCTTGTTCTAGAGGACCAAACATGTCCATGCATTACATTGATGGTCCTTTGATTTCACTGGACACCATGGAATGCATAATTTACCCTGCGGTGGCACAGTAAGGACTTCCTGTACATTCCTCTACCTCCGAAGGGCAATGTATGGGCAGTCATGACTCGATTTACATTTTTGTAGTCAAATATTGATTCTTCTTAAAGGGATATTCCAGCTAAAAATATTAATTCCACTGGATAGATGGTAAATGTTAGGCTGGGTTCACACTACCTATTTTCAGACGTAATGGAGGCGTTTTACGCCTCGAACTACGTCTGAAAAAACGGCTCCAATGCGTCGGCAAACATCTGCCCATTACTTTCAATGGGCTTTACGATGTACTGTGCCGACGACCCGTCAATTTACGCGTTGATGTCAAAAGACGGCTCGTAAAATTACAGCCTCGTCAAAAGAAGTGTAGGACACTTCTTGGGACGTTTTTGGAGCAGTTTTCTCATAGACTCCAATGAAAACAGCTCCAAAAACGTCCGTAAAAAATGCAGCGAAAAACGCCGCGAAAAATAAGAGTTGCTCAAAAAACGTCTGAAAATCAGGGTCTGTTTTCCCTTGAAAACAGCTCCATATTTTGAGACGTTTTTGATTCTACGTGTGAACATACCCTTAGACTGGTGACTGCTGGGACCCGCATAATCACTTGAACAGGGGACCCCGTTCCCCTGTCCCCCCGAGCCACACAACATACGTGGCAGTAAGCATGCTCCATCAGCTGTACTAGACAGTGTAGTAATATCCAAAAATATAAGACAAATCCATTATTATTCTGTATTCAGTAGAAAGAACAGGGAACAAATCTGGCAAAAAAATCTTCTCTTAAGTTTACTATTACCTAGTATTATGTTCAAAGAATTAAGGGCATAGCAAACAGAAGTAAAAATATATAAATAGGGGTTCCACGTGGAATCGTTCCCTTTAAAAGTAGTCAGCGTAAGGCCATAGCAGAAAAACGCATTGATTATGAGTAATAAAGCTATCGTTTTGGTGGCTTTGATATGAGCATCTAGATTAGGGTTTCGGCAGCTGTCACCACTTTTTTGCATCTTCTTCATGTGTCCGTAGATAGATTTCATAATGGTCACCAGTGATGCTAAAGAGAAAAGAAGCCCCAAAGAAGACAACCCAATGAAAGCTTCATACAAGCAAACACATCTTGGTGGATCGAATGAGGCAGACGTATTTTGTCGGGAAGCATTGAGGACCATCTTTGACCAATTTTTCTCCGATAAGTCCCATGAGAAAGTAAGACTTAATAAGAAGGAGCCAATAACGGATGGAAGTAGGAGCAATAGGATCATCTTGGGGAATCTTCTTTGGAGATACACGTAGAACTGGTGTTGGATGTTCACAATTCGGAAGCAAAAATGTACAGATAGCCAGGTGGAAAGCCAGATGTTACAAGACATTATTGCCAGACACACAACTGTGCTAACCCTTTGGACTTCAAAAGTGAACACCAAATTGATCTGTGGTAACCGCAAAATATATCCACAAAATGTAAGAACTTCGTATAATGAGCTGAAGAAGCTGATGCCACAAATAAGTTGATCAGACCTGTTAATGTTTTTGTTTTTCACCCATTCCAGGGCATTCACGACAAGAAGGAAGGTGTTGCCTAAAAATGAACTCGATAGAGCAATAATATCAATAATTGTTAGCACAATGGTCAACATATTGATTCTCTTTGGTCCTGAAAATTTTTACCGAAGCGTTCTTGTTGACCGAATGTGAAAGGTCTGTAGACAGGACAAATATTAGACACGTCGTGAGTGAACATTGATGAGAACAATGCAAATACTGTCTCCATGCAACTGGACACATCTTTTCAGCTTAACCATTTCCCGGGCATTCACGCCGAGAAATGTACTCAATTGAGTCATAGCCAGGGTTCATCACCAGGATAGTAGTCAGAATGCGACAACCAGAGAATGAGACAGAGGCATAGTTAGAGTACAGGCCAAAGGTTAAAATCAGGAGGAGACTAACCGGTACCAGGTGACAAATCCAAGGAATGACATAGAAGCGAAATCCGGAAAGCCAAGGTCAGGATCAGAGTCAATAGCAAAGGATATACGTTAAAAAAAAAGACAAGGCTTTGAGGTTAGAGTCCGCTTTAAATAAGCTACCAGAGTGATGTCATCTAGGAGGGTCCGGTTGCCATGGCCCGCCAGAACTGCCAGCAGGAGGCATCGCAGGAGGGGGGAGAAGTCATTCAGTTTGCAAGGTAACTTGATGCAGCCTGTGGCTAGAGCCACGGCTGCCACTGGCGACTTGCTGCTGGAACAGGGTAAGGCCTCATGCACACAAATTTATTTTTTTCCTCCCGTAAATACTGGTATAAATACAGGTCCTTGGTCATACGTATTCAACCCGTATTGCACCAGTATTTACGGACCCGTGGGTCCGGTGTCACCAGTATTCCACCCGTATTTATGGGCACGTTTTCGCTTCAGAATTGCACTGCACTAATCGGCAGCCCCTTCTCTCTAGCAGTGCAGGGTAGAGAGAAGGGGCAGCCCTTTCCATAGTAAAAGTAAAAGAAATTCATAATTACTCGGCCGTTGTCTTGGTGACACGTCCCTCTTTCGACATCCAGCTCGACCTCCCTGGATGACGCGGCAGACCATGTGACCGCTGCAGCCTGTGATTGGCTGCAGCGGTCACATGAGCTGAATTGTCATCCCGGGAGGCCGGACTGCAGGAAGAAGCAGGGAGTTCTGGGTAAGTATGAACGTCTATTTTTTTTACAGGTTGATCTATATTGGGATCGGAAGTCACTGTCCAGGGTGCTGAAACAGTTACTGCCGATCGTTTAACTCTTTCAGCACCCTGGACAGTGACTATCCCCTGACATCACCTAGCAACGCTCCCGTAATTACGGGTGCACACACGTAGTCACACGTAATTACGGAAACCCCATAGACTTCTATGGGCCTGCCCGTGCCGTTATTACGGCCTGAAATAGGACATGTTCTATATTTTTCAACGGCCCGGGCACCTTCCCGTACGCATACCCGTGGCCAATAGAAGTCTATGGGCCCGTAATTACGGGCCGTAATTACGGGCCATAATTGCAGGCTTTTTTACGTTCGTGTGCATGGGGCCTAAGGGAAATTATTGAAATTCAACATCAGGAAGAATGGCAGCCAGTAGAACCAAGTGACTATGGGGATTCCAGGAGAGGTAGAAGCTCCATACATATAAATAACATATCTATATATAGCAGGTGGGTATTACCCATAGGTAGTCACTCAGGTTATTTTTCAGATCACAACTGGATATCTGCTTTTACCATATTGATCTAGAATGAGATGCGGTGAAACCAAACCTTTTTCTATTGATTACATGAATCCTTACATATGATAAAGGGCTTTTCAGACCTTCATATTACAGCTCCATGTGGGGTCAGACGCCGATCAGCCAGAACATTAAAACCCCCTGCCGAATATTGTGTAATTCCTCTTATACTGCCAAAGCACGTCATGCATGGACACCAAAAAGACATCTGAAGGCGTCCTGTAGTATCTGGCAGCAAGATGTAAGATACACAATATGGACAAAAGTATTGGGACACACCTCTTATTAATTAAATTTAAGTCGGTCCCATTGCTACAAGTGTATAAAATCCAGCACTCGCCATGGAGTCGGCTTTAAAGACATTTGTGATAGAACGGGTCGTTGTAAAGACATCACTGAATCCCAGCGCGGTCCTGTAATAGGACGTCACCGATGTAACAAGTCAGTTCATGACATTTCATCCGTCCAAGTTATTCCACCATCACCTGTGAGTGATATTATTGTAAAGTGGAAGCTTATAGAAACCACAGCAAATCAGCCACGAAGTGGGGACCACGTAAAGTTACAGAGCCGAGTGCTGGGGAGCATAAAAGTCACCAACTCTCTGATGACTCAATAACTGCAGAGCTCCAAACCTCCTCTGGCATTAATATCCACACAAAAACTGCCCCGGGAGCTTCATGGCACGGGGGCCGAGCAGCTGTATGCCAGTCTTACATCACCAAGCACAATGCCAAGTGCCAGATGGAGTGGTGTAAAGCCGCCGCCACTGGACTCTGGAGCAGTGGAAACCTGTTCTGTGGAGTGATGAATCACACTTCTCTATCTGGAGTCTGATGGACGAGTCTGGGTTTGGTTAATGCCAGGAGAACGTTACCCGCCTGACTGCATTTTGCCAACTGTAATGTTTGGTGGAGGAGGATAATAATATGGGGTTGTTTTTCAGGTGTCGGCCTCTTCGTTCCTGTGAAACGAAATCTTAATCCTTCAGCACACAAGACATTTATGATAATTGTAGCTTCCAACTTTGTTGGAAAAGATTATTAAAGAGAAAGCTTAAAGGGAACCTGTCACCAGCATTTCACCTATTAAACCAGCAATACCAGGTGGTAATGGGTGAAAAATCATTTCTATATAACCTATAATTGTCTTCATATTCTGCTCTGTAGCTTTAGTATTCAGCTTTTAAGTGTTCCCACACCGTATGCTAATGAGCATAAAAGAGTCAAATCTTCGTTTGAAAAGAGTCAGATCTTCCTTTGAAAAGAGTCATATGTTCATTCCTCAAGTCTTTCAGAGTTTACCCGCCTCCTTACTTTTTGATTGACAGCTCATCGCCTTCCCCCAGCACACACAATCCTTGCTTGTGCATTGACATCCTCTTCTGGTGTGTGCTTACAAATGGACACCGGATTATTACGATAAAAGGCGCAAAATGTTTGCAGACCGTTATTTACAGTCGGAGGAGGAGTTTAGGATAGGGGATAACGCCAATGAACTTTTTATAGCAGCGGCCAGTGAGGGACAAGTAAAGTTCAATAGGTGAAATGCTGGTGACAGGTTCCCTTTAAGGCCCCAGGCATTTTGCATCTACAGGCTCCTATATCCCATACAAATTTACTTCTTTTTTTTCTGCAGAGTTTACTAAAGGAACCTTCTAAAGACTGTAACCCTGGGTGGTCCGCTAATTTATTGCAGACTCAAATCAGGCCACTTTAAAAGCCCCTTTAAATTGTACCTCTAGTTATACTGACTCATGTACTGTCTGTAGGTGACCGTGGGTAGCTTTAGGAGCTGGATATCCAGGGGATACATTTACAAAGGGGACTGTTTTGTTGAATTACCCTTAAAGGGATTGTCCACTACCAGACAGCCTATCCAATGGATAGGTCATCAGTATATGATCAGTGGGGGTCTGACACCCAGACCCCGCACCGATCAGCTGCTACAGCTGCCTGCGGGCACCGGACGTCCATGCCGGAAGCAGATGGCTCCGGTCACGAAATAGCGGCCGATTCAAGTGAATAGGAGCAGAGCTGCAGCTCGGCCACTATGCAATGTATGGAGCCAACTGCTTCCAGTCCCGTACATTGCATACTGTGCAATGACATCTGATGCCTGCAGGCAGCCGGAGCAGCTGATCCGTCTGGGGCCCGGGTGTCAGACCCCCACAGATCATATACTGTTGACCTATCCGGTGGATAGATCATCAGTTGTCCGGTAGTGGACAACCCCTTTAATGTGATTAAATTCTAGCTGCCTAAAGTCACCACTAGAGGGAGCATATTTCGCACTTATTTATTTGGAGGTGTATACATTTGTATATGGTAAGACCCTAGTGGTGGCTGAAAAATTGCATTATTGACCTCTATGCTGGTATAGCAGAAAAAGGAGTCACCACGGGCGCTGCTGTACTTCAATGGAACCAAAATGCTTGGAAGGTTCAGATCGTTGGTAATAATGTACGGAAGAGTGTAAGAATAAATGGAATTTATTAATAATATGACTTTTTTTTTTTTTTTTTAAATAAATGGAATTTATTAATAATATGACTACGCGTTTCAATGCCGTACTGGCATCTTCATCAGGTCATGGATGAACAAACAAAAAGTCACTGTTTAAATAGCCATGTTGATGTTGAAAAACCCGCCAATGTGAACGGGGTCAAGGTGTTTAAGTGACGTCACAGTTCAAAGTTCAAAATACACAGGACCGGAGAAACACACAAAAACAGTAAAAGTATGTCATATAATAAAAACAATAAAAAATGAATAGAGAAAGAAGAGTTTAAAATGTATGAAAAGAGAACATAATGAAAACCATGTAATTAAGAAGGTTTGAAATGTAGTACGTAATGTGTGCCGAAGCGACACTGAAAAAAAAGGCTGCCCGATAATATAGAATAATAATGTAAGTAATTAAAAATGTAAGTAATTAAAAATATATAGGTATGGACTACAAAATCCGGTGTATAGTACAAAGGTACTAACCTTTATGTACCAGAATTTATATAATTAACAGAATGATAACCATAATGTCGGCAATGATTCAAAGCGGCGATATACATATAAGGAAATGGGAATAAAACAACCCACTAGTTGAGGCAGGCTAGATTTCAGAAATATTAAATAGCCAAAATTGTATAATAAATTAGAATATAAAACATTATATATGATATATATATATATATATATAAAAAAATGTATATATATATATATATAAAGGTAAAGGTGGTAATACATCGGCAATAGGAAAAAAATTATTTTCATAGAAAGAAATGTCCATATGAATAATAAAACAGTAGAAAAAAATTAACAGAACTGTCGGGAAATGACAGAGAGGTAATAGTCTTATAAATTAAAACAAAGTCGGCAAAGCCGATAAATTGTAATAGATGACAAAACGAAATAAGGAGAAAGCAATGTGTCATGAATGAAATTCAAAAAGGGAACATAATGAATAATATATCTGAGGGGGGGAGCATCAAAAATGTATACGAAATTAACTGGTAACATGGTAAACGGGTTATGTATAAAAGTGATATATATGAGATACACTGAAATGTAAAGTCGGCAGGGCTAAAATGTATTAGGTGATACAGTGAAATCGATATCATAGGTACAGGAATTTATGATCATTAATAAGTAGAGGCATAAAGACAAAAATGATAATAATGATAATGGATGATAATAATGGAAAATGAATAAAATAAAATGAAATATGAAATATAAAATAATAATGAAATAAAAAAAAATAAAAAAAATAAATAACCGGAAAGTAGCATCATAATGTACAAAAAAATATATAATATAACTGTGAAAAATGAAAATGAATGAAAATAAATATAAATGTCAATAGTAATGAATTTAAAGAATAAAACAAAAACAAAAATATGACAGAAGAAGTAGCATCATAATGTACAAGAAAATCACCAGAATAAGTGTAATATACCTTCGTAAACACAATAATATAATGATAAGTTGATAATCAATGATGTTTAACCGCAGAAAACACAAAGTTAAATGATAAATAATAAAGTGATATACTAATCAAGAGTGGATTCGGATATATCATTAAGGCCATCCGGTTGGAGGGTCTTCATTTTAAAGATCCAGTAATTTTCGGGCTGCTTAAGCTTACTATTCATATTATTAGTAAATTCCATTTATTCTTACACTCTTCCGTACATTATTACCAACGATCTGAACCTTCCAAGCATTTTGGTTCCATTGAAGTACAGCAGCGCCCGCGGTGACTCCTTTTTCTGCTATACCAGCATAACCTTCGCGGTCGTTCATTTGAATCACCGGTCCCGAGTCCTGGCAGCAGCTGTACCTTTATCCTTTATTGCCTTCTACCATCCGTTACCAGGTGAGTACCACTCTTCTTGTACACCACTCCATACCTGGGTAACCTGCACTATGTGGCGCCGTGTTTTTTGCTTTTTCTCACATTATTGACCTCTAGAACTATATGTATGGAGCTCTGTATCAAAAAAAACAAAGCTGCATCCTCCAAAAAAATATTTTGTTTTCTACTAATTCTTTATAGAAGTTTGATGCCCTAAAAATTAAATGTTTAAAGCTAAAACTAGAACTAATGAATATTAGGATTATAATAAATATGCGGATATTTTGAGTTTAAAGGCTATGTACACCTTCACCACCATGTTTTGTACTGTCCCAAAGCATCTAAAATGTAAAATTAAGCAACTTTGCAAATAGTCCTGATTAAAAATGTAGTTTTATGTCAGGCCTTTGTCTCCATGGTAACAGACTACAAGTAAACCCTATGTAGTCTGATCTTGCAGCTATGCTATCTAACATCTGTCCCGAACCTATAGCTAACCTACCACAGGTAACTTTTTTTTATTCAATACGGGGGAAAAAGGGCAAGCTGTCTCTATAGAACCACCTATAGATGACTACCCTGTTGTCGATGTCTAACCAAGGAGAATCAGTACCTTCCCAGAGCTGCTTCAAAGGAAACTCACTCAATTGTGCTGCCTACAATTGGGTGTCTCTAGTTTGGCTATTAACCCAAATCTTGTTTCAAGTCTCTAGAAAGTATCGGGCATTAGGTTACAGAATAGTCACCTATAGGTGGCACTAGACAGACCGTTTTCCTCCTTCTGGAGTACCGGTATTTTGTATACATTTTCCCAGGTAACATTGCCTTTAAGACTCCCTGCCAGCAAGTAGAATCAGTACTTTCCAAGAGAAAAAAAAGGAGAAGACTCAAAGTTATGTTTATAAATTGTAATTTATTTCCTACCATTATTACCCTATAATTATTAATATAATATTACTAGAATTATATTACTGCTATCATTATTACCCTAACACTATGAGATCCCTATTCCTAAAGCTGTTGATTCAGAAGAAGGCGAAAAACCCTGGACACATTCGGCCAATTTATGCCACAAGGGAAAATTCCTTCTTGATCCCGGGAAAAGGCGATCAGTCCGAGAACCCTGGATCAAAGCCGCTAATTCCTATTACAGTTTACTAATTATTACAGTTAATTAACCTAAATTATAATGAAATGTATTTAAATTATTATATTGTTAGTATTACTTTGGTGTTGTTAATAATAATATAATGATACTACTATTGCTATCACTAATATCTAAGTCCCTATTCCTAAAGCTGTTGATCCAGAAGAAGGCGAAAACCCTGGACACATTCAGCCAATTCGTGCCACAAGGGGAAAATTCCTTCTTGACCCCGGCAAAAGGCGATCAGTTCGAGAACCCTGGATCAAACTCGCTGCTAAATATTATAGTTTACTATATTTTATAGTTAATTTACCTAAATATGTTATTATTATATTAATTTGTTATTATAAGATTATTATTATTATTATTATTATTATTATTATTATTACTATTATTATAGTGGTATTTTTATTGCATATTTTTAATAAGACTATACTATAATTATTAGTTTATTGAGACTATTCTATTTTTTATATAATCTTATTACTACTATAGAACTACTAATATTACTAACATTTTTATTGTTATTTTCTTATTTATATTTATTATATCCCTATTCCTAAAGCTGTTGATCCAGAAGAAGGCGAAAAACCCTGGACAATTTGAGCCAATTCATGTCACAGGGGGAAAATTCCTTCTTGACCCCGGGAAAAGGCGATCAGTCCGAGAACCCTGGATCAAAGCTGCTGCTATTATTATATAATTATTTTTGTTATTACTCTCTTATTATTATACTATTTCTAATATTACTGCACTCTTGCTACCAATATTAATATGACTGACCTTTTTAATCTAACAATTATTAATATTATTATTATTATCATATTAATAATATTACTGTTGTTGCTGTTGATGTAATAACAGTTAAGATGTTTCCATACAAGTCTTCATCTTCTCATAGGTCTGAGGAGGATGGTCCAGATGATGTTCCTCTTCCCTCTGATGTTCTTCATCATATCATGGAGGAAGGAATGCTGGCGGATTTTCTTTCTTCTTCCTGTCCGACACTGAATTCTTCTCATCGCATCTTTAACCGTTTTCTCTTCCTCCTCCTCCTCTTTCTCTTCATCCTCCTCTTTCTCTTCAACCACATTCTCTTCTTCTTCATCCTCGTTGTCTGATTTCTCATCAACCTCCATGTCTTCCACTTCATTGTCTTCCTCTTCCTTGTCTTCCTCCTCCATGTCTTCCACTTCATTGTCTTCCTCCTCCTTGTCTTCCTCCTCATGGTCTTCTTGCACTTGTTCCTCCTCGCGCTCTTCTGCCTCTCCTTCCTCCTTCTTGACCTCCTCTTCCTTCAGATCCTCACACAGATGGCTTGATGTAGGTTTCGGCTCTTCTTCATCCCACGGCCATGGCAGATATTTCCGCTGAGCTTCGCGGTTCGTTGGCATGAGGCGCTAAGAAGATAAAATATTCAGTCAATTGTCTATTGAAACGTTCCAATAACATTTTTCCATCTATAGAAAGAACATGGATAAATCTGTTATAGAGAGAACATAATAACCAGTATGATCACTGACCTCCATCTTGAAGATTGGGGATGGTAAGAATTTCGTGCAGTAGATCAGGCGCTGTAGATCTCTCTCCTCCGTGGTGCTGGGGTAAGCTGAAGAGAGAAAACAACCAGATAATGGGATCAGTCATAAAACGACACCATAAACCATAACATAACATTACAAAAATATTCCTTTAATCTGTCATCAATGGAACATGAAAGGTGCTTTATTTTAAAATATTCTGGATTATTGGACGGGCATAGAAAAGTATAGAAATCTTAGTTTCAATCTTCAATTTCCTTACTGGTTCTCTCTGCTCAGTCTTCCACATTATAGTACAGTTCTGTGCTAAATGACCACATTTTAGGGATTATCAGATACAAAGGAATTTTACTGTATTTTGAGATCATCTATCAATCACTTTCTTGTGGTAAAGTCTAATTATTAAAAAAAACTCACTTATGAAGGGTCTAAGTCCAAAAGCGGATTCCTGCTGCCGATAGATGTCCTAAAGAGAAGAGAATCCAGTAAGTGACCTCTTATCCCTCCTCAGGAATGGACAGTAGGACAAGGGGTCAGTTTTACAAATGGGCAGCCAGTGATTTGTGGACTTGTTACCTGTCCGGGGCTCTTACTCAATAAGCGGCTACTTGTCTGAGTGGACAGCCGGCCACATGGACCTCTCCTGCTGGATCCAAGTCTCCTGCTACATGTCCATCACAGGGAAGGAAAAAACAGGACAATGAAGCCACTGACCTCCAGAGATCTGCTGCCCGCTGCCATCCTGTACCCGTCCTGAACTGTAGAATCCAAATCACAATCTGAAACACAAAAAAGAGATGTCGTCCCAGATCTGATAAAGACCCAAAATCCTGCAACTTTCCACATGTATTAATAGTGAATGTCCAAAAATATATATATTTTTTTTTCATCTAAAAAGATCCAAAATACTGAGTTGAATAATTAATTGTTTGGGACGCCAATTACATACGGTAGCTTCAAAATTGTGGCCTGTGATTGGTGCCTCAGGTCACATGATCTATAACCCATAAGTAATAGCAGTGCACAAGTACAGACCACGCAGCGCCATAATCTGGGCAGTGCAGCGCTTGGCGGTCCTATAGCTCCCATAGATCTTGTATGAGGTGTCAGTGTGCGGCTGCATCTCTTTTTACAATCTCCTCCACACTGCGGTCGTCCGGTTGTGGAGGAGAGCAGGGGCGTAGCTATAGGGGTGCAGAGGTAGCAGTAGTACCCAGACCCTGATACCTGAGGGGACCAGAGGCTAAAAAAGAAGACACCAGTATGACAAACATCACATAGTAGATGGGGGCCCTGTTATAAATATCACACTGGGCCCCAGGAGTTTCACAATATGCCTCTGGAGAAACGGATACTGGGGACCCCAGTACTATTGATCGTGGGGGTCCCGGCAGTGATTAAACATGTATGGCCCCTCCGGTGTATAGGTGAGAAATGTTTCTGGTGGGAGAATCTCTTTATCATGAGCGATCATCGTTTTCTGCGGTGTTTATTTCTTACATCTTGACATTATAGAACATTTATCTCTGGAAATCTTCATGTAACATTCTCCACGGTGGATTTTACTGTATTTTGGGCTTTGTACTCTCATATATATATATATACAGACAGTGATAATACATTGGAGTGTGGCCTGTACTGGTATTTGTAGCCGTATAGGAGGAGGAATATAAGTAATACTGGACACAAATACATATGGTATATGGGATTTCATTGCTGCCCTATAAAGATATATGACATGAATATTTTGTCTATGTTAATTCCATTCACAAGTACAGAATACACCCCAAAACATCAACCAAAGAGTCCCCATTTACAGCGTCAGAAGAGTGACCCTATAAACAGTTCCAGCAGACCGCCCCTCATTAAAAATAATGCCAGCAATGCCCACACATAAATAATGCCAGCAGAGTGCCCCTAATAAACATTACAACTGGCAGCAGAGAGTCCCTAATAAACATTACTGGCAGCAGAGAGTCCCTAATAAACATTACTGGCAGCAGAGAGTCCCTAATAAACATTACTGGCAGCAGAGGGTCCCTAATAAACATAACTGGCAGCAGAGAGTCCCTAATAGACATTACTGGCAGCAGAGAGTCCCTAATAAACATTACTGGCAGAAGACGGTCCCTAATAAACATTACTGGCAGCAGAGAGTCCCTAATAAACATTACTGGCAGAAGAGAGTCCCTAATAAACATTACTGGCAGCAGAGAGTCCCTTATAAACATTACTGCCAGCAGAGAGTCCCTAATAAACATTACTGGCAGCAGAGAGTCCCTAATAAACATTACTGGCAGCAAAGAGTCTCTAATAAACATTACTGGCAGGAGAGGGTCCCTAATAAATATTACTGTCAGCAGAGGGTCCCTAATAAATATTACTGCCAGCAGAGAGTCCCTAATAAACATTACTGGCAGCATAGAGTCCCTTATAAACATTACTAGCAGCAGAGAGTCCCTAATAAACATTACTGGTAGCAGAGGGTCGGTTATAAACATTACTGGCAGCAGAGAGTCCCTAATAAACATTACTGGCAGCAGAGAGTCCCTAATAAACATTACTGGCAGCAGAGGGTCCCTAATAAATATTACTGGCAGCAGAGAGTCCCTAAAAAGCATTACTGGCAGCAGAGCGTCCCTAACAAACATTACTGGCAGCAGAGGGTCCCTAATAAATATTAATGGCAGCAGAGAGTCCCTAATAAACATTACGGGCAGCAGAGTGTCCCTAATAAACATTACTGGCAGCAGAGAGTCCCTAATAAACATTACTGGCAGCAGAGCATCCCTAATAAACATTTCTGGCAGCAGAGTGCCCCTAATAAACATTACTGGCAGCAGAGAGTCCCTAATAAACATTACTGGCAGCATAGAGTCCCTAATAAACATTACTGGCAGCAGAGAGTCCCTAATAAACATTACTGGCAACAGAGCCCCTAATAAATATTACTGGCAGCAGAGGGTCCCTAATAAACATTACTGGCAGCAGAGAGTCCCTAATAAACATTACTGGCAGCAGAGGGTCCCTAATAAACATTACTGGCAGCAGAGAGTCCCTAATAAACATTACTGGCAGCAGAGCGTCCCTAATAAACATTACTGGCAGCAGAGCCCCTAATAAACATTACTGGCAGCAGAGAGTCCCTAATAAACATTACTGGCAGCAGAGCGTCCCTAATAAACATTACTGGCAGCAGAGCCCCTAATAAACATTACTGGCAGCAGAGAGTCCCTAATAAACATTACTGGCAGCAGAGAGTCCCTAATAAACATTACTGACAGCAGAGAGTCCCTAATAAACATTACTGGCAGCAGAGAGTCCCTAATAAATTACTGACAGCAGAGAGTCCCTAATAAACATTACTGGCAGCAGAGAGTCCCTAAAAAACATTACTGGCAGCAGAGGGTCCCTAATAAACATTACTGGCAGCAGAGAGTCCCTAATAAACATTACTGGCAGCAGAGGGTCCCTAATAAACATTACTGGCAGCAGAGCGTCCCTAATAAACATTACTGGCAGCATAGCCCCTAATAAACATTACTGGCAGAAGAGGGTCCCTAATAAACATTACTGGTAGAAGAGAGTCTCTAATAAACATTACTGGCAGCAGAGCCCCTAATAAACATTACTGGCAGAAGAGGGTCCCTAATAAACATTACTGGCAGCAGAGAGTCCCTAATAAACATTACTGGCAGCAGAGGGTCCTATATAACCAGTTCCAGCAGACGCTTCCCATCACACAGCCACAGAATAAATGATAAAATGCTGGCTGCCTGCAGCCACCACTAGGGGGAGCACACAATTTCCATATTTATACAGGTTATATAGGAGTTATTGGCGGTAATATAAATACAATGTGACAGCTCCCCCTAGTGACAGTTACCAGCAGTAACCAGTAACATGGGGGATGAGATAAATGGGGGTCAGTTATATCACATTTTGGGGGAACTCACCGACGTCCAACTTCACTCGTCGTTGTCCTGTAACAGACTGAGGACCACTGAGCGGTTGTTGTTTCAAATTCAAATCCAGCGATCCCATTGGCTGCTGCTCAGTGATGTATTTAACAGTAAATTTAAAGGGACATGACTCTTATTTCACTAGACTGCATTTATTATATGTTTGCTGTAATTCTGCTTATAACATGAAGCTGTGGAGATAATCTGCAGGGACGGGTTATATTTCTCTTAATATTGGGATTGGGATTAGAGGTTATATCATTTTCTATCCTGTATCAGGACATTTCTTTTATAATTTGACATATTATTAACTATCAATGTGCCATGAAGGATCTGATATCTGAAATCACAGTTGTTTGATGGACGTTGCTGTTTAACCCCTTCCTGAGCAGGTTATTTGGGGTGATCAGATCTCGGGGTTTCCATCTCTTTATCATTCCAGTGTTTGTTTTATTTCTATCATTTTATTGTAAATGATAATGGAAGTCGGATGACGGCAAATAAGCAGCGAGACCCTCTGTGCTAAGTGGTCAGGGGTGTCGTGGTCTCATCCAGCATCAGAAGGGGGCGCTATTTTTCTCTTTGCTATGAGGCCCCATAAATTCTTACAGAAACATTTGTGCTGCCGATCAGAGAGATTTACCATTCAGGAACATAATAAATCTGGGTGACAAGTCCTATGTGCGCTGTAATGGCAGCTGTACTGGTTGTCACCCAGCTTTCCCAGTCTCCTGAATGACAAGTCTGCCTAATTATACAGTGACCCTGCCCCTGCTGTTATACTGCTGCATTATTAGGTAGGTTTACCCTTCAGGGGTCTAGGCAAGTTGGGTAACAACCCTTATGGAGGCCGTCGTTCTCACCCAGCTTTTCCAGAAACAGAAAAAAACAAAAACATAAGGCCTCGAGCCGCCCACAAATCGCGGCCGTGCACATGGCCACGGCCATTATTTTCTATGAGCCTGGACCGCAGAAGACGGCCGTAATAAGACATGCCCGTTCTTTCTGCGGTCCGGGCTCATTAAAATATGCGATATGCGGGAGGCTCGCAGCTGTCACTCCGTGGCCGACCCGAAAATGGCGGCCGTGCACATGGCTACTGTCGTCTGCATGAGGCCTAATATAAACATTTTACCAAAAACATGTAAAAAACAGTGTAATGAGGACCCCGGGATGTGATGTGATGGGGCAGATCAGAAGCGTGTAAGTGATTGTTGTAAAATGCTGAGCCAACATAATGCTCCGTCTATTAAATAATTAGGACATTGCCAGCGGGCAGGGAGTGGGCATGTAAGGGGCAGGTGCCGCACAGGGATAACTCCTTGGCAGAACGCCACTTATTAGGGATAATTGTAAAGTACAGAAGCCAAAACAAATAAGACTGGATAATATCTGTGTACAATCCTAATATATATATAATGTACCGGCCGCTGGAGTCACATATTCTATCTATCTATCTATCTATCTATCTATCTATCTATCTATCTATCTATCTATCTATCTATCTATCTATCTATCTATCTATCTATCTATCTCTCTCTCTCTCTGTAGATAGCGCCATACATCGCCCAGTAGAGTACGCCATACAGCCCCCCTGTAGATAACGCCATACAGCCCCCCTGCAGAGAACGCCATACAGCCCACCCTGCAGATAACGTCACACAGACCCCCCTGTAGATAACGCCACACAGTCCCCCCTGTAGATAACGCCACACAGTCCCCCCTGTAGATAACGCCACACAGTCCCCCCTGTAGATAACGCCACAGTCCCCCCTGTAGATAACGCCATACAGTCCCCCCTGTAGATAACGCCACACAGTCCCCCCTGTAGATAACGCCACACAGTCCCCCCTGTAGATAACGCCACACAGTCCCCCTGTAGATAATGCCACACAGTCCCCCCTGTAGATAACGCCACACAGTCCCCCCTGTAGATAACGCCACACAGTCCCCCCTGTAGATAACGCCACAGTCCCCCCTGTAGATAACACCACACAGTCCCCCCTGTAGATAACGCCACACAGTCCCCCCTGTAGATAACACCACAGTCCCCCCTGTAGATAACACCACACAGTCCCCCTGTAGATAACGCCATGGGCACTGGGCAGAATGTCAGGGGTCAATCTTTTGGCCCCTGAACATGTGATCGCTGTGACAACCAATCACAGCGATCACATGCATTTCTGCATAGAAAACAGTGTGCACGCGATCGCGTGCACACAGCCCTGTGCCCACGCTGTTACCAACAGCTCTGGGCACTGGGCAGAGTATCAGGGACCAATCTGATGGTCCCTGAACATGTGGTCGCTGTGAAAACCTATCACAGCGACCACATTTGTTTTATTTTGACTTTTCTGGCAGTAAATCTCCTGCCTCTTTTCTTCTCCTCAAACATTGTTTCAGTTTGAGGAGAAGAAGAGACTCGGGAGAATTGCTGCCAGAAGATTACAGTGAAAAAAAATACAGTTACACTCATAAAACATTCTCTGTATAGATAGATTTCTATCTATCTATACAATCTATCTATCTATCTATCTATCTATCTATCTATCTATCTATCTATCTATCTATCTATCTATCTATCTATCTATCTATCTATCTATCTATCTCATATCTATCTATCTATCTATCTCTCTCTCTCTCTCTCTATCTATCTCATATCTATCTATCTATCTATCTCTTTTCCCATTACATACTTTTATTGCTTATTGATTAGATTTATCATCAAAAGAATTGCCGCTCCAGTCATTGGGAATTATATCAAAACCTGTTTCCTTATCTCTCATTAACTCCCATTAACAAGATTGTTGGAGGTCCGGGTGGTCAGACCCCGCTGAGCAGTTTTATTTTATATCCTGTATAATCAATATGGTCTGTCATGGGAAAAATATCCTTGAAATGTCCCTGGAGGACCCAGGACAATTTGATAATCCAAAACCAAAACCATGAAAAATCCAGTAATCTGTATTCTATAGGTGTTGAGAATATCAAAAAAGAAATAAAAATGCCTCTGGCTGCCCAAACACATACAATGGCTGTCGGTCGATCGACAACTATTCTTTTTGACTCCCTCATATACTGTACGTGCACCCTTGACTCGGCCGAGCCACCTCTGCCACCTACTTATCTCCTGGGAAAACAAGGGATCGGGCATGTTAGATCTATCTATACAATCTATCTATCCATCTATCTTTTTTTCTATCTATCTACCTTTCTTTTATTCTATTAGAATAGGCTTGTAGGGAGTATATAATTATATATATATCCACATATATATAATATATATAGCAATAGCGGTTTCTTTTTTTGTTAGCGGTAGTGTAGATATATATACCAGTTAGTTTGTGTGTTTTATAAAAAAAAAAATAATTTGTTTAGTTAGTGTTAGTGTTAGTTACGTTATGGCGAGGAAGTTGTTTAGCGCCGAGGAGGCATACGCCATGCTGTGGTCTGAGTCGGAGACCGCATCAGAGATGGCGTCCGAGATGGAACCTGTTTTAGGTAGTGACGATGACAGCGTCACTTCAGGTTCATCTTCAGGGGACGTTGTCCCTGATGCAGTTGAAACTGCAGAACATGAAAGCGCAGGGCCAAGTAGCGCTGTAGCACGGGACAGTCTGGTCCCTCCAGTCCAGGCTCTTGTATGGGCACCTGCCCCATCTTTTGGGCCTAGAATCCACGGATTTACGGCCACTCCTGGCATAACCGTGGACAATACAAATTTTGTCCAAATGCATTACTTCCATTTATTTATAACGGACGACATCCTAAATCAGATTGTCCACGAAACAAATTTATATGCCACTCAATATATTATTAGTGGGGAAGCGCATGGTAAAGGGGGACTCCTGTGCTTATGCATCTGAGGAATTGCTGGCGGTCAAGTTCAGGGATCGCAAAGATGTGTATGTGCTAAGCACGATTCATACCGCAGGAACAGTGGCAGTGAGGGAAAGAGGGGCAACATCGGACAAGCACAAACCAGTGAGCGTGTCCGAATATAACAAGTACATGGGGGGGGGTGGATTTAAGCGACCAGGTTTTACAGCCCTATCTAGTAAAACGCAAAACTAAAACCTGGTACAAAAAGGTGGCCATTTATTTGTTACAGGTGGCCATCCACAACTCATTTGTGCTCTACAAAAAAAACAGAGGCAGAGACACATACCTGGATTTCCAGGGAAAAATTATTGAAGGCCTCATTTTTGATGTTCAGGACACCCGAGAATGCCCCCAGTCTGAGGATGTCACGCGACTGACTGAAAGACTCTTCATCAGTCGGATTCCCCCAACACCAACCAGAAGCAACCCCCAGAAAAAGTGCCGCGTCTGCAGAAAAGACGGGCACCGCAAAGATTCCCGATATTTCTGTCCCTCATGTCCCTCACAACCAGGCCTGTGCATTGAGCCATGTTTTAAAAAATACCACACTGTTCTGAATTATTAGATTTTAGTTAATTCGTTGAAAATATATTTGCCCTACATTACGTTTTTATTTTTCCCCTGATTTTACTCCAAGGGTGAGGGAGGGAACGGGTGGGGGGTGGATGTCATGTTTGCATATTCTCTAAAGTTCATCTGCTGGAGAGTCCATTTGCATAAACCTGCAATTTCTTATTTTAGAAAACCCAAAAAAATAAATTCCCATTATACCCCTAGATGAATATTTTGGGATCTCGGCTTCAAGAGCAGATATTTTGGACGTGTTATAGAAACTCTGTTGAGTTTTGTAAAACCAGCTTTGAAAAAAAGCGATTTGTGAAATAAGCTTCTTCTATCGTCCGCCCTCCTACATCTCTATGTGATAAATAAGGCCCACATATTTGGTAACCCCATGCACGGGAGAAGTGGAAGAATGTGAAAGGAGATGAATTTTGTCCGTGGTCTATACCGTGTGTGAAAAATACTAGCCTAAACTGACGCATGTGCTAAAAAAGCGCTGATTTTATTTTGTTCCATCTTATTCAAGAAACTTTCAGAAGAAAACTGGACTTGCTAAAAATATGATAAACCCCTTGAAGGAAACCTTGTGGGGTCTACTTGTGTGAATGAAGTCATTTATGGGGTGATTCTAATGTTTCAGCAGCATTACACCCCCCAGAAAACAGTATGCTGCTATAAAATCAAATGCAGAATTCCTGGACCAAAAAGGCCAAAAAGCCTCCTTTTATGCCAAGCCCTGGCACATGCCCGCACAGTGAATAAGGCACACATATTTGGTATCCCCATGCACGGGAGAAGTGGAAGAATGTGAAAGGAGATTAATTTTGTCCGTGGTCCATACCGTGTGTGAAAAATGCTGGCATAAACTGGCGCAATTGCTAAATTCTTGAATTTTTTTCCAATTTTGCCCACTTTAGAGAAAAAAAAAAAAATGATATATACTGACAAATGCCACTAAAACAAAGCCCTATCTGTCCTTTAAAAAGAGTGTAAAATTCAAAGATGAACTTTATTCACCTGCAGAGTTATAGTCATCTAAAGAAGCGCATAGCAAAATTGTGAAATTTGCTCTGGTCATTTAGCTGTAAAACAGCCTAGTCCTTAACCGGTTAAAAGAATTAAACCTATTTAGCCTTGAAAAAAGACGACTAAGGGGGGACATGATTAATTTATATAAATATATTAATGGCACATACAAAAAATATGGTGAAATCCTGTTCCATGTAAAAACCCCTCAAAAAACAAGGGGGCACTCCCTCCGTCTGGAGAAAAAAAGGTTCAACCTGCAGAGGCGACAAGCCTTCTTTACTGTGAGAACTGTGAATCTATGGAATAGTCACCGCAGGAGCTGGTCACTGCAGGGACAGTAGATGGCTTTAAAAAAGGCTTAGATAATTTCCTAGAACAAAAAAGTATTAGCTCCTATGTGTAGACATTTTTTCCTTCCCTTTTCCCGTCCCTTGGTTGAACTTGATGGACATGTGTCTTTTTTCAGCCGTACTAACTATGTAACTATGTAACTATGACATGTGTCACTTTATGTGGTAGTAACTTTGGAATGCCTTTATTTATCCAAGGGGATTCTGAGACTTTTCTGGTGACACATTGAACTTTATGTTAGTGGTAAAATTTGGTTGATACATTCAGTGAAAAACAGAAAAAATTACAGAAAATGTGGTGTAAGGCAGATGGTTAAACCACACAAAATAGTTATTAGTTAACAATTTGTTTTTTTAAATAAAGGATTTAATATTGAAAAAAGGTTTTTTTTACAACTGTTTTTTTTTTGTCTCACTAGGTGACTTGAAGTCAGGAATCCCTGATCGCTATTCTAATACACTGCACTACATGCGTAGTGCAGTGTAAAAGTGCTGTCAGTTACTCACTGACAGCAAACCTAAGGCAGGACAAACTAGGCTTCCGTAGATGACAAACCCGGAGGCCATTGTTAGGCCTCCTGTTGCCATAACATGATGGAATAGAACGTCAAGGAGCAGGAAGGGGTTAAAGGATCTGCTAACGTCTTGGTGCCAGATACCACAGGACACTTTTAAAGATCTTCTGAAATCCATGTCCCAACGGGTCAGAGCTATTATGGCAGCACGAGGAGGACTACACAAGGCAGGTGGTTTTAATGTTATGTCTGGATGGTGTATATGTTAGTAATTAATTTCTATTCATTTGTAAATTGATGGAAATTAGGGTATGTTCACACGCATACTCAAAAATATCTGAAAATACAGAGCTGTTTTCAAGGTTTTCAGCGTTTTTTATGGCCGTTTTTGGAGCTGTTTTCAATATTGTCTAGGAAAAACGGCTCCAAAAGCGGCCCAAGAAGTGACTTGCACTTCTTTTGTGAACATACCCTAAAAAAAGAGTAACTTTTCTGTGCTTTTTATTTTTACAATTTATATCAATCACCCTAAATATTGTAATCTTGGGGCCTACATTGCTCCTATGTAAACATGGGAACGCCACCATTCTCACCAGTTTTAAGGCGTAATGTAAGTCTTAGGCCAAAATGTAGTAGTAGTTGAAACGCCAATCCAACCGAGATGGAATATGAAATATCCAAGATAGAAGGGAGTCCCAGGCATAAAATAAGATAAGATAACTTTATTAATCCCCGAAGGGAAATTCCAGTATCACATAAATGGATTCTGGGAAACGGCATCAGGGATCTTTTATTATTAGGTCTCTGTGCAGATTGAAATTCTGGCGTCCAAGGTGAAGATGATGAAGAAGACTAGGTGGTACTGTAGACAAAACAAAAAATAATCAGACCAGACGATAATCACTCAGCAATATACTGGTGCCGAAGCTCCAGCCATGATTTCACAAAAATACTATAGATGTCAGTGATCATACCTGTACTGCTGGTGTTTCTTCTGTACCACAGCTGTTGGTACTTATCTCCTCCTCTTTCTTTGAAAGGCATGGACGCGGCACAAGGGACAGCGTGGATTTGTCGGGATCCAATGTGCAATACAAGGCAGATGGAATATGTGAGAACATGGCAGAACGGTGACTTGCTCTCCAATCTCATAGTCCTCTAGGCATATAGTGCAGGACTGGATGTCTTCGTTTTCAGTAAAGGTTCGAGATGGGAGTCTATCAATCTGCCTGCCTCTCCTGCCTCGCCGACGTTGTCTTCTCTGCACAGGTCTGCTGTCTGTGGTCTCTGTTGTCGACTGTTGGTTGGTAAGCAGCTGACTGGTGCTTGGTGTTGGCTCCACCAGCCTGTTAGATGTTTGCTGAGGAGATCTGCTTCCTTCTCTGGATGGCTGCAGGTTTGGTAGCGGCTCACTGGTGCTGGGGTCTTGTGTTGGTTCCTCCAGCCTTTCGGATCTCTCCTGAGTAGTTGATGGAGTAGACCCAGGCTGGGATTCTCCAGGAATTCTGAGCTCGGTCTCACTATTAATACGACGGCCACTTGTCGTTTCAGACTGTTCTATTGGCTCAGGTCGTAATGGGGACCGGCTTCTGTCCGCTCCTTCTTGCTGCAACCTACGGCGCGGAGGAACTTGACCACGTCTTCGTCTCCTGTCGGGGACATTGTCATGGTCTTCATCCTGCTCCACACTCTGACGTCTTCTATGTCCAGATCTTAATCTTCCATCAGCAATGCCTAGATGTGAAACAATGTGTATAACATATATTAATTATGTACAGAAAAAATGGGAAAAAAGATCAATACCAGACATTTCCTATGGACTCGCGTGGCCTTCTTTCTAGAGGAAAGCTCCCATGTTTTTCTAATCTTGGACAACCGTTTTGATACTATGAATATATACACAGTCGAGTCACATTATTATAACTACTACTAATATCCAGAGTAACCGGCGTGTGCAGCACGGACAGCAGTAGACGGGCTGGGAGTGACTCAATAAGGTGCTGGTCAGTGGTCTCATATGTGGAGCCTCGCTGACTCCATACATCCCACATTTACTGGAGGGTGCGTGGGGGAGGATCCATAAAGCGAACAACACGATTGACGTGGTCCCACAGATGCTCAATTGGGTTCAAGTCTGGAGAAATAGGGGGCCAGGGAAGTACTTGGAAGTCTTGGTCGTGCTCTTCCAACCACTGTCGGGCATTTATAGTCGTGTGACATGTCGCATTGTCTTGCTTTAAGATTCCATTTGCTCCAGGGAAGACAATCAGCATGTATGGTGGATGTGATCTGTAACGATGGATTCATATCTAAATCGGTTCAGAGCCTTCCATATGGATGAGTGGCCCAGAGAATGCCATGGAAAAATACCCCAGATGCTGACGTCGCCGCCAGCTTTTTCCAGCAATGGTTGTAAAGTCCATCCTTTCGATGAAGCAGAAAACGTGATTTATCCGAGAAGACAACACTTTGCCAATCATCGGTGCTCTGAGACCAATACTGCCGTGCAAATTGAAGCCATTTTCTCTGATGCACCTTAGTTACATAGGAGCAGTGACCATCCGTCGGGTTCGGAGCCCCATACGCAGTCGGGTTCGCTGAACTGTTGTATTAGACACACGTCTGGTAGCCACCGTTCACCTCTCAAATACATGGCACGTGGTGCTCTGCAGTTTCCATGTCGGTTATTCCCAATGGTGCCATTTGTCCACTCACGATACACTGTCACCACAGCAGCACGCGAACAGTTCACAAACTGCGCTGTTTGAGAAATACCGCCACCCTTGGTCCGAAAGCCAATAATCATCCCTTTTTGCAACTGAAAAACGGTGCATTTTTTGCGGACGCAAAACGGACATGTTTGTGTGAAACTAGCCAAATGTATCGGATATAACAAGTTCCACTTACCTTGATTTATCCGGGAACTTTCGTCTATTGCAAGCTGCAAGAGTTCTCGGTAACTCATTGTTCCTTGTAGCAGGCGGCTTGATGTTTAAATTCAGGAACAATGGAAAAACGGGATTCCTCAAATAAGAGGGAATCTACCACGATGTTCAGAAGTTGCACTGGTGTTTAAGTGCTCTGAACAGATGATGTAGTAGTCGCTTTGTAGCACAAATTCGCTCTTTGAAAAACCAAGTGAAGTTTCAGCATCAGCATCAACTCGAGATATGGCACTGATGTGACTGCGCTTGGGGTCCTTAGAACTTCACGCCATTGTGATGTCACTGCTATAGATGCCACAACCTCCATTGTTCTGATGACATCACTGCCTGCAGTGATGTCATAATGCTTACGGTATGTCATTAACGGTCCCCTGCTCTGCATTATACCAATCACTGCAGCAAAGCCTCCAAATAAATAAATAAATATATATTAAATTTTTTTATATTTACATATTGCAGCTGAAAATCTCTATTATTTGTTTGGTAAATGTTTCTCTATAATTGTTTAGTAAATGTTGTAGCACACAATTCATCTAAGTAAAAGTCTAAGTAACAGATTACCACAATGGAGAGGTGGAAATGTAACTTTATTTTTCTAAAACGAGATGGTTCTGGAGTAAATAAGAATCCTTTATAACCTAAAGAGGTTGTCTGGTATAAGAAACCCATTGTAAATACCCTATTGGGGAATTCTAAGTTAAGAAAGGACAAGTCTCCTATTGATTTCACTGTGTAATGCTTAGTTTCTCCTGTGGTGGCGCTGCAGGGGAATTCAACACTTCTCAAGTTCCATCACAGATTAAATCTGATCGCTGGGGGTCACAATCAGCGACATTAAGCTGCACTATCTGGATGTACAAATTACACTGGATGAGGGCCATATTGTGACAGACATTTACACCAAACCAACTGACTGAAAATAACTTTTTAATTTTAGCTTTCAACCCAAATCAGCACAAAAATAAAATTTCACAAAGCCAACTACATAGTGATAGAAAATGCCGCAGAACTTCGCATATAAATGAGACGGATATGTGAGAGGCAGATAGATAGGGCGTGCTCTAGCAAAGTAAAAAATGAGCCCCCCATTACTTTATTTTTCTGATCTCAAATTCCAAGATACAATCCCGTTAGTAAGCCCTAAATATACACCTCCTGCAATGAGCCATAATACAATTGTGGGGATCAGACCTTAACCACTTCCTGCCGCAGCCATTTTGAATTTTTTTATTTTTGTTCTTTCCTCCTCACCTTCCAAAAGCCACAACTTTTTTATTTTTCTGTTGATGTAACCATATGAGAGCTTGATTTTTGCAGGACGAGTTGTAGTTTTTCATGGCACCATTTATTGTACTAATGAAATGGGAAACTGAAAGAACTTTCTTTGTGGGGTGAAATAGGAAAAAAACAGATTTCTCCATTGTTTTTTGGGTTTCGTTTTTATGGAGATCACCGCGCGGTTTTGTTTCGCCATTATCTGAGAGCCATACGTTTTGTTTTCTTTCCGTCGCTGCAGCAGTGTGAGGGCTTGTTTTTTTGTGGCACGAGCTGTCGTTTTTATTGGTTCATGAGACTTTTTGATCATCTTTTATTCCATTGTTTGTGGGAGATGAGATGACCAAAAAACAGTGATTCTGCCCTTCTGTTTGTTTTAATGCATTCACCATGTGGGTTAAATAATGTTATTTTGTTATAGCTCTGACTTTTACGGACGTGGCAAAACAAGTTATGTTAATTTACTTTTTTTACATTGATTTTTTTTAAACTTTTAATATTTTAACTTTATATATATATATATATATATATATATATATATATATATATATATATATATATATATATATATATAAACTTCATTTAACTGTATTCTACTTTCTTTACTTGCCCTCTAGGGGACTTAAACCAGCAATCATTGGATCGCTTGCAGGATATACTGCAATACTAATGTATTGGCGTATATCGTGTTCTTTACCTGCTCTTATCAAGCCTTGCCAGGGGTGCAAAGATGGCAGACCTGAGGGTCTACATTAGTCCTCCAAGCTGCAATGACAACCATCGGCACCACGCAATCGCAGGGGGGCAATGGGCCGTCAGAGATAGCCACCCCCATATTTCTAATGGCTTAGTTACCGCAGTAACTATTGACCTCAGCATCTAAGGGGTTAAACGAGTGGGATCGTAGTAATCTACGATTTCGCTCGTCGCAGTGAACTGTCAGTTATAACATACAACCAACACCAGCAAATTATGGAGTGAGCTCAGTCCGTGACCCCACTCCATACTTCCCTCCTGGCCTACACCGTATATATACATGTTGGTTGTCATGGAAGGGGCTAGGCAGCATTGAAGGGTTAAAAACTAATGACGTTTTGGCAACCAAAGGTGCCCACCTCAGCATCAGAGCCCCATAGCAGCTTCTATGGCTACTAGGGCTATAGTTATGTCCATGTACAGGGGGAAGATTTGACAGTAACACTACAGGTGATGTATTATCACAGTATACATCTAGTATTAGGATAAAATAGAATGACGTACCAGTCCCCAGACATTAGTAGATACGGGTCACTAAGCAAATCATAGTGGTTCCAAGTACCAGGCTCAGGACCAACACCTAGAAGAGGAGGAGAGAGAATAAGGAGGTTAAAACGTGGCCAGGTGCGGTGGATTCACTGCTTGTACACAATGCATCTTAAACGGGTTATGCGGGGACTAAAAATTATTAGCAGTGTTCTCACTGAATTATGTGATGTCACGGTTTGTGGGTATGTGGACCCACCAGGCCGCACCGCCATAGCAGCGAGGCAGCTGGCCAAACAACAGGGAACCCCAGAAATACAAAGTCCCGCACAAGGGTACCAGGATAGTCCAGACAGTGGCCGCAGCTCTGGCACGGATGGAGGTAGGTAACACAGGACGTGGCGGATGACACAGGTGCAGTAGACACGACTCCAACTAGTAGGCACAGGAACAAGAACACAGTACGGGATACAGGAACGGGTAACAGGGCAAGGGTAACAACTGGAACGGGAAACAGTAAGGGACCATTTGAAAGACAGACTTGGGGTATACTAACAATGCTCAGGCAAGGATCAGATGGGTTGGGCCCTTCTTATAGTCCAGGAAATCATGTGTGTTGATGATGGCGATTTCCTACATGTGCGTGCGCTGGCCCTTTAAGAGAGGGCACGAGCGTGTGCGTGCACCCTACGGGACAGAGCAGATCATAGCAGAAGTAAGCACTGACGTCTCCTGGGAAGGAGATGGGAACCAGCGCTCACAGATCCATGGCTGCGGGCGTCAGGTGAGTGGACCCGATGGCCCTGGACGCTACAGTATCTCCCCCTCTTACGCCCCCTCTTCTTGGGACTAGAGCGAGAGAGGAACTTCTTAACAAGAGCAGAGGCATCAAGGTTCTCCTCCGGCTCCCAGGACCTCTCCTCAGGACCAAACCCTCTCCAGTCCACCAAATAGAAAGTCCTTCCTCCTACCCTTTTGCAGTCCAGGATCTCCCTCACCTCGAACACATCAGAAGAACCGCTGGGAGCAGTTGTGGAACAGGAAGTCTTGCTGTAGCAGTTCAGGACCACTGGTTTCAGGAGAGACACATGAAAGGAGTTGGGGATTCTGAGGGTAGGAGGCAGCCGCAGTTTATAGGAGACAGGGTTAATCTGTTGCCGAATCTCAAAAGGACCGAGAAACCTGGGAGCAAACTTGTATGAAGGCACCCTCAAACGAATGTTCCATGAGGACAGCCAGACTTTGGTACCTGGAAGATACTGCGGCGGCTCTCTTCTTGTATCCGCTTTTCGCTTCATGCCCGGGTCTGTTGCCAGATTTACAGGAAGTCCCCAAATGCAGAGTCAGCAGCGGGTACCTGAGAAGTAGTAGACACTGGAAGAGGGACTCTAGGATGTTGACCGTATACAATGTAAAACGGAGTGGAAGTGGTGGACTCGCTTGTGTGGTTGTTGTACGAGAACTCGGCCCAAGGAAGAAGCTGTACCCAGTTATCATGCTGTAAGGAAATGAAGTGACGGAGATAATTCTCCATGATCTGGTTGATCCTCTCGACTTGCCCATTGGACCGGGGGTGATAGGCTGTGGAAAAGTCCAATATCACATCCAGGAGTTTACAGAGAGCCCTCCAGAACCTCGAGGTAAACTGAAACCCCCGATCGGACACAATGTGAAGGGTAAGCCATTCAAGCCGTATATGTGCTGGATGAAGAGATTCGCCATTCGGGGAACAGAAGGTAGGCCGGTCAGCGGGATAAATTGTGCCATCTTCGAGAACAGGTCCACCACCACCCAGACAGTGTTGCATCCTGCTGAGGGAGGAAGGTCAGTGACAAAGTCCATCACAATGTGCTGCAAGGTGGAATTGGGTATAGGCACAGGTTGATGGAGGCCAGCAGGCTTGGAGTTAGTAACCTTGTTAGAAGCACACACCGTGCAAGAAGAGACAAAGTCCACAACATCCTTGGGAAGCGTGGGCCACCAAAAGTGACGAGCAATCAGTTCTCGGGTTTTACGAACACCAGGGTGCCCAGCCAGTTTAGAACTGTGTCCCCATCGGAGAATTCTTCTCCTGCCAGCTAATCGAACAAAAGTACTCCCCGGAGGGATGTCTCTAACCTGCAAAGGATTGGCAGTGATAATGCAGGACGAGTCTATGATAGTTTGAAGAGACTCCACCGTGTCATCCGTTTCAAATGACCTGGACAGGGCAATGGCCCTCACATTCTTGTCAGCGGGACGTAGTGGAGCACAAATTGTAAACGGGTGAAGAACAGCGGCCACCTGGCTTGACAGGGATTTAGTCGTTGAGCGGACTGAAGGTAGGTGAGGTTCATGTGGTCGGTGTAGATTAGGATGGGGTGAGCTGCGCCCTCCAGCAGATGTCTCCACTTCTCCAGAGCCAATTTGATGGCCAGTAGCTCCTGATCCCCAACAGAGTAAATGCGCTCTGCAGAAGAAAAAAGTCTCGAGTAGTAGCCACATACTACTGCCTTTCCTTTGGGGCTCCTCTGGAACAGAAGTGCGCCTGCACCAACATAAGAGGCGTCCACCTCCAAAGAAAACTGTATATATACGTCAGTATGATAGAGGATTGAGGCAGAAGTAAAGGCTTTTTTGAGACTAAAAAATGTGGACTCTGCCTCTGGGGTCCACACCTTGGCGTTCACACCGTTCTTGGTAAGGGTGGAAATAGGAGATGTCAGTGATGAAACGTTTGGGATAAACTGCCGGTAGAAATTGGCAAATCCCAGGAAACGCTGTATGGACCTCAGACCTTGAGGACGTGGCCACTCCAGGACAGCTCTCACTTTCTCAGGATCCATCTTGAGACCTTGATCCGATATGATGTAGCCCAGGAAGTGCAGAGAACTCCTCTCAAAGACGCACTTCTCCAGCTTGGCGTATAAATGATTCTCCCTTAATCGTAGTAGAACTTGACGGACATGCCTCCGATGAGTCGTCGGATCTGGGGAGAAAATCAAAATATCATCGAGATAAACAACAACACAGATATAGAGGAGATCTTGGAAGATATCATTAACGAGTTCCTGAAACACTGCAGGAGCGTTACACAGTCCGAAGGGCATCACTACGTATTCGTAGTGCCCGTCACGGGTGTTAAATGCCGTCTTCCATTCGTCACCCTGGCGGACCGGAGCGGAAGTGAGATGGGGACCAGCGCTCACAGATCCATGGCTGTGGGCGTCAGGAGGTGAGTGGAACCGACGGCCCGCGGCCATAGATGCTACATGTGAGTAAACTCGCTAATATACATTCCCGTCCCCCTTGGTGCTGTTTCTGAGATTTTCATAGATTTTTATAGCGCTGATGAGGAACCGGAAGTCTAGTTGTACAGTCTTCTTTGGTGACGACACGACTCTTCGTCATGTGATCGGCCCCGCTGTACTCTATGTACTCGCTGTACTACTGCTCCTGCAGTATACGGAGCACAGCGCCGCACTCTGAGAGGTTCCTCTGAGAGGTTCCTGTTGTTTCTCCTTTGCTTTATCCAATGCTAAAAACTAATAATGATTTTTTTTTTTTTTTAAATGCAAGCCCCTCAGTTGGAGTCACTGGGACCCAACACTAGAATTTCATCTGATTTGACAGATTATGGCACAATTTTCTATGGGGAATTTATGGTGGTTATTTTGATATTCCCATACTGTTCTTTGACACAGACCACCTACCTAAACATTGCTACCGACAAATCCACCTCTTCATGGTAAAGGTATTCTCTAATGTCAGTGCTGTCTTACAGCAGGATAATGCCCCCGCCACACTGCAAAAATCGTTCAGGACTGATGTGAGGAACATGACAAAGAGTTCAAGGTGTTGACCTGGCCTCCATATTCTTAATTCAATCGATCATCTGTGAGATGTGCTGCAAAAACAAATCCAATCCATGGAGACCCCTACTCACAACTTACAGGACTTAACCCCTTAATGACGAAGCCTAGGTTGGGCCTTAAGGCTCAGAGCCCATTTGTCTAATCTGACATTATCTAAGGGGAGACATTTCCTCTACCTGTTGCAGGAAAAAAATTTTGGGCCAGTTTGTGGAAGACCCAACTAGAGGTGAAGCTCTGTTGGATCTGGTCATTTCTAATAATGCAGAGTTTGTTGGGAACGTCAATGTTCGTGAAAACCTCGGTAACAGTGATCACAATATAGTTACATTTTACCTATACTGTAAAAAACAAGACAAACGCAGGCTGGGAGGGCAAAAACATTTAATTTTAAGAAAGCCAATTTCCCCAGGATGAAGGCGGCAATTCAGGATATAGACTGGGTAGAACTAATGTCAAATAATGGGACAAATGATAAATGGGAGATTTTCAAATCTACTTTGGGTTATTATAGTGCAAAATGTATTCCTATAGGTAACAAGTATAAACGACTAAAATTTAATCCCACATGGCTTACACCTTCTGTGAAATGGGCAATACATGACAAAAAAAATCTGAGGGTACATCTGAAGCCTTTGTAAAATATAAAGAGCTTAATTAAATCTGTAAAAATGTAATAAAATTAGCAAAAATACAAAATGAAAGGCAGGTAGCCAAGGATAGTAAAACAAATCCCAAAAAATTCTTCAAGTATATAAATGCTAAAAAGCCAAGGTCTGAACATGTAGGACCCCTAGATAGTGGTAATGGGGAGTTGGTCACAGGGGATCAAGAGAAGGCAGAGTTACTAAATGGGTTCTTTAGCTCTGTATATACAACTGAAGAAAGAGCAGCTGATGTAGCCGGTGCCAGTGCTGTTAATATATCAGTTGATATATTGAATTGGATGAATGTAGATATGGTCCAAGCTAAATTAAATAAAATAAATGTGCACAAGGCCCCGGGACCAAATGGGATACACGCTAGAATTCTTAAAGAGCTTAGTTCAGTTATTTCTGTCCCCCTTTTCATAATATTCAGGGAATCTCTAGTGACTGGAATAGTGCGAAGGGACTGGCGCAGGGCAAATGTGGTGCCTATTTTCAAAAAGGGCTCTATGTCTTCCCCGGGTAATTATAGGCCAGTAAGCTTAACATCCATTGTGGGAAAAATGTTTGAGGGGCTATTGAGGGACTATATACAGGATTATGTGACAAAAAATAGTATTATAAGTGACAGCCAGCACGGTTTTACTAAGGACAGAAGTTGTCAAACTAACCTAATGTAAAGGATCTGCCAGGCACAGCTTCGGGGTTAACGCCCATAGGTTATCAGTCTTCACCTGAGTCTATGTCTCTGAGACTGACTCCAGCTTCCACCACTCAGGCTGGCAGGCTTAGGAGTGGGAGAGCCTATCGCAGCCTGGCCAGACTCAGCTAGCTCCCGCCCTCTGTCTATTTATACCTGCCTTTCCTGTTCCTCCTTTGCTTGTGATTCTTCTCGTGTGGTTTCCTGGCCCAGCTACAGCTTCTGACTATTTGATCCTGCTCCATATTGAACCCGGCTTACTGACTACTCTCCTGCTCTGCGTTTGGTACCTCATACACTCCTGGTTTGACTCGGCTCGTTCACCTCTCTTGTTGCTCACGGTGTTGCCGTGGGCAACTGCCCCTTTTCCCTTAGCTTTGTGTACCCTTGTCTGTTTGTCTCGTGCACTTACTGAGCGTAGGGACTGTCGCCCAGTTGTACACCATCGCCTAGGGCGGGTCGTTGCAAGTAGGCAGGGACAGAGTGGCGGGTAGATTAGGGCTCACTTGTCCGTTTCCCTACCCCTATCACTACAGGTATGCTGTGTAAATTAACCATTAGCAAGAGGAGTGGAGTCGATACCCACTACCGGGACAGGTTTAGGCAAATCAATCAAAGGCATAGCTAGAGACATAGCAAATTCCACAGACATGATATTAGCAGAAGACCCTGAATCCACGAAGGCACTGCCGGTAGCAGACCTACCACCAAAAGAGACCTGAAAGGGAAGCAAGATTTTATTACGTTTCATATTTACGGGAAATACCTGTGCGCCCAAGTGACCTCCCCGATGATCACTTAGGCGCGGAAGTTCTCCGGCTGCATTCTTACGCTTAGGACAGTTGTTCACTTGATGCTTGACATCCCCACAGTAGAAGCAGAGACCATTCTTCCTGCGGAAATCTCTACGTTGTTGGGGGGACTCGAAGGCTCCGAGTTGCATAGGTACCTCTGAGTCTTCCGGGGAGGAACGAAGCAACGGAACCTCGGGAGGCATCATGGGGGAGTCAGAGGAGAAAACATCAAGACGTTCAAGTCGTCGTTCCCTGAGACGTCGGTCAAGTCGTACCGCTAAAGCCATAACCTGGTCTAGGGAGTCAGAAGAGGGATAACTAACTAGCACATCTTTCAGGGCGTTCGACAGACCCAACCTAAACTGGCACCTTAAGGCAGGGTCATTCCACCGAGAAGCTACGCACCACTTAATAAAGTCAGAGCAATACTCCTCAACAGGTCTCTTACCCTGACGTAAGGTCACCAGCTGACTCTCGGCAAAAGCAGTCTTGTCAGTCTCGTCATAGAGGAGTCCGAGAGCAGAAAAGAAAAGATCAACGGAGGAAATTTCAGGGGCGTCAGGAGCCAAGGAGAAGGCCCATTCTTGGGACCCTTCCTGGAGCCGGGACATAATTATACCAACCCGCTGGCTCCCAGAACCTGAGGAGTGGGGCTTCAAACGAAAATAGAGCCTACAACTCTCCCGAAAGGAGAGAAAAGACTTCCGGTCCCCTGAGAACCGGTCGGGCAACTTGAGGTGGGGTTCAAGAGGTGAGGTGAGGGGGACTACCATGGTAGCATCAGGCTGGTTGACCCTCTGAGCCAGGGCCTGGACCTGTAGGGAGAGACCCTGCATTTGCTGAGCCAGGGTCTCCAGGGGGTCCATAGTGGTGTCAGGGACAAGGGTAGACTAGGTATGGCTTGTGATTATGTAATGACGGGGGTGGGGAGACAGACAAGTGAGCCCTAATCTACCCGCCACTCAGTCCCTGCCTACTTGCAACCACCCCCCCCTAGGCGACGGGGTACAACTGGGCGATGGTCCTTACGCTCAATAAGTGCACGACAGACAAACAGACAAGAGTACACAGAGCTAGGGGGAGAAAGGGGCAGTTGCCCACAGCAACACCGTGAGCAACAAGAGAAGTGAACAAGCCGAGTCAAACCAGGAGAGTACGAGGTGCCAAACGCAGAGCAGAAGAGTAGTAAACAACCGGAGTCAAACCAGGAGTGTACGAGGTACCAAACGCAGAGCAGGAGAGTAGTCAGCAAGCCGGGGTCAATATGAAGCAAGGACAATAGTACAAGAAGCTGCAGCAGGGGCAGGAAACCAAACAAGAAGAATCACAAGCAAGGAGGAACAGGAAAGGCAGGTATAAATAGACAGAGGGCGGGAGCTAGCTCCGTCTGGCCAGGCTGTGATAGGTTCTCCCACTCCTAAGCCTGCCACCCTGAGTGGTGGAAGATGGAGTCAGTCTCACAGACATAGAAGCAGGTGCAGACTGATTATCTATGGGCGTTAACCCCGAAGCTGTGCCGGCAGATCCTTTACACCTTTCCAGAACACCTGCGGCATCTACAGGTCGTGTTGGAACGAATTGGAAAGTATGGACTCAAACTAAAACCCAGTAAATGCCGCCGGCAGATCAAGTACCTAGGCCATGTCGTGAATGCAGCAGGAATTGCACCTGACCCAGATAAGATCAAAGCCGTACAGGAGAGGCCCATTCCGCAGAACACCACGGAAATACGAGCTTATCTCGGATTGGTCGGTTACTATCGGAGATACATCCGAGACTTCGCAAAAATTGCGAGTCCCTTGAATCAGCTCCTCTGTGGACAACCCACACAAAAGAAGGGGAGTCGAAGCCCCAGGGTGGGGGACCATAGGCAAGAGCCACAACAAGCGGCATTCGAAGCGTTGAAGACTCGGCTGGTGACAGCACCCATCCTCGCGTTTGCAGACTTCACCCAGCCATTCCGACTGTACACTGACGCAAGTCTAAAGGGACTGGGAGCGGTCTTGGCCCAGCAGCAAGAAGATGTGGGGCGCGTTATCGCCTATGGTAGCCGTAGTTTGCGACTGTCAGAACGCAATCCGACCAATTACAGCTCATTCAGGCTCAAGTTGTTGGCCATCATGTGGCCTGTTACCGAACGGTTTGCCGAATACCTGGTCGGGACTCCAGTGGAAATCTACACGGATAACAATCCTCTGGCGTATCTTGGCACGGCAAAACTGGGGGCGATGGAACAACGATGGATGGCCCGACTGGCTCGATTCAACTATACCATTCGTTACAAACCCGGTAAGAACCATACCAACGCCGATGCACTCTCCCGACAGCCGTGTGAGACCCCGGGCGGAGAGGTGGACGATGAACGGGTGGAAGTAGAGATACCCCCACTACGCGTGGTTCATCCCCCAGTGCAGCAGCAACCGGTAGTGACAGCCATACAAGGGATTGGAGATTTGGCTGAAATGTATGGTAGGGCCAAGTGGAAGAAGCGGCAACATCAAGATCCAGACATCCAACTAGTCGATGAGTGGGTGTGTCGACCGGGAAGGCCTACGGCAGCAGAGCGAAGCAGGTTGTCAGCACCAGCTAAAGCATTGGTTCGGCAGTTGGAACGACTAAAACACCATGATGGAGTGTTGTATAGAAGAGTGTGGGCCCCATGGGAACATCGTGACATATGGCAATTGGTCTTACCCATAGCAGACGTGAAGCCAGTGTGTAAGTGGATGCACGAGAACCAAGGTCATTTTGCAGTGGAAAAGACTGTACAGATCATCAGGAATCACTTCTATGTTCCAAACCTGGAATAAGTAATGAGAGATGTCTACAAGGAATGCACCGAGTGCGTCCTACACAAGGCAACAGTACAGTCGGAGAGACCCATGACCATTGTGACGGGTGAGCCACTAGAACTACTGACGGTAGACTTCTTAACAGTCCAGGAAGTTACCTCGGGGCACGGATATGCGTTAGTATGCTTGGACCATTTTCAAAATTTGCCGTGGTGATACCTACGTGGGATCAGACCGCTCCGATGACCGCAGCTGTGTTCTGGAAGCATGTTATCCGTCCGTATAGGTGCCCCAGACGCATCTTGTCAGATCAAGGACCGAATTTTGAGTCGGATCTCTTCCGTGAGCTGTGTATTTTACACGGAATTCGAAAATCCAGAACGACTCCGTATCACCCACAAGGGAATGGGGCTTGTGAGCGGTTCAATCGCACCTTGCTCGGACTATTAAAGACCATGGGGGACGAACGGCAAGAACGGTGGCCTGAATATGTAGACGACCTGGTATGGGCCTATAACAACACTGTGCATAGAGCTACCGGGTATACACCATATAAATTGATGTTCGGCCGACCCAGCTGGGTTCCTTTGGATCTTTTGTTAGAGACGCCGGAGGTGGAAGTCAACCGTTCCCCATCGCAATGGGTACAGGAACACCAACGGCGGTTGAGTGCAGCGAAGGGCGTCATGGAAAGAGCTAGGCCCACGGAGAGCCTGCCCCCTATGGAAGAACGCCAGCGAGCATTTCATACTGGGGACCGAGTGTTGGTGCGGAATCGCAGGGCAGTACTTGGCTGTAAGCTGGAGCCCCAATGTGAGAGGGAACCATATGTGGTGATAAACCGCGTCGATCCCGGGCTTCCTGTGTATGAAGCGCAACCAGAGAGTGACCAGGGACCGAGCCGGAGGCTGCATCGCAACCTGTTGCGGCCATGTACCTTTCTGACACCAGAAGCAGTTATGTCAGCAAGACAAGAAGACCCGCAGAATACGCCACCGACAGATACTGACGGAGATTGGTGGTTGATGGTTCCATCCAACGGCCCTAGTGTAATCTGCGAACCACTACCGACAGAGACAGGCCGTCCAACGGAGTGGGCGGAGATCCCTGCAACGGAAGTGAATCGTGAATTGCGTTACCCTCAGAGGTGTAACCGCAACCGACAACCGGACTATTTGCAAGACTATGAAGTTTAGTGCAGAGAAATGCACTTGATAACCAGGGGGGAAGTGTAAGGGTGCACCTGTACTTACCTCTCCCCGGGGGCCAAAGCAGGGACACGGGCTTGCCAGGTGGCTCGGGAGTTTGGCTCCGGAGCGGACGAGCGTCTTGGGCGTCATGGCGACGGCCGCACTGCCGACAGCCATGACGCATGCGCCCAGCAGTGAAGCAGGGCGAAGTCTCGCGATGCCGGGACTTGGGGAGGAGGAGGAGACCGGATGAAGAGAGAGGACGGGAGAGGCGAGCGGAAGTTAGGGAGCGCGGCTGGAGAGAGTGTGGAGGAAGGAGCAGGGGAAGCCAGAGCGAGAACGCTAAAAGGGGGAAAGTAAGGTCAGGTGACCGACCCCAGCCGAACGAGCAGAGGGGAACCCACAGCGTGGATACAAGAGGCAGAACCACAGAGGGCTGCCGGATCAGCGACAGCAAGGAGGGAAATCAGTGTGGCAGCAGCAGAGGACCGACAGGAGGAACGTGTAAACAACTGTAACATTTGCATGGAACTGTTGTTGATGAATCACCGCCTGTTACATTTGCATGGAACTGTTGTTGATGAATCTTGTTGGATCAGAAGCAGACAGAAGGAACGATCGGGTTAACGGGACTTTATTGGACTATTAGCTGGACTTTGTGAAACCTTAGCGTCAACCCGCAGGTACAGTTGCGTCCTAGGGGGTCCACCGTTTGGACCGCCGACTGAGGAGAGAGAGGGTTTGTCGCGAAAGGTAGCGGATAGCTCCGCAAGCACCCGTGACGGTGCCAGTAGGTACGGGTAGTACACTGATTCCCACAACGCGACCCATGGGCCGGGGGTGTGACTCTTACCCTGGTAGCTCCCACCGTGACTGACAGCGGCGTGACCGTAGCCAAGCCTGGCAACGTGGGGTCAGGCACAACCTCTCTCCGGGGGACTTCCAGCGGGATCGAAAGTCCTCAACCTCAGGATTCCTGTCTGCTCCATACAAGAGAAATTCCTGTTACCTGTTCATTGCAGTAAAGAAGTTGAACAAAAGAAGTTGTGTCTCTTGCATTGCGTACCGACAGTGGTAATTCCTCCTACGCGTGTCCCAAAAGAGGGATAACGCAGAAAAAAAGAGAGTCTCCAGGGGCGCTGCTGCACTAAAGAACGTAAATAGGCATGGAATGCAAATGGTATAATGGATGATTTATTAGGTACAAGAGGCTACGCGTTTCAATGCCGCACCGGCATCTTCATCAGGCCATTGAAACGCGTAGCCTCTTGTACCTAATAAATCATCCATTATACCATTTGCATTCCAAGCCTATCTACGTTCTTTAGTGCAGCAGCGCCCCTGGAGACTCTCTTTTTTTCTGCATCATCAGCACACCTTCTGCGGTTTTCCCTGGAATACCGGCGCAGAGTCCTGGCAGCAGCAGCAACCATTCTCTCAACTGTTTGTCGTCCACATACCCTAGGTGAGCACCAATTTGGACATTTGGTATTTTGCACCTCTGTTGCCCGGTTAATCTACACTATGTGGCGCTGTGTTTTCTATCTCCTATCTGCAAAAGAGGGATAAGAAAGGACACCATCTATCAGTGAGACACCTGCCCGAAAATACCTGACCTGTCCATAAAGGATTCCGTCATAGCGTACCACACACATCTATGTATTATCCTGGTGCTGATAGCGTGCCACTGCCTTCTAAAATAGACATCATGGACCGCTTGTTAAAAAGCCATTGCTTTTTCCGATACTATCGTGTGTGTATAAACACCGTCAGGCATCACCGCCAAAAAGGGATCATTTTTGGACCGTTTTATTTAAGTTTAAAAAGCATAAAATATATGACAGTACAATGTTTTAAAACAGGCTGTTATTACCACCGGCTACCAGTCATTTACCCATAGCCATATACTGTGTGTTGCTGTCACATTGATGTCACTAATGCTGCCTTGGCATTGAACAGCTCGATAGAGGTTGGATATGATCCTAATTGACCTTTCAGAGAAATCGTGGCACAATCGATTTGAGACAAATTTATTCTGATCTAATCGAATCTGACGGCCAGTTTGATACGGGAAATTCACTCATTACCGCTCACAAGTTTTGACTAAATAACAGCCCTCGTATGCAGACATGCAAAATATATATAAGAAAAAATTATATATTTTATAGCAGCCAAAATAAAAAAAAATTACGTTGATGTAAGACAATTTTAAAGTTTTGCAATTTAACAAACAAAAAACAAGAGTATTTTGCAATATTATTCTGAAAAAAAATGGACTACTGATGGCAGTTGTCAGAAGGCTCATATCAGCAAATTTTTAATTGCTTAATCTTTTAGTCTCTTGCACAAGGTTTGTTGACAATGCATTTCTGAAATCTACAGAATTTCATTAAATTTTACATAATCTAAATTTTTTGCAATGAGGAAAAGCAGACACTATAAAGGAAATCTATATAAAAAGGGAAGAACATACAAACTCAGTGGGGGTTAAATGGGTTGTCTCTGGATTTGACGCCTCATTTTCAAATAACGGCGCGTAAAAAGAAGCCCCGTAAAAAGAAGTGTATGTCACTTCTTGAGCCGTTTTGTTTGTTTGTGTAGCATACCCACAGAAGCAGCACAGACAACATCATACAGCAGTAATGAGCAGTGTAGCTGTGAATAAAACAGGGGGAGGGTAAAAGTGGCTCATAAGTGCAGAAAGAGGCAGTTTTCCCTAATAAGACATATTACAAAGTCTCTAATATTTGCTTGTACTATTGATTTATGCAAACATTGTTCATACTACAGTGACCATCTAAATCAGAATTTTACATTTTTGTAGATGAAAAAACAAGTAATTTCAACACTAAACACAATTTTTGGGAATTAAAGTGGTTTTCCTCGCATTTAAATAAATAACCCCTTAATGACATGCCACGTACATGTACGTGACAGCCGTTAAAGGGAAGTATGGAGCGGGCTCACGGGCTGAACGCGCTCTATACTTAACAGGTGAAGGCTGTGTAATACAGCCAAAACCTCACTGCAACGGGCGGAGTCAAAGATCACTATGATTTTGCCCGTTTAACATCTTATGTGGGACACGGTCAATCGCAACCACAGCATTTAAATAGATAGATTCACAGGGGCGTCTCCCTCCAACATGCCATCGCCCCGCCCCCCGCATGATGCATGTTATGGCAGCCTGGGGGCCCCCTGCTCTGCCATCTTTTTACTCCTTTGAAGCCCTGCCTCTTGCAGGGCTTTAAAGGAGACTGTCAGTATAGCGATATACTGCAATACATTAGTATTGCAGTATATCATGCAAGCGATCCAATGATTGCTGGTTTAAGTCCTCTAGGGGGACTAATAAAAAAAATAAAAAAAAGTTTTTCTTAATGTTGCAAAAAAAAAAATGTTTAATGTTCAAACACTCCCTTTTTCCCATTTTTTCCATAAAGCAATGTTAAAAAAAATTAAAGTTAACATAACTAGTGTTGCCGCGTCCGTAAAAAGTCTAATATAGCAGTAAATAAATATTCGGCACACAATGTGATGATTTTAGCTAATCTTTCGGTTTTATTTTATCAAAACTTAATGCCAGAGGTTTAGTGTGACGTTTCGGTCGTATATTAGACCTTCATCAGGCGCTTGTACTTCCTGGTGTCTGGTTCATCCAGTCGTTGGCGCTGCGTATATTAGTAGCAGTTTACTGCTTTCTTATGGCTCTACATTTGTGGGATTTTGAGCTATGTCCACACGGCGGCCATTTTAAGAGCTGCAAGAGATGCTCCGGAAGTAGTGTATGAAGGGACTAAGATCTTACTCTTCCAAG
Organism: Rhinoderma darwinii; assembly: GCF_050947455.1. Classification (NCBI taxonomy): domain Eukaryota; kingdom Metazoa; phylum Chordata; class Amphibia; order Anura; family Rhinodermatidae; genus Rhinoderma; species Rhinoderma darwinii. The sequence continues at coordinate 23,301,279 of NC_134698.1, forward strand.
ACCTGGCTGCGAGCACATTGGCCAAACGCCGTATTCTGAAGCCGGTTACAGAGGCTCTTCGTGCTAAGAAATTACCTGTTCGTTGGCTTTACCCATTTGGCCTTGCTACGATGAAAGATGGTCGGCAGATCACCATCCGCACACCTGAAGATCTGGATACCGCATGGAATAAGCTTGGGATAGAGCCTATAGAGATTCCGTCCTGGATGCCAGTGTCGCTGGATCTGGAAATGCCTTCAGTGCAGGAACCGTGGCACCCTACTCCCAAGCCCAAGTCTCCGAGAGGCAAGAAGACGCGTATGGCAGAGGACACTTGAATGATGTCTTAAAGTTATTTATATAAGTTTCAATTTCTTCACAGAAATGTTGCGATCGTTTGTACATGTTGGGGCATTATATTTTCTTCATGTAAACCCAATACATTGTGGCAAACTCACCGTGATAAGGGGGAGGAAGGTGGGTTATTGTTATATTGAGGGGTTGGAAAAGATTGTTATATAGTGGGTAGGTGAATAATTTTGGCCATTACTTATACCCCCTATGTACAGTGAAGGAAATAAGTATTTGATCCCTTGCTGATTTTGTAAGTTTGCCCACTGTCAAAGACATGAACAGTCTAGAATTTTTAGGCTAGGTTAATTTTACCAGTGAGAGATAGATTATATTTAAAAAAAAACTGAAAATCACATTGTCAAAATTATATATATTTATTTGCATTGTGCACAAAGAAATAAGTATTTGATCCCTTTGGCAAACAAGACTTAATACTTGGTGGCAAAACCCTTGTTGGCAAGTACAGCAGTCAGACGTTTTTTGTAGTTGATGATGAAGTTTGCACACATGTTAGATGGAATTTTGGCCCACTCCGCTTTGCAGATCATCTGTAAATCATTAAGATTTCGAGGCTGTCGCTTGGCAACTCGGATCTTCAGCTCCCTCCTTAAGTTTTCGATGGTATTAAGGTCTGGAGACTGGCTAGGCCACTCCATGACCTTAATGTGCTTCTTTTTGAGCCATTCCTTTGTTGCCTTGGCTGTATGTTTCGGGTCATTGTCGTGCTGGAAGACCCAACCACGAGCCATTTTTAATGTCCTGGTGGAGGGAAGGAGGTTGTCACTCAGGATTTGACGGTACATGGCTCCATCCATTCTCCCATTGATGCGGTGAAGTAGTCCTGTGCCCTTAGCAGAAAAAACACCCCCAAAACATAATGTTTCCACCTCCATGCTTGACAGTGGGGACGGTGTTCTTTGGTTCATAGGCAGCATTTCGCTTCCTCCAAACACGGCGAGTTGAGTAAATGCCAAAGAGCTCAATTTTAGTCTCATCTAACCACAGCACCTTCTCCCAATCACTCTCAGAATCATCCAGATGTTCATTTGCAAACTTCAGACAGGCCTGTACATGTGCCTTCTTGAGCAAGGGGACCTTGCTGGCACTGCAGGATTTTAATCCATTACGGCGTAATGTGTTACCATTGGTTTTCTTGGTGACTGTGGTCCCAGCTGCCTTGAGATCATTAACAAGTTCCCCCCATGTAGTTTTTGGCTGAGCTCTCACCTTCCTCAGGATCAAGGATACCCCACGAGGTGAGATTTTGCATGGAGCCCCAGATCGATGTCGATTAACAGTCATTTTGTATGTCTTCCATTTTCTTACTATTGCACCAACAGTTGTCTCCTTCTCACCCAGCGTCTTACTTTTGGTTTTGTAGCCCATTCCAGCCTTGTGCAGGTCTATGATCTTGTCCCTGACATCCTTAGAAAGCTCTTTGGTCTTGCCCATGTTGTAGAGGTTAGAGTCAGACTGATTAAATGAGTCTGTGGACAGGAGTCTTTTATACAGGTGACCATATTAGACAGCTGTCTTTAATGCAGGCACAAAGTTGATTTGGAGCGTGTAACTGATCTGGAGGAGGCTGAACTCTTAATGGTTGGTAGGGGATCAAATACTTATTTCTCTGTGCACAATGCAAATAAATATATATAATTTTGACTATGTGATTTTCTTTTTTTTTTTTTTTTTATATAATCTATCTCTCACTGGTAAAATTAACCTAGACTAAAAATTCTAGACTGTTCATGACTTTGACAGTGGGCAAACTTACAAAATCAGCAAGGGATCAAATACTTATTTCCTTCACTGTATATGTATTTCTCCCAACTCTCTAATATATCCATGAGGTGACTCAGTTTAGTATTAATATGTGGATCAGTATTGGGTTTATGTCTTACGAGTTATGAAGAATTGGTGCAATGTTTTGTACAAAATGGCAATTTTCTTCTCCCCCCCGCCCCCCCTCTGGCAGGGGATCTGTTGGATGCTTAGTTGCATCATGATAGCACCTCCTATTTCCGGGATAATATGGAGGTTTGCTTTTGATACCATTTCTTATTGTTTTGTTACTAGTCGTTTTATTGTTAATTTTGTCTTATCTCCCTGGTGGTGGCACTTAGCAAACGTACCTGCGGTCCGATTGGTTCTAAATGTAAAATATCATGGGTAGACTACGTATTTGTTCCTTCAATGTGAAGGGGTTGAATTCTCCCCAAAAGAGGTCTCGTATTTTTAATTCCTTAAGGTTTAATACTCCAGATGTCTTAATGTTGCAAGAAACTAATTTCAGGCCTACACATATTCCAAACTTGTCTACACAACCATATACACAATGGTTTCATAGCACTTACTCCTCTAAATCGAGGGGGGTTTCTATTGCTATACACAAAGACACTCCATTTAGAGTAGAAGCTTCTTTGCTAGATCCTATGGGAAGGTATGTTTTCTTGAAGGGACACATCTCCAACACAAAGTTTACGATTGCAGCTGTATACGCACCTAATGTTGGACAATTGACGTCGTTGCGTAAAACTCTTTGCTCTCTTAAAATGTTTAGTGAGGGATATCTTGTTTTTGGGGGAGACCTTAATGTATCTTTGGACTTCGCTTTGGATTCTACCTCTTCTAGTACGAGGTTTTCCATATCTGCTATGCGTCGCCTTAAACTTATCTTGTCACAACTAGGTATAGTAGATGCCTGGCGTGTTAAGAATCCGTCCTTAAAAGACTTTACTTTTTACTGTAAACCACACGAGACATCATAGAATTGACTATATATTCATTCCTATGGTCCTTGTTCCCTCATTACTTCAAGCGGATATAGGAAGTATTACAGTTTCAGACTATGCTCCGATCTCGCTTTCCTTAGAATTGTTTAATTTACCTCGTAGGGAATGGACCTGGAGATTGAACGATACCATTATTGCATAGTCAAGCACTTGCCCTAAAACTAGAGGAATTCTATGGCTTTAATGATAATCCGCAAATTTCTAGACCCATTCTCTAGGAGACGCAAAAAGCCTTTATGAGAGGAGAACTTATTGCCCTGTCCTCGCGAGTTAAAAAACAAAGGAATGCTCAAATTCTAGACTTACTCCATAAAATAACCCAAATGGAATTATCGCATAAAAACTCTAACTTGACTGAGGATTATAGGGAATTATGTCAGTTACGGCAGGAACTTAAGGACCATATGAATGTAAAAGCGGCTAAGGCTTTTTTGGCTGCTCAAAGTCACATGTATCTTCATGGAGACAAAGGCTCTAAATTGATGACCCGTCTGATCCGACAAAAACAGTCCAAAACATTTATAGAGACCATAAAAGATGACAAAGGGGCAAGGGTGACTACCACCCCGCTTATAGCAAAGACCTTTCAATCCTTTTATTCTTCTCTATATAATTTGGGTGACTCGGTGGGGAATTTGGGGTTGACGCCTCAGGAGAAGACGAGCAAAATAGGGAGTTTTTTAGATTCTACCTCGGTACCTGGCCTTTCTGAGTTGGACTGCGGAGTGCTCCTGGCGCCTATCACTAAAGAGGAGGTTGAGAAAGTATTGCATTCAATACCGTCTGGGAAGAGCCCGGGGCCGGATGGTCTCCCTATTTCGTTCTATAAAAAATTTAGTCAGCAATTAATACCGAAGTTTGTGGAAGTATGCAGTTCTCTGATGAAGGGTGCTTTATTACCTAAGCAAGCATTGGAAGCTTTTATAACTATTCTTCCTAAAGAGGGGAAGGATCTGGAATGCTGTGGGAGCTATAGGCCTATCTCGCTTTTGAATTGTTATGTGAAGTGGTGGGCTAAAATTCTGTCTCTCCGCATTCAACCACTATTGCCGAAACTAATAAATGAAGAGCAGGTGGGATTTGTAAAGGGACGGGAAGGTAGGCACAATGTGAGTAGGGTATTGCATGCTATATGTCAAATAAGGCGCCGGGGGCATTCTATGATCCTCCTTGGTACTGATGCAGAGAAGGCGTTTGATAGGGTCTGTTGGGAGTACATGAGAGCTAAGTTTAATTTTCCTCCTGTGTTTATTAATGCTATATTTTCTCTGTATACCTCCCCATCTGCTAGAATTCAAGTGAATGGTTCTTTGTCAGATTACTTTTCTATTACAAATGGAACTCGTCAAGGTTGCCCTTTGTCCCCGTCTCTGTTTTGTATGGTGATGGAGACATTACTTGCGAAATTACGACAGACCGTTGAGATTGAAGGACTGAGGATGGGGAGTTATACTCATAAACTGGCAGCCTTTGCAGATGATTTGCTATTGATGGTTACGAATCCACTTGAGGCCTTTCCAAAAATAATAGACGTCTTTAATAAATTTGGAGAGATATCTAATTTTAAAATTAATTATGATAAGTCGGAGGCCTTAGGCATTAATGTACCGGTTGGTCAGCTTTTGGTTTTTAAATCTATGTCGCCCTTTAAATGGCCTTCGCATGCTATTAAGTACTTGGGGATAATGATTTCAGCTGATGTGTCCCAGCTTTTCGTACTTAATTTTAAACCCCTCCTCTCCAAGATTCATAGATATATATCCCAATTGAACATACCTTATGTCTCTTGGATAGGACGGAAAAATTTATTGGCGACTTATGTGCTCCCACAGATCCTATACATGCTGCAGAGTCTGCCTATTGAGCTGCCAAATAGCTTTTTCAACAGTTTCAAGAGCCTTTTTGTTAAGTTCTTGTGGAAGGAGAAGCATTCCCGGTTGGCTTATCGGCTCCTTACTCTTAAAAAAGCGCAAGGAGGGATGGCATTACCTGATTTAAAGACATATTATGAAGCGGTCCAACTGTCTCACTGGTCACAATTAGCCAATTTGTCTATGGGGGCTCTTCATCTGGATATGGAAAGAGCGTTCCTCTCGGAGGACTTAGCTCACTTGTTGTGGGTGAAATTACCATTACCTCCGCCAAAGGCATTAATTAGTGTACTGACTAGGGAAATGCTTAAAGTTTGTCAGAAATCGGGCGCTCTGGCCATGTCTAGTGGAAATCTCTCTTCATTGGCTCCGCTGGCTGTTCTACCACATTATGTCAATAAAATGCTAACTGTGAGTTCTTCGATGTGGCAGACACTTAAAACATATAAGGTAGCGGAGATATTAGATTCAGCAGCTCTACCTGATTTGGAGGCTCTTAGGACAAGACTTAGCGGAATTGCTCCGAACGCTTCTCTTCATAAGGTTAGGGTCTCCTTTCTACATCAATTTAATTTTAAATTAGTATGTCGTAAATTTTTGTCGGCTAATCCAAGCTCGTATCCGGACCCCACGTGGCTTGAAAATTATTCTCTTTTACCCAGTACCCCAACTAAGCCTCTGTCTAAGATACATTCTGGTCTCCTCCTACAACGAGCTCCATCTAAACCACACTTCATTAGAGAATGGGAAGTTGAGCTGGGCTCTACCTTTTCGCAGACAGAGATTGATCTGATACTATATCACTCTCATGGGTTCTCTAGATGTGTGCAGTACCAGGAAAATTTGTACAAATTGGTGACAAGATGGTATAGGACACCTGCTTATCTTTATAGAATACATCTAGTTAGCACAGACGTTTGTTGGAGATGTGGCCTAGAGACAGGGACGCTCGCACACATATGGTGGTTTTGCCCTAAAATTAAGAATTTCTGGAGGGAGGTGGAAATAGCAATAGGCAAGATCACAGGAAATAATATCCGGTTGACCCCGGAGCTGGTTTTGTTGTGGTTACCAGTGAAAGATTTTACGCCTTCGAAAAAGAATTTGATTACTTTCCTGGTGTCCACTGCAAAACTTCTAATTCCCTTGTATTGGAGGAAAACAGATCCCCCTACGATAGAGGTTTGGTGGTCTAAAATGCATCAACTATATAGACTTGAGGAGTTGGTGGGCTGGAATACTTTCACAAGGGACAGCTTTCTTAAAACATGGCAACTTTGGAAACAATATTTAGAACAATTATCCAGTAACAATATATTGACAGGGGACTAGCTAGAGATAGGCATATCTCAAGAAGCCCTTTCTAAATTAGGTAAACTAGTATCTAGGGGATTAGGGTATGAATAATTTCTATCTCATGACACTTGATTTATTTTGAAGGACGAGATCAGGGACGTTATAAGGTGCTGACATTCCATACTTTCCCACCACCAGGGAGACTGTATCTTTTGTACTGTATCTACCCTTTTATGTAATTATTATTTTCTTTCCTTCCCTTTGTGTTCTTTTACGAATACAGTAGGTTACTGATATTTGATCCTCGATGAGAGGGTTTTCGTTCATCAGGTTATAATATAGGGAAGTGAACCCCCTGGCCCACTCTCTGTAATGCATGTCTTTATTTTTCTTTCACACTTTATTTCATGCCGTTATGTCGGGATTTATCCCATTCGCTCTTAGACAAATTTTCTAAGGACATTTGATTTACGTAGCCTGCTGATACATTGTAAGAATGTTATTACGATGGATGTAAGTTTTGTTTTTCTTGTTGTTTTGTATGTTAAAACCTTTAATAAAAGAGAATTTATAAAAAAAAAAAATAAAAAAAAAAAGTTTATTCAGTATACAGTAAACATTTCTACAACTTTCTAATATACTTTGTGTTTCATTGTTCGGTCATTTAGAGGCTAAAAATCTGTGACAGGATCCATCAGGCCGTCGTGGGAACGGGTAAGGTGAGTTTTCTTTTTACTGGTGCAAAGGGGGCCTAACTTATCTATGGTAAAACACAGGGGGCCTAACTTATCTATGGTAAAACACAGGGCGCCTAACTTATCTATGGTAAAACACAGGGGCCTAACTTATCTATGGTAAAACACAAGGGGCCTAACTTCTCTATGGTAAAACACAGGGTGCCTTACTTATCTATGGTAAAACACAGGGGACCTAACTTATCTATAGTAAAACACAGGGGCCTAACTTATCTATGGTAAAACACAGGGGCCTAACTTATCTATGGTAAAACACAGGGGGGCCTAATTTATCTATGGTAAAACACAGGGGGGCCTAACTTATCTATGGTAAAACACAGGGGGGCCTAACTTATCTATGGTAAAACACAGGGGGCCTAATTTATCTATGGTAAAACACAGGGGGCCTAACCAGGGCCGGCCCTAGGATAGATGGCGCCCTTTGCAAAATGATCTTTCGGCGCCCCACCCCATGCACCAGTCCTCTGGAATGCGCTACCCCAATCAGATTAATTCCCAATATCCACAGTTTTAAATGTGCCCTGAAAACACATCTATTTAGACTGGCCTATAACATTCCCTAATCTGACTCCTTTCCATGGCCCTCCTTTTAGATTAGTCATCAGAATAAGATTCCCTCACACTCCTTCTCTTCATGTCAGTCATACACGGAGACTGGCTGGTGACAGGCTCATGCAGCTTTATGTTACCACCCCATGTGTATAAAAATGGCCGGACTATTGTACAGAACAAACTGTTAAACGTTGTGTCTCCTTTATTTCCTCATAGATTGTAAGCTCTTGCGAGCAGGGTCCTCACTCCTCAGGTTTGAATTGTAAATTAACTTTGTCACTATGTAATGTCTGATATTGTTTGTTTCATGTTCCCTCTAAATTGTAAAGTGCTGCGTAATATGTTGGCGCTACATAAATAAAGATTATTATTTATTATTATTATTATTATTATTATTATTTATTATTATTATTTATTATTATTAGTATTTTGTCCTCTAATTGTGCCCACAGTATTTTGCCCCCTGTAGTACCTCTACACAGTATAATGTCCGCGTAGTGGCCCTACACAGTATAGTGCCCCCCCCTGTAGATTTTGCCATATAGCCTCCCTCTAGACAGTGCCATAATCCCCCACCGCCTTTTTGCTTTTTGTAGATCGTGCCATACAGCCCCCCACCTCCCCCTTGTAGACAGTGCCAGACAGTCCCCCACCTCCCCCTTGTAGACCGTGTCCCCAAACAAAAACAAAAATTGTACTCACCTAGGCCCCGTTCCCATGATGTACTGAGCTGCTCCACGATGGGATCCTGTGGCCTAGTACAGAGTTTCTCAACCTTTTCGGACTCGAGGCAGCACTGGAAAAATAAAATTTCCTCAGGGCCCCCCTACCAAAAATTGTTTTGAGAAAGACAGAAAAAAGGCTGAGAACAAGCACTACACTCGTAGGGTTTGTTCACACACGTTTTTTGTAAGGCAAAAAAATCTGCCTCAAAATTTCTTCAGGAACTAACAGCGTTGTTTGACCTTGTTTTTGTGTTTTTTCTTAAGCTGTTGAAGCGAATGCAAAAAACGCAGAAAAAAAGCTCCAAACGAGCGCCGCAGGTATTTTCTGCCTCCTATTAATTTAAAAAAGAAACCACTTGAAGACCATCAGCCCCCCACTCACAGTAAAATGACCATCAGCCCCCCACTCACAGATTACCCCTGTAGGTAGCGCCACACAGCCCCTTGTAGGTAGCGCCACACAGCCCCTTGTGGGTAGCGCCACACAGCCCCTTGTGGGTTGCACCACACAGCCCCTTGTAGGAAAGACCACGCAGCCCCCTTGTGGGTAGCGCCACACAGCCCCTTGTGGGTAGCGCCACACAGCCCCTTGTGGGTAGCGCCACACAGCCCCTTGTGGGTAGCGCCACACAGCCCCTTGTAGATAGCACCACACAGCCCCCTTGTGAGTAGCGCCACACAGCCCCTTGTGGGTAGCGCCACACAGCCCCTTGTGGGTAGTTCCACACAGCCCCTTGTGGGTAGCGCCACACAGCCCCTTGTAGGTAGCACCACACAGCCCCCTTGTGGGTAGCGCCACACAGCTCCTTGTAGATAGCGCCACACAGCCCCCTTGTAGATAGCGCTACACAGCCCCCTGTAGGGAGTGCCACACAGCCCCATGTAGGGAGTGCCGCACAGCTCCCTGTAGGGAGTGCCGCACAGCCCCTTTTGGGTAGTGCCACACAGCCCCTTGTGGGTAGCGCCACACAGCCCCTTGTAGATAGCACCACACAGCCCCCTTGTGGGTAGCGCCACACAGCCCCTTGTGGGTAGCGCCACACAGCCCCTTGTGGGTAGTGCCACACAGCCCCTTGTGGGTAGCGCCACACAGCCCCTTGTAGGTAGCACCAAACAGCCCCCTTGTGGGTAGCGCCACACAGCTCCTTGTAGATAGCGCTACACAGCCCCCTGTAGGGAGTGCCACAAAGCCCCCTGTAGGGAGTGCCGCACAGCCCCCTGTAGGGAGTGCCGCACAGCCCCCTGTAGGGAGTGCCGCACAGCCCCCTGGTAGGAAGTTCCGCACAGCCCCCTGGTAGGAAGTGCCGCACAGCCCCCTGCTAAGGAGTGCCGCACAGCCCCCCTGCTAGGGAGTGCCGCACAGCCCCCTGCTAGTGAGTGCCGCACAGCCCCCTGGTAGGGAGTGCCACACAGCCCCCTGGTAGGTAGTGCCACACTGCCCACAGCCCCCCTGTAAGTAGTGCAAGGACTACGAAATGACCCTGATAGCTGGCGGGCAATAGACATTCAAAAAAGGACAACTGTGCAGGAGCACACAAAATACAGCCCCCTGTAGGGAGTGCCGCACAGCTCCCTTTAGGGAGTGCCGCACAGCCCCTTTTGGGTAGTGCCACACAGCCCCTTGTGGGTAGCGCCACACAGCCCCTTGTAGATAGCACCACACAGCCCCCTTGTGGGTAGCGCCACACAGCCCCTTGTGGGTAGCGCCACACAGCCCCTTGTGGGTAGCGCCACACAGCCCCTTGTGGGTAGCGCCACACAGCTCCTTGTAGATAGCGCTACACAGCCCCCTGTAGGGAGTGCCACACAGCCCCCTGTAGGGAGTGCCGCACAGCCCCCTGTAGGGAGTGCCGCACAGCCCCCTGTAGGGAGTGCCGCACAGCCCCCTGGTAGGAAGTTCCGCACAGCCCCCTGGTAGGAAGTGCCGCACAGCCCCCTGCTAAGGAGTGCCGCACAGCCCCCCTGCTAGGGAGTGCCGCACAGCCCCCTGCTAGGGAGTGCCGCACAGCCCCCTGGTAGGGAGTGCCACACAGCCCCCTGGTAGGTAGTGCCACACTGCCCACAGCCCCCCTGTAAGTAGTGCAAGGACTACGAAATGACCCTGATAGCTGGCGGGCAATAGACATTCAAAAAAGGACAACTGTGCAGGAGCACACAAAATACCCAGCATTCCCAGCTATCAAATAAATGTGTGGAAATAAAAGAAGATATAACTTTTATTTAGTCTAGCTAAAGGATTAATCCTTTTAGCTAGATTAAATAATAGTTATATCTTAGTTTATTTCCACAGATTTATTTGATAGCCGGGAAAGCTGGGTATTTTGTGTGCTCCCGCACAGTTGTCCTTTTTTGTAGGTAGTGCCACACAGCCCACAGCCCCCCTGTAGATAGCAACCCCCCCCCCACTTTCCAGTATAGATAGCGCCACAGTAGTTCCCTGAAGGAGCGGAATCCCTGTGTGGCTGGGGATTCCGCTCCTGGAGCGCTGCTTGGTGCTTCTGTCCATATATGGACAGTGACATCAGGGGAAACTCCTGAAGCGGAATCCCCGGTCACAGCATGGCTCACGCTGTGACCGTCGATTCCACTCCAGGAGAAGCTCCTGTCGTCTGTGTCCATGACGTCATTGGCTTCTCCTGGAGTGGAATAACTGGTCATAACGTCTGCAACGCTGTGACCGGGGATTCCGTTTCAGGAGTTTCCCCTGATGTCACTTTCCATATATGGACAGAGACTTCAAGCAGCACTCCAGGAGCGGAATCCCCAGCAGAAGGGGGATTCCGCTCCTTCAGGGAGTTACAGTGGCACAAGTAGATAGCAGAGCAGGGAGATACCTCCCTGCTCTGCTATAGTGCCGTCGCTACCGCTATAGCAGCCGCAGCAGCTGCTAGCGACGCCACCACCCTCATGCCGCTATGGCTGATACAGCGGTAGCGACGGCCACTAAGTGAAGAAGCGCCCGGGTGGAAAGGCGACTGTAGTGAGTGTGTGTATCCCCACTGCTAGTTGCAACGGCGCGTGGATACACACACCTGCTGGCGCCCCTCTTGCAGTGTGGCGGCTAGCGCCCTGTGCGACCTCCCTGGTCGAACGTATCTAAGGCCGGCCATGGGCCTAACTTACCTATGGTAAAACACAGGGTGCCTAACTTATCTATGATAAAACGCAAGGGGCCTAACTTATCTATGGTAAAACACAGGGGGCCTAACTTATCTATGGTAAAAAACAAGGGGCCTTACTTATCTATGCTAAAACACAGGGGGCCTAATTTATCTATGGTAAAACACAGGGGACATAACTTATCAATGGTAAAACAAAGGGGGCCTAACTTATCTATGGTAAAACACAGGGGGCCTAACTTATCTATGGTAAAACACAGGGGCCTAACTTTTTCTTTTTGGTGTCTAGTTTCTTCCATTTTACTGCTGCTGCCGCCGAGTAAGTTGCACCGCAAAAGGGGTCACTAAGACCATGTTCACACAGTGGATTTTCTGCAGTCAGCCAAAATATTCCTACTCCCATTCACCTCAGATCGGGCAGGACGCTTTTTTTATCCGCTAGCTGAAAAAATCAGCTAGCGGTAAAAAGAAGCATCCGCCTCCCACTGAAATAGAGATCTGCAGAACATTGCTCTCTCCTCTCTACCGCCTGACAGATACATAGTGATATATTCTGCAAATTATTATACAACTGATCTCTCTAGAGATCTGCAGATCATTACTCTGTCCTCTCTACCTCCTGACAGATACATAGTGATATATTCTGCAGATTATTACACCACTGACCTCTCCAGAGATCTGCAGAACATTGCTCCTCTAACACCTGACAGATACATAGTGATATATTCTGCAGATTATTACACCACTGACCTCTCTGGAGATCTGCAGAACATTGCTTTGTCCTCTCTACCTCCTGACATACATAGTGATATATTCTGCAGATTATTACACCACTGACCTCTCTGGTGAGCTGCAGAACATCGCTCCTCTACCTCCTGACAGATACATAGTGATATATTCTGCAGATTATTACACCACTGACCTCTCTACAGATCTGCAGATCATTGCTCCTCTACCCCCTGACAGATACATAGTGATATATGCTGCAGATTATTACACCACTGACCTCTCTATAGATCTGCAGTACATTGCTCCTCTACCTCCTGACAGATACATAGTGATATATTCTGCAGATTATTACACCACTGACCTCTCTAGAGATCTGCAGAACATTGCTCCTCTACCTCCTGACAGATACATAGTGATATAGTCTGCAGTTTATTACACCAATGACTTCTCTAGAGAACTGCAGAACATTGCTCTGTTCTCTCTACCTCCTAACAGATATATAGTGATATATTCTGCAGATTATTACACCACTGACCTCTCTAGAGATCTGCAGAACATTGCTCCTCTACCTCCTGACAGATACATAGTGATATATTCTGCAGATTATTACACCACTGCCCTCTCTGGAGATTTGAAGAACATTGCTTCTCTACCTCCTGACAGATACATAGTGATATATTCTGCAGATTATTACACCACTGACCTCTCTGGAGATCTGCAGAACATTACTCCTCTACCTCCTGACAGATACATAGTGATATATTCTGCAGATTATTACACCTCTGACCTCTCTGGAGATCTGCAGAACATTGCTCTCTCCTCTTTACTGCCTGACAGATACATAGTTATATATTCTGCAGATTATTACACCACTGACCTCTCTAGAGATCTGCAGAACATTGCTCCTCTACCTCCTGACATATACATAGTGATATATTCTGCAGATTATTACACCACTGACCTCTCTGGAGATCTGCAGAATATTGCTCTGTCCTCTCTACCTCCTGATAGATACTTATTAATATATTCTGCAGATTATTACACCTATGACTTTTCCACACCCTTATGATCCCTGTAGATAAAAGGCTCCCGGGATAAATTCCCCAATATATATATGAAAACACTGAAAATTGTAAAGAAAATATATGTTTATTCCAGAATCCAGTAGAATTGCTGTGCGGTTTTCTCCGGCCCTTTAACATGTGATGATCTGTGACATGAAGAAGAGGAGGGTCCTTCTTCACACGTGGATATGGCCGCCAGTCCACCCTTACACAGCTCAGTCCTGGATCATAAGAGAGCGTAAAACATTTTTAACATTTTTTCACAGTTGTATTCTAGAAAAGAAAAATAAATTCTGAATTAGCCCAAAAATTCACAAAACCTTCACCACAAGGAGATGAAGACGGAGCAGAAGACGTCGCACTTACCGGATCTCGCTTCTGTTCTGCGCGTCACTGGTTCTCAGCGCTGGGGAGTCTTCATGGCAAATTCAGATGGTTTAGGTGGTAAAGACCACCATGTTGGGGCGACAAAAGATGGTGAATGGGCCCCGAGTGACAGATGGAACTGAACAGGTCTCTTTCTCTCCCGGGGGTTCGGGGCCCTGATGGTAAATGGGCCCCGAGTGGCAGATGGAATTAAAATGGCCACTTTCTCTTCCGGGGGTTTGAGGCCCTGGTGGTAACAGTAACCCCTGAAAGGTCCTCCATCTCCACATCCTCTGGAAGTTGGCGTCCGCGAACTTCCTTTTTGTTTTTCTCATCCTCCATATCCTCCATCTCTATATCATCAGGAAACTGGCGTCCGCCAACCTCCATTTTCTCGTCCTCCTCCACGTCCTCCATCTCTACATCATCGGGAAATTGACGTCCGCCAACCTCCATTTTCTCTACAATCCTCATCTTGAAAAAAGTCTTCACTATCCTCCTCTTCTTCAAAGACACCTTCATGATGAGAGCCAGCAAGAGAAACCGACACCGTGGTCAATGTGTGACCCCAATTTATAGACTTGATGATGTCATAAGATGTTTACACATCCAGATTAAGAAGTGTAGAGAAATAGAATTTGCCCATATTCTAGATGACATCACAAGAAGCGTATCTCATTGAACCGGTGGCCATATAAAACGTAATATGGTACAAGAATACATACAGTAGGGTCACACTACACCCTCTGGGGAAGTCTCTATCATCTAAAAGAATTCTCAAATCAATGTGGTCAATTCCACTGGCTTTCTTAAATGTTATCGCACACATAAAACGTTCAACACGGGCATTTACATATACAGTGAAAATTACACAAAACCATTTTTTTCATAAAAAGTGGGTTTTATTTTGTACAAGTGGGAAAAAAAATACACATATATGGTATCACCACGATCGTAACGACCAGAGCAATAAAGTTAACACAGTATTTAAACAGCATGGTGAAGACCGTAAAAAATAAAAAATAAATAAAAAAAACATGGCAAAAGAGTTTTTTTTTTACCCCCCACAAAAAATATAATAAAAGTTAATCAATATATCATATGTACCCAAAAATGGTGCCATTAAAGAAAATAACAAGTCTGGCAAAAAAAAAAAGCCCTTATACAGCGATATTGACGGAACAATTAAAAAATTACGGCTTTTGGAAAGCGGAGATTCAAAAACCAATTATTTTTGTTTCAAAATATTTTTAATGTGCAACTAAAATTTATATTCACCCAACCCGGTGAATTGCACAACAAGCAGAGCAGATGAGGCCTCTTTTAGCCTTTAAGATTAACGGGCAGGAGCGGCGGCGTGATACAGTGATTGTAAGTCAGTATCCTACAAAACAGAGAACGGCAGGGGTCTCTGTCATAGGTTTCAACTAGAACCGCCTCCTGATAGGCCGTATAACCCCTAAGTCGACAAAGTCAATAGCGAGTGCAGCATCTAAGTGGTTGAGAGAAGGAGGGGGCATCATCTGTACAATAGCAGGCGATCGCGGGGGTGCCAATGGTTGCTATTGCAACTGGAGGCCTAACAATGGTCTCCTGGCCTGCCATGTACAGAAGCCTATTAGGCCCTGCCAGAATGCAGTGTATTATACCAGCTAAGAGGTGATCGGATCCTCAAGTCCCCTAGTGGGACAAAAAACGAAAAAAAATGCTTTAAAAAAAAATAAAAAAAAATTGCCACTCTCTCTTTATAAAGTCATTATTAAAAAAATATATAAACCTATACACAACTGGTATTGCCACATCCATAAATACACAAAAATAATCACATCATTTATCCTGCGCGGTAAACTTTGTAAGAAAAATATTTTAAAAAAATACAGATATTCTGTTTTTTGGTCACATCTTCTCCAAAACATTGGAATATAAAGCTACCAAAAAAATGTACCCCAAGATAGGTGCAGGCCACAAATTTTAGCTTAGGGGGGCAAGCACACAGCACTGGACCAAGAGTAGTGGCCCGTCCTTAACCTGTTTACCTCCACCTATGCTATAAAGGCGGCAGAGGTAACTGGGCTTTAAATTGTTAAAAGACGGCAGCTGGTTGTGTTTTCAGGTTGGGATTGTACACGCAAACTAATCCCGCTTCAGGCCTGTTCACACCTGCGTCAGTGTTTATGTTGAGGACTAGAACCACAAAATTACCGTCTGGTTTCCGTCATGGTGTCCGTGGTTATACCAAAAACAAAAGCGCAGCAGGCTGCGCTATGGTTTCCGGTATTTTCGTCCAGATCTGTCACAGAGCCTCCAACGCAGATGTGAATAGGCTCTTACCTGCATAGTTACTCAATACTTCCGCCACACAATGACCACATAGTGACTGAATAATATTACCATACTGTTACTGAATCAAAACCACTGAACAAAAACCAATATCACCACCTTATAGTGACCATATAGTCATAGATGCCGATCCTAAACAGGGGCTCTACAGACCATATAAGTGATTACAGTACAATGACATCCAGTGACCATATAGTGGTAGATACCAGTCCTACACAGGAACTCTACAGACCATATAAGAGATTACAGAACAGTGACATCCAGTGACCATATAGTGGTAAATACCAGTCCTACACAGGAGGGTTGTAGACCATATACAGCACAGAGACATCCAGTGACTCACAGGTGGCGTTGTAAAGGTTCTGCCAGGCACAGCTTCTTTATCAACACCCATAGGTAATCAGTCTGCACCTGCTTCTAGGTCTGTGAGACTGACTCCATCTTCCACCACTCAGGATGGCAGGCTTAGGAGTGGGAGAGCCTATCGCAGCCTGGCCAGACGGAGCTAGCTCCCGCCCTCTGTCTATTTATACCTGCCTTTCCTGTTCCTCCTTGCTTGTGAATCTTCTCTGTTGGTTTCCTGGCCCTGCTGCAGCTTCTTGTACTATTTATCCCTGCTTCGTATTGACCCTGGCTTACGGACTACTCTCCTGCTCTGCGTTTGGTACCTCGTGCTCTCCTGGTTTGACTCGGCTCGTTCACTACTCTCCTGCTCTGCGTTTGGTACCTCGTGCTCTCCTGGTTTGACTCTGCTTGTTCACTACTCTCCTGGTCTGCGTTTGGCACCTCATACTCTCCTGGTTTGACTCGGCTCGTTTACTACTCTTGTTGCTCACGGTGTTGCCTTGGGCAACTGCCCCGTTTCCCTTAGGTTCTGTGTTCCCTTGTCTGTTTGTCTGTCGTGCATTTATTGAGTGTCGGGACCGTCACCCAGTTGTACCCCTGTCGCCTAGGGCGGGTCGTTGCAAGTAGGTAGGGACTGAGTGGCGGGTAGATTAGGGCTCACTTGTCTGTTTCCCTACCCCCATCATTACATATTCACAAGTCTATATACCTAGTCTACTCTGGTCCCTGACACTACTATGGACCCCCTTGAGACCCTGGCTCAGCAAATGCAGGGTCTCTCCCTACAGGTCCAGGCCCTGGCTCAGAGGGTCAACCAGCCTGATGCTACCATGGTAGTGCCCCTCACCTCACCTCTTGAACCCCACCTCAAGTTGCCTGACCGGTTCTCAGGGGACCGGAAGACTTTTCTCTCCTTTCGGGAGAGTTGTAGGCTCTATTTTGGCTTAAAGCCCCACTCCTCAGGTACTGAGAGCCAGCGGGTGGGTATAATTATGTCCCGGCTCCTGGAGGGGCCCCAAGAATGGGCCTTCTCCTTGGCTCCCGACGCCCCTGAACTTTCCTCTGTTGATCTTTTCTTTTCTGCTCTCAGACTCATTTATGACGAGACTGACAAGACTGCCTTTGCCGAGAGTCAGCTGGTGACCTTACGTCAGGGTAAGAGACCTGTTGAGGAGTATTGTTCTGACTTTAGGAAGTGGTGCGTAGCTTCTCGGTGGAATAACCCTGCCTTAAGGTGCCAGTTTAGGTTGGGCCTGTCGAACGCCCTGAAAGACCTGCTAGTTAGCTACCCCTCTTCTGACTACCTAGACCAGGTTATGGCTTTAGCGGTACGACTTGACCGACGTCTCAGGGAACGACGACTTGAACATCTTGGTGTTTTCTCCTCTGACTCCTCCATGATGCCTCCCGAGGTTCCGTTGCTTCGTTCTTCCACGGAAGACTCGGAGGTACCTATGCAACTCGGGGCCTCCGTGTCCCCCCAACAACGTAGAGAGTTCTGCAGGTAGAATGGTCTCTGCTTCTACTGTGGGGATGACAAGCATCAAGTGAACAACTGTCCTGGCTGTAAGAATAAGCTCCTAAGTGATCATCGGGGAGGCCACTTGGGCGCACAGGTATTTCCCGTAAATATGAAACGTAATAAAATCTTGCTTCCCTTTCAGGTCTCTTTTGGTGGTAGATCTGCTACTGGCAGTGCCTTCGTGGATTCAGGGTCTTCTGCTAATATCATGTCTGTGGAATTTGCTATGTCTCTAGCTATGCCTTTGATTGATTTGCCTAAACCTGTCCCGGTAGTGGGTATCGACTCCACTCCTCTTGCTAATGGTTATTTTACACAGCATACCCCTGTTTTTGAACCCCTTGTTGGCTCCATGCATTTGGAGCAGTGCTCTGTACTGTTAATGCAGGGATTATCGTACGATTTGGTTTTAGGCCTTCCCTGGTTGCAGTTGCATAATCCCACGTTTGACTGGAATACTGGGGATCTTACCAAATGGGGTAATGAATGCTTGACGTCATGTTTTTCTGTCAATTCTATTTTCTCCCCCTGAGGAGGTGAACACGCTACCTGAGTTTGTTCAGGACTTCGCTGATGTTTTCTCTAAGGAGGCCTCCGAAGTGTTACCCCCTCATAGAGAATACGATTGCGCTATCGATTTGGTACCAGGAGCTAAGCTCCCTAAGGGTAGGATATTTAATCTCTCTTGTCCCGAACGTGAAGCCATGAGAAAGTATATCCAGGAATGCCTGGCCAAGGGTTACATTCGCCCCTCTACTTCTCCGGTAGGTGCTGGCTTCTTCTTCGTTGGGAAGAAGGATGGTGGTCTTAGGCCATGCATTGACAACCGAAACTTGAATAAGGTCACTGTGAGGAACCAGTATCCCCTTCCTTTGATTCCTGATCTCTTTAATCAGGTTCACGGGGCCCAATGGTTCTCTAAGTTTGATCTACGGGGGGCTTATAACCTTATCCGCATCAAAGAGGAGGATGAGTGGAAGACTGCGTTTAACACGCCCGAAGGTCATTTCGAATACCTCGTCATGCCCTTTGGGTTGTGTAATGCTCCCGTGGTCTTCCAGAATTTCATAAATGAGATTTTAAGAGACTATCTGGGGGTATTTCTTGTAGTGTACCTTGATGACATACTTGTGTTTTCCAAGGACTGGTCCTCCCACATTGAGCATGTCAGGAAGGTGCTCCAGGTCCTTCGGGAAAACAAACTGTTTGCGAAGACCGAAAAATGTGTGTTTGGGGTGCAGGAGATACCATTTTGGGGTCAAATCCTCACTCCTCATGAATTCCGCATGGACACCGCCAAGGTCCAGGCTGTGGCGGAATGGGTCCAACCTGCCTCCCTGAAGGCGTTACAGTGCTTCTTGGGGTTCGCTAATTATTACCGGAGATTTATTGCTAACTTCTCGGTCATCGCTAAGCCTCTTACGGATCTCACTCGCAAAGGTGCTGATCTCCTCCACTGGCCTCCTGAAGCTGTCCAGGCTTTTGAGGTCCTTAAGAAGTGCTTTATCTCGGCCCCGGTGCTGGTTCAGCCCAACCAAATGGAGCCATTTATCGTGGAAGTTGACGCATCCGAGGTGGGAGTGGGGGCTGTCTTTTCCCAGGGTACCAGGTCCCTCACCCATCTCCGTCCCTGTGCCTACTTCTCCAGGAAGTTTTCGCCCACTGAGAGTAACTATGATATTGGCAACCGCGAACTCTTAGCCATTAAATGGGCATTTGAAGAGTGGCGCCACTTCCTGGAGGGGGCTAGGCACCAGGTAACGGTCCTTACCGACCACAAGAATCTGGTGTTCCTAGAATCTGCCCGGAGGCTAAACCCGAGACAAGCTCGATGGGCGCTATTTTTTACCAGATTCAACTTTTTGGTTACCTATAGGGCTGGGTCTAAAAATATTAAGGCCGATGCACTGTCGCGTAGCTTCATGGCCAGCCCCCCTTCGGAGGAAGATCCTGCTTGTATTCTGCCTCCTGGTATAATCATTTCTTCTATTGATTCTGATTTAGTCTCAGAAATCGCGGCTGATCAAGGTTCAGCTCCCGGGAACCTTCCTGAGGACAAGCTGTTTGTTCCCCTGCAATTTCGGCTAAGCGTACTTAGGGAAAACTATGACTCCGCACTATCTGGTCATCCAGGCGTCCTGGGTACCAAACACCTCATTGCCAGAAACTATTGGTGGCCTGGGTTGCCTAAAGACGTTAAGGCCTACGTCGCCGCTTGTGAGGTTTGTGCTAGGTCCAAGACTCCCAGGTTCCGACCAGCGGGCTTACTACGTTCTTTGCCCATTCCCCAGAGACCTTGGACCCATATCTCCATGGATTTTATCACCGATTTGCCTCCATCTCAAGGCAAGTCGGTGGTGTGGGTTGTAGTAGACCGCTTTAGTAAGATGTGCCACTTTGTGCCCCTCAAGAACCTACCCAATGCCAAGACGTTAGCTACCTTGTTTGTCAAACACATCCTGCGTCTCCATGGGGTCCCTGTCAATATTGTTTCGGACAGAGGGGTACAATTTGTTTCATTGTTTTGGAGAGCCTTCTGTAAAAATTTGGAGATTGATCTGTCCTTCTCCTCTGCCTTCCATCCTGAAACTAATGGCCAAACTGAGAGGACTAATCAATCTCTAGAACAATATTTAAGGTGTTTTATCTCTAACTGTCAATATGATTGGGTCTCATTCATTCCCCTCGCCGAATTTTCCCTCAATAACCGGGTAAGTAACTCGTCAGGGGTCTCCCCCTTTTTCTGTAATTTTGGGTTTAATCCACGGTTCTCCTCCGTTTCACCTGGTAGTTCCAACAATCCCGAGGTAGAGGTCGTTCATCGGGTACTGTGCACAGTCTGGGCCCAGGTTCAGAAGAACCTAGTGGCGTCCCAGAGCGTACAAAAAACTCAGGCTGATAGAAGACGTTCTGCTAACCCCTTGTTTATGGTCGGGGATCTGGTATGGTTATCGTCTAGGAACTTGCGCCTTAAGGTCCCGTCCAAGAAATTTGCTCCCCGGTTTATTGGGCCGTATAAGGTCATTGAAGTCCTCAATCCTGTCTCCTTCCGACTGGAGTTGCCCCCATCTTTTCGAATACACGACGTGTTTCATGCCTCCCTCCTTAAACGCTGCTCCCCGTCCTTAGCTCCCTCGAGGAGACATCCTGTTCCCGTTCTCACCCCTGAGGGGGTGGAATTCGAGGTGGCCAAGATTGTGGACAGCAAGATGGTCCAAGGCTCCCTCCAGTACCTGGTCCATTGGAGAGGATACGGGCCTGAGGAGAGGACTTGGGTACCCGCCCGGGATGTTCACACTGGGGTATTGGTCAGGAAGTTCCACCTTCATTTCCCCAATAAACCAGGTCCACTTAGAAAGGGTCCGGTGGCCCCTCATAAAAGGGGGGTACTGTAAAAGATCTGCCAGGCACAGCGGGGTTAACGCCCATAGGTAATCAGTCGGCACCTGAGTCTATGCCTCTGAGTCTGACTCCAGCTTCCACCACTCAGGCTGGCAGGCTTAGGAGTGGGAGAGCCTATCGCTGCCTGGCCAGACTCAGCTAGCTCCCGCCCTCTGTCTATTTATACCTGCCTTTCCTGTTCCTCCAGTGCTTGTGATTCTTCTCGTGTGGTTTCCTGGCCCAGCTACAGCTCCTGACTTTTTGATCCTGCTCCATACTGACCCTGGCTTACTGACTACTCTTCTGCTCTGCGTTTGGTACCTCGTACACTCCTGGTTTTACTCGGCTCGTTCACCTCTCTTGTTGCTCACGGTGTTGCCGTGGGCAACTGCCCCATTTCCCTTAGCTTTGTGTACCCTTGTCTGTTTGTCCGTGGGGACCGCCGCCCAGTTGTACCCCGTCGCCTAGGGCGGGTCGTTGCAAGTAGGCAGGGACAGAGTGGCGGGTAGATTAGAGCTCACTTGTCCGTTTCCCTACCCCTATCATTACAGCAGCCTCCTGAATACAGCTGGGGTCGAAAAACATTCCGACCCCAGCTGTTTAACCCTTTGATCGCTGGGGCATGAACAAAGGGGACTCCCCTCTGCGATTGAAGACTGCGTAATCCGTCTGCAGTCAGCTGTGGGGACCTACAGAGGACCCCACGGCGGTCTGTTCAGTTTGCCTGCTGTTGTGGCACATTATGTGATGCCCTAACAGCAGCCTGTGTCATAGTGACACCGAAGATCATGTATTAGCATATAAGAGTATGCTAATACATTATAAGTGAATAATATAAATAAAGTTATCCCTTAATGGGATTAAAACAAAATATTTAACAAAAAATAAACATATTAAAAAATCTCAAAAAAAAGTCATTATTTTGCCTAAAATAAATGTTATTGCCCATACATAACATAAAAAAAAAAAATCCTACCCTTATTCGGTATCTACACGACCATAAAAACTTGAAGAATTAATTTAACAGGTTATTTAGCGTGAAACATGAACGGGATAAAAAATAAACAAAAAAGACAATGCCGAAAATCAATTTTTTCCTACATTCACGCCGTAAAAATAAATTATAGAACTTACACAGTGATTGTTTTTTACCCCCAAACTGCGCAGAAAAAAAACAAAAACAATTTCCCGCATAAAACAAGGCCTCCTACAGCCACGTCAATGAAAAAATATAAAAGAGTTATGGCTGCTGAAAAGCAGAGAGGCAAAGACGGAAAAATTTAGCTGGTCATTAAGGCCTTTTCAGGCCCGGGTATTGAGGGGTTAATAGGTCCACTATCTGATGATTTCATCATCTGTAAACTGCTATGTTTCTCACCAGAGAAGTGGATCCTCAAATCAGTTTGGACCTGGCAAAACTAGGGTGCAGAGTCCAAGGTATCCTCCTGTTCCTACACCCTTAACCCCCACAAGGAGATATAGACCTTCATGGTCGGGATCCCAGTTTGCGATACCGAGAATAGTCACCGATTGGCGGCAGGAGCAATGATACAACTTTAGCCTATTTAGGAAGGGGTCATAGCCAGGGGTCATCACCAGGATAGTGGTCAGAATACGACAACCAGAGAATGAGACAGAGACATAGTTAGAGTACAGGCCAAAGGTTAAAATCAGGAGTAGAATAACCGGTACCAGGTGACAAATCCATGGGATGACACAGAAGCGAAATCCGGAAAGCCAAGGTCAGGATCAGAGTCAATAGCAAAGGATATACGTTAATAGAGAATCTGAGACGTCACCGGTGAGTCACTTAATGTAAATGTTTATTCTGCCTCTAATCAGCACTGTAGTCACTGTATGATCTGCAGCGAGATGATGGGTGGTATGATTATGATAGGATTTATTTTTTGTGAAACGGCATCTCCCAGCATATCCTTATCATTGTTTGGGCCATGCTGGGAGCTGTAGTTTTACGCCGTACACACCTATACGGCAGGAGTTGCACTAAATTGAGCTGTATTTGTGCTGGTGTTGTATGTAGTGAGCTTGGTTCTGGTGTTGTGTATAGAACCATATTGCTTGCAAAATGTACAAATGTTTTTATGCTCGCGTTACATAAAAATAAATGACACGTCGATTGGTAGAGAAAACAAACACGGTGAGGGGGAAGGAGATGTCGGGAAAGAGGCTGGTGGGGGGGGGGGGCGCCAAACTGAATCTTTGCCCCGGGTGCTGGAGAACCTAGCTACGCCTCTGCATTATCTGTAAACTGCTATGTTTCTCCCCGGAGAAGTGGATCCTCTAATCAGTTTGGACATGGCAAAACTAGGGTGCAGAGTCCAAAGAATCTTCCTGTTCCTACACGCTTAACCCCCACAAGGAGATATAGACCTTCATGGTCGGGATCCCAGTTTGCGATACCGAGAATAGTCACCGATTGGCGGCAGGAGCAATGATACAACTTTAGCCTATTTAGGAAGGGGTCATAGCCAGGGGTCATCACCAGGATAGCGGTCAGAATGCGACAACCAGAGAATGAGACAGAGACATAGTTAGAGTACAGGCCAAAGGTTAAAATCAGGAGGAGAATAACCGGTACCAGGTAACAAATCCAAGGGATGACACAGAAGCGAAGGCCAAGGTCAGCATCAGAGTCAATAGCAAAGGATATACGTTAAAAAAAAGACAAGGCTTTGAGGCTAGAGTCCGCTTTAAATAAGCTACCAGAGTGATGTCATCTAGGAGGGTTCGGTTGCCATGGCCCGCCAGAACTGCCAGCAGGAGGCATCGCTGGAGGGGGGAGAAGTCATTCAGTTTGCAAGGTAACTTGATGCAGCCTGTGGCTAGAGCCACGGCTGCCACTGGGGACCCGCTGCTGGAACAGGGTAAGGCCTCATGCACACGAACGTATTTTTTTACATCCAGGGAGGCCGTACTGGAGGAAGAAGTAGGGAGTTCTGGGTAAGTATGAACTTCTATTTTTTTTACATGTTGATCTATATTGTGATCGGAATTCACTGTCCAGGGTGCTGAAAGAGTTACTGCCGATCGTTTAACTCTTTCAGCACCCTGGACAGTGACTATCCCCTGACGTCGCCTAGCAACGCTCCCGTAATTACAGGTGCACACACGTAGTCACCAGTATTTACGGAAGCCCCATAGGCTTCTATGGGCCTGCCCGTGCCATTATTACGGCCTGAAATAGGACATATAAATAACATATCTATATATAGCAGGTGGGTATTACCCCTAGGTAGTCACTCAGGTTATTTTTAAGATCACAACTGGATATCTGCTTTTACCATATTGATCTAGAATGAGATGCGGTGAAACCAAACCTTTTTCTATTGATTACATGAATCCTTACATATGATATAGGGCTTTTCAGACCTTCATATTACAGCTCCATGTGGGGTCAGACGCCGATCAGCCAGAACATTAAAACCACCTGCCTAATATTTTGTAGTTAATCTCATACTGTCAAAGCATGTCATGCATGGACACCAAAAAGACATCTGAAGGCGTCCTGTAGTATCTGGCAGCAAGACGTAAGATACACTATATGGACAAAAGTATTGGGACACACCTCTTATTAATTAAATTTAAGTCGGTCCCATTGCTACAAGTGTATAAAATCCAGCACTCGCCATGGAGTCGCCTTTACAGCCATTTGTGATAGAACGGGTCGTTGTAAAGACATCACTGAATCCCTGCGCGGTCCTGTAATAGGATGTCACCGATGTAACGAGTCAGTTCATGAAATTTCATCCGTCCAAGTTATTCTACCATCACCTGGGAGCGATATTATTGTAAAGTGGAAGCGTATAGGAACCACAGCAACTCAGCCACGAAGTGGGGACCACGTAAAGTTACAGAGCCGAGGGCTGAGGCACATAGTGCATAAAAGTCACCAACGCTCTGATGACTCAATAACTGCAGAGCTCCAAACCTCCTCTGGCATTAATATCCACACAAAAACTGCCCCGGGAGCTTCATGGCACGGGGGCCGAGCAGCTGCATGCCAGTCTTACATCACCAAGCACATGCCAAGCGTCAGATGGAGTGGTGTAAAGCCGCCGCCACTGGACTCTGGAGCGGTGGAAACGTGTTCTGTGGAGTGATGGATCACGATTCTCTATCTGGAGTCTGATGGACGAGTCTGGGTTTGGTTAATGCCAGGAGAACGTTACCCACCTGTCTGCATTGTGCCAGATGTAATGTTTGGTGGAAGAGGATAATGCTATGGGGATGTTTTTCAGGTGTCGGCCTCTTCGTTTCTGTGAAAGGAAATCTTAATCCTTCAGCACACAAGACATTTATGATAATTGTAGCTTCCAACTTTGTTGGAAAAGATTATTAAAGAGAAGGCTTAAGGCCCCAGGCATTTTGCATCTACAGGCTCCTATGTCCCATACAAATTTACTTCTTTTTTTTCTGCAGAGTTTACTAAAGGAACCTTCTATTGACTGTAACCCTGGGTGGTCCGCTAATTTATTGCAGACCCAAATCAGGCCACTTTAAAGCCCCTTTAAATTGTACCTCTAGTTATACTGACTCATGTACTGACTGCAGGTGACCGTGGGTAGTTTTAGCAGCTGGATATCCAGGGGATATATTTACAAAGGGGGCTGTTTTGTTGAATTACCCTTAAAGTGGTTGTCCACTACCAGACAGCCTATCCAATGGATAGGTCATCAGTATATGATCTGTGGGGGTCTGACACCCAGACGCCGCACCGATCAGCTTCTCCGACTGCCTGCGGGCACCGGACGTCCATGCCGGAAGCAGATGGCTCCGGTCACGAAATAGCGGCCGATTCAAGTGAATAGGAGCAGAGCTGCAGCTCGGCCCCTATGCAATGTATGGAGCCAACTGCTTCCAGCCCCGTACATTGCATACTGTGCAATGACATCTGATGCCTGCAGGCAGACTGAGCAGCTGATCGGTCCGGGGCCCAGGTGTCAGACCCCCACAGATCATATACTGATGACCTATCCGGTGGATAGGTCATCAGTTGTCCGGTAGTGGACAACCCCTTTAATGTAATTAAATTCTAGCTGCCTAAAGTCACCACTAGAGGGAGCATATTTTGCACTTATTTATATGGAGGTGTGTAAAGGATCTGCCAGGCACAGCTTCGGGGTTAACTCCCATAATTAATCAGTCAGCACCTGAATCTACATCCCTGAGACTGACTCCAGCTTCCACCACTCAGGCTGGCAGGCTTAGGAGTGGGAGAGCCTATCGCAACCTGGCCAGACTCAGCTAGCTCCCGCCCTCGGTCTATTTAAGCCTGCCCTTCCTGTCCCTCGGTGCTTGTAACTCTTTTCGTGTGGTTTCCTGGCCCAGCTACAGCTCCTTCTATTTTGATCCTGCTCCATACAGACCCTGGCTTACTGACTACTCTTCTGCTCTTCGTTTGGTACCTCGCACACTCCTGGCTTGACTCGGCTCGTTCACCACCCTGGTTGCTCACGGTGTTGCCGTGGGCAACTGCCCCTTTCCCTTGCTTGTATTTCCTTGTATGTTTGTCGTGTTTGTCGTGCACTTACTGAGCGCAGGGACCGCCGCCCAGTTGTACCCCGTCGCCTAGGGCGGGTCGTTGCAAGTAGGCAGGGACAGAGTGGCGGGTAGACTAGGGCTCACTTGTCCGTTTCCCTACCCCCCGTCATTACAAGGTGTATACATTTGTATATGGTAAGACCCTAGTGGTGGCTGAAGAATTGCATTATTGACCTCTAGAACTATATGTATGGAGCTCTGTATAAAAAAAAACAAAGCTGCATCCTCTATAAACATATTTTATT
This sequence comes from Rhinoderma darwinii, assembly GCF_050947455.1. Taxonomy (NCBI): domain Eukaryota; kingdom Metazoa; phylum Chordata; class Amphibia; order Anura; family Rhinodermatidae; genus Rhinoderma; species Rhinoderma darwinii. The sequence goes on from NC_134698.1 coordinate 23,328,276, forward strand.
TCATAATTCTTTATAGAAGTTTGATGCCCTAAAAATTAAATGTTTAAAGCTAAAACTAGAACTAATGAATATTAGGATTATAATAAATATGCAGATATTTTGAGTTTAAAGGCTATGTACACCTTCACCATCATTTTTTGTATTGTCCCAAAGCATCTAAAATGTAAAGTGAAGCAAATTTGCAAATAGTCCTGATTCAAAATTTTGTTTTATGTCAGGCATGTGTCTCCATGGTAACAGACTACAAGTAAACCCTATGTAGTCTGATCTCGCAGCTATGCTATCTAACATCTGTCCCCAACCTATTGCTAGCCTACCACAGGCAACTTTTCTTTATTCATTACGGGGGGGAAAAGAGCAAGCTGTCTCTATAGAACCACCTATAGGTGACTACCCAGTAAGTCAATGTCTAACCAAGGAGTATCTGTACCTTCCCAGATCTGCATTAAAGGAATCTCACACAATTGTGCTGTCTAAAATAGGGTATCTCTAGTTTGGCTATTAACCCAAATCTTGTTTCAAGTCTCTAGAAAGTTTCGGGCATTAGGTTACAGAATAGTCACCTATAGGTGGCACTAGACAGACAGTTTTCCTCCTTCTGGAGTACCGGTATTTTGTATACATTTTCCCAGGTAACATTGCCTTTAAGACTCCCTGCCAGCAAGAAGAATCAGCACTTTCCAAGAGAAAAAAAAGGAGAAGACTCAAAGTTATGTTTATAAATTTTTATTTATTTCCTACCATTATTACCCTATAATTATTAATATAATATTACTAGGATTATATTACTGCTATCATTATTACCCTAACACTATGAGATCCCTATTCCTAAAGCTGTTGATCCAGAAGAAGGCGAAAAACCCTGGACAATTTGAGCCAATTCATGTCACAGGGGGAAAATTCCTTCTTGACCCCGGGAAAAGGCGATCAGTCCGAGAACCCTGGATCAAAGCTGCTGCTATTATTATATAATTATTTTTGTTATTACTCTCTTATTAGTATACTATTTCTAATATTACTGCACTCTTGCTACCAATATTAATATGACTGACCTTTTTAATCTAACAATTATTAATATTATTATTATTATCATATTATTAATATTACTGTCGTTGCTGTTGATGTAATAACAGTTAAGATGTTTCCATACAAGTCTTCATCTTCTCATTGGTCTGACGAGGATGGTCCAGATGATGTTCCTCTTCCCTCTGATGTTCTTCATCATATCATGGAGGAAGGAATGCTGGCGGATTTCCTTTCTTCTTCCTGTCTGACACTGAATTCTTCTCATCGCCATGCTGACTTCTTCCTTGGTTTCTTCTTGCTCTTTAACCGTTTTCTCTTCCTCCTCCTCCTCTTTCTCTTCAACCACACTCTCTTCTTCTTCATCCTCGTTGTCTGATTTCTCATCAACCTCCATGTCTTCCACTTCATTGTCTACCTCCTCCTTGTCTTCCTCCTCCATGTCTTCCACTTCATTGTCTTCCTCCTCCTTGTCTTCCTCCTCGTGGTCTTCCTCCTCATGGTCTTCTTGCACTTGTTCCTCCTCGCGCTCTTCTGCCTCTCCTTCCTCCTTCTTGACCTCCTCTTCCTTCAGATCCTCACACAGATGGCTTGATGTAGGTTTGGGCTCTTCTTCATCCCACGGCCATGGCAGATATTTCCTCTGAGCTTCGCGGTTCGTTGGCATGAGGCGCTAAGAAGATAAAATATTCAGTCAATTGTCTATTGAAACGTTCCAATAACATTTTTCCATCTATAGAAAGAACATGGATAAATCTGTTATAGAGAGACCATAATAACCAGTATGATCACTGACCTCCATCTTGAAGATTGGGGATGGTAAGAATTTCGTGCAGTAGATCAGGCGCTGTAGATCTCTCTCCTCCGTGGTGCTGGGGTAAGCTGAAGAGAGAAACAACCAGATAATGGGATCAGTCATAAAACGACACCATTAACCATAAGATAACATTACAAAAATATTCCTTTAATCTGTCATCAATGGAACATGACAGGTGCTTTATTTTAAAATATTCTGGATTATTGGACGGGCATAGAAAAGTAGAGAAATCTTAGTTTCAATCTTCAATTTCCTTACTGGTTCTCTCTGCGCAGTCTTCCACATTATAGTACAGTTCTGTGCTAAATGACCACATTTTCGGGATTATCAGATACAAAGGAATTTTACTGTATTTTGAGATCATCTATTAATCACTTTCTTGTGGTAAAGTCTAATTATTTAAAAAAAAACTCACTTATGAAGGGTCTAAGTCCAAAAGCGGATTCCTGCTGCCGATAGATGTCCTAAAGAGAAGAGAATCCAGTAAGTGACCACTTATCCCTCCTCAGGAATGGACAGAAGGACAAGGGGTCAGTTTTACAAAAGAGCAGCCGGTGATTTGTGGACTTGTTACCTGTCCGGGGCTCGTACTCAATAAGCCGCTACTTGTCTGAGTGGACAGCCGGCCACATGGACCTCTCCTGCTGGATCCAAGTCTCCTGCTACATGTCCATCACAGGGAAGGAAAAAACAGGACAATGAAGCCACTGACCTCCAGAGATCTGCTGCCCGCTGCCATCCTGTACCCGTCCTGAACTGTAGAATTCAAATCACAATCTGAAACACAAAAAAGAGATGTATTCCCCGATCTGATAAAGACCCAAAATCCTGCAACTTTCCACACGTATTAATAGTGAATGTCCAAAAATATATATATATATTTTTTTTAATCTAAAACGATACAAAATTCTGAGTTGAATAATTAATTGTTTGGGACGCCAATTGCATACGGTACCTTCAAGTTTGTGGCCTGTGATTGGTGCCTCATGTCACATGATCTATGACCCATAAGGAATAGCAGTGCACAAGTACAGACCGCGCAGTGCCATAATCTGGGCAGTGCAGCGCTTGGCGGTCCTATAGCTCCCATAGATCTTGTATGAGGTGTCAGTGTGCGGCTGCATCTTTTCTAACAATCTCCTCCACACTGCGGTCGTCCGGTTGTGGAGGAGAGCAGGGGCGTAGCTATAGGGGTGCAGAGGTAGCAGTAGTACCCAGACCCTGATGCCTGAGGGGACCAGAGGCTAAAAAAGAAGACACCAGTATGACAAACATCACATAGTAGATGGGGGCCCTGTTATAAATATCACACTGGGCCCCAGGAGTTTCACAATATGCCTCTGGAGAAACGGATACTGGGGACCCCAGTACTATTGATCGTGGGGGTCCCTGCAGTGATTAAACATGTATGGCCCCTCCGGTGTATAGGTGAGAAATGTTTCTGGTGGGAGAATCTCTTCATCATGTGCGATCATCGTTTTCTGCGCTGTTTATTTCTTACATCTTGACATTATAGAACATTTATCTCTGGAAATCTTCATGTAACATTCTCCACGGTGGATTTTACTGTATTTTGGGCTTTGTACTCTCATATATATATATACAGACAGTGATAATACATTGGAGTGTGGCCTGTACTGGTATTTGTAGCCGTATAGGAGGAGGAATATAGGTAATACTGGACACAAATACATATGCTATATGGGATTTCATTGCTGCCCTATAAAGATATATGTATAATATTTTGTCTATGTTAATTCCATTCACAAGTACAGAATACACCCCAAAACATCAACCAAAGAGTCCCCATTTACAGCGTCATAAGAGTGACCCTATAAACAGTTCCAGCAGACCGCCCTCATTAAAAATAATGGCAGCAATGCCCCCACATAATGCCAGCAGAGTGTCCCTAATAAACATTACTACTGGCAGCAGAGAGTCCCTAATAAACATTACTGGCAGCAGAGAGTCCCTAATAAACATTACTGGCAGCAGAGAATCCCTAATAAACATTACTGGCAGCAGAGAGCCCCTAATAAATATTACTGGCAGCAGAGAGTCCCTAAGAAATATTACTGGCAGCAGAGAATCCCTAATAAACATTACTGGCAGCAGAGAGTCCTTAATAAACATTACTGGCAGCAGAGTACCTAATAAATATTACTGGCAGCAGAGAGTCCCTAATAAACATTACTGGCAGCAGAGAATCCCTAATAAACATTACTGGCAGCAGAGAGTCCCTAATAAACATTACTGGCAGAAGAGAGTCCCTAATAAACATTACTGGCAGCAGAGAGTCCCTAATAAACATTACTGGCAGCAGAGAGTCCCTAATAAACATTACTGACAGCAGAGAGTCCCTAATAAATATTACTGGCAGCAGAGAGTCCCTAATAAACATTACTGGCAGCAGAGCGTCCCTTATAAACATTACTGACAGCAGAGAGTCCCTAATAAATATTACTGGCAGCAGAGGGTCCCTAATAAATATTACTGGCAGCAGAGGGTCCCTAATAAATATTACTGGCAGCAGAGAGTCCCTAATAAACATTACTGGCAGCAGAGAATCCCTAATAAACATTACTGGCAGCAGAGAGTCCCTAAGAAACATTACTGGCAGCAGAGAATCCCTAATAAACATTACTGGCAGCAGAGAGTCCCTAATAAACATTACTGGCAGCAGAGGGTCCCTAATAAACATTACTGGCAGCAGAGGGTCCCTAATAAACATTACTGGCAGCAGAGAGTCCCTAATAAACATTACTGGCAGCAGAGGGTCCCTAATAAATATTACTGGCAGCAGAGAGCCCCTAATAAACATTACTGGCAGCAGAGAGTCCCTAATAAATATTACTGACAGCAGAGAGTCCCTAATAAACATTACTGGCAGCAGAGAGTCCCTAATAAACATTACTGACAGCAGAGAGTCCCTAATAAATATTACTGGCAGAAGAGAGTCCCTAATAAACATTTCTGGTAGCAGAGAGTCCCTAATAAACATTACTGGCAGCAGAGCGTCCCTAATAAACTTTACTGACAGCAGAGAGTCCCTAATAAATATTACTGGTAGCAGAGAGTCCCTAATAAACATTAATGGCAGCAGAGAGTCCCTAATAAACATTACTGGCAGCAGAGGGTCCGTATTAAACATTACTGACAGCAGAGAGTCTCTAATAAATATTACTGGCAGCAGAGGGTCCCTAATAAATATTACTGGCAGCAGAGGGTCCCTAATAAATATTACTGGAAGCAGAGAGTCCCTAATAAACATTACTGGCAGCAGAGAGTACATAATAAACATTACTGGCAGCAGAGAGTCCCTAATAAACATTACTGGTAGCAGAAAGTCCCTAATAAACATTACTGGCAGGAGAGAGTCCCTAACAAACATTACTGGCAGCAGAAAGTCCCTAATAAACATTACTGGCAGCAGAGGGTCCCTAATAAACATTACTGACAGCAGAGAGTCCATAATAAACATTACTGGCAGCAGAGAGTCCCTAATAAACATTACTGACAGCAGAGAGTCCCTAATAAATATTATTGGCAGCAGAGAGTTCCTAATAAACATTACTGGCAGCATAGAGTCCCTTATAAACATTACTAGCAGCAGAGTCCCTAATAAACATTACTGGCAGCAGAGGGTCCCTTATAAACATTACTGGCAGCAGAGAGTCCCTAATAAACGTTACTGGCAGCAGAGGGTCCCTAATAAACATTACTGGCAGCAGAGAGTCCCTAATAAACATTACTGACAGCAGAGAGTCCCTAATAAACATTACTGGCAGCAGAGGGTCCCTAATAAACATTACTGGCAGCAGAGAGTCCCTAATAAACATTACTGGCAGCAGAGGGGTCCTAATAAACATTACTGGCAGCAGAGGGTCCTATATAACCAGTTCCAGCAGACGCTTCCCATCACACAGCCATAGAATAAATGATAAAATGCTGGTTGCCTGCGGCCACCACTAGGGGGAGCTCACAATTTCCATTTTTATACAGGTTATATAGAAGTTATTGGGGGTAATATAAATACAATGTGACAGCTCCCCCTCGTGGTGGTTTCCAGCACACTTTGTGGGGGCCTTGTCTGCTGTGTCAGGAGATCTCCCCTATTTCTGGAAACTCACAGACAATCCGGGATTTGGGGTAAATGATAAATTCCTAATAACATGAATGAAGCATCATGGGAGATGAGATAAATGGGGGTCAGTTATATCACATTATGGGGGAACTCACCGACGTCCAACTTCACTCGCCGTTGTCCTGTAACACACTGAGGACCACTGAGCGGTTGTTGTTTCAAATCCAGCGATCCCATTGGCTGCTGCTCAGTGATGTATGTAACAGTAAATTTAAAGGGACATGACTCTTATTTCACGAGACTGCATTTATGATATGTTTGCTATAATTCTGCTTATAACATGAAGCTGTGGAGATAATCTGCAGGGACGGGTTATATTTCTCTTAATATTGGGATTGGGATTAGAGTTTATATCATTTTCTATCCTGTATCAGGACATTTCTTTTATAATTTGACATATTATTAACTATCAATGTGCCATGAAGGAACTGATATCTGAAATCACAGTTGTTTAATGGACGTTGCAGTTTAACCCCTTCCTGAGCAGGTTATTTGGGGTGATCAGATCTCGGGGTTTCCATCTCTTTATCATTCCAGTGTTTGGTTTATTTCTATCATTTTATTGTAAATGATAATGGAAGTCGGATGACGGCAAATAAGCAGCGAGACCCTCTGTGCTAAGTGGTCAGGGGTGTCATGGTCTCATCCAGCATCAGAAGGGGGCGCTGTTTTTCTCTTTGCTATGAGGCCCCATAAATTCTTACAGAAACATTTGTGCTGCCGATCAGAGAGATTTACCATTCAGGAACATAATAAATCTGGGTGACAAGTCCTATGTGCGCTGTAATGGCAGCTGTACTGGTTGTCACCCAGCTTTCCCAGTCTCCTGAATGACAAGTCTGCCTAATTATACAGTGACCCTGCCCCTGCTGTTATACTGCTGCATTATTAGGTAGGTTTACCCTTCAGGGGTCTAGGCAAGTTGGGTAACAACCCTTATGGAGGCCGTCGTTCTCACCCAGCTTTTCCAGAAACAGAAAAAAACAAAAACATAAGGCCTCGAGCCGCCCACAAATCGCGGCCGTGCACATGGCCACGGCCATTATTTTCTATGAGCCTGGACCGCAGAAGACGGCCGTAATAAGACATGCCCGTTCTTTCTGCGGTCCAGGCTCCTGGGCCATGTACGGACCGTGGAAACTATGGTTGTGTGCATGGCCCCATAGCAATGAATAGGGCCGCAATTCTCCCGTGGATTTTCAGGGGAACTGCGGCCGCAAAAGCACGTTCGTGTGCATGGGGCCTAAGGAAAGCAGAGAGAAAGGGCAAGCCTTATTACGGCCTGTTCTGCGGTCTGGGCTCATTAAAAATAATGGCCGCGGCCATGTTCACGGCCCGCGATATGCGGGCGGCTCGCAGCTGTCACTCCGTGGCCGACCCGAAAATCGCGGCCGTGCACATGGCTACAGTCGTCTACATGAGGCCTAATATAAACATTGTACCAAAAACATGTAAAAAACAATGTAATGAGGATCCCGGGGTGTGATGTGATGGGGCAGATCAGAAGCGTGTAAGTGATTGTTGTAAAAGGCTGAGCCAACATAATGCTCCGTCTATTAAATAATTAGGACATTGCCAGCGGGCAGGGAGTGGGCATGTAAGGGGCAGGTGCCACACAGGGATAACTCCTTGGCAGAACGCCACTTATTAGGGATAATTGTAAAGTACAGAAGCCAAAACAAATAAGACTGGATAATATCTGTGTACAATCCTAATATATATATATAATGTACCGGCCGCTGGAGTCACATATTATATCTATCTATCTATCTATCTATCTATCTATCTATCTATCTATCTATCTATCTATCTATCTATCTATCTATCTATCTCATATCTATCTATCTATCTATCTATCTATCTATCTATCTATCTATCTATCTATCTATCTATCTATCTATCTATCTATCTATCTATCTATCTATCTATCTATCTGTCCCTTCTATCTATCTATCTATCTATCTATCTATCTATCTATCTATCTATCTATCTATCTATCTATCTATCTATCTATCTATCTATCTATCTATCTATCTCATATCTATCTATCTATCTATCTATCTATCTATCTATCTATCTATCTATCTATCTATCTATCTATCTATCTATCTATCTATCTGTCTATCTATCTATCTATCTATCTATCTATCTATCTATTCATCTATCTATCTATCAATTCAATTCAAAGAAGCTTTATTGGCAGGACCAAATACATATTAGCATTGCCAAAGCAAGTAAGAAGTAAGGGAATGAGGGATAGGGACTGAGGGATAGGGACACATCTAGGGTCGGGGTTATACAAGTCCATGGCATATCATGTCTCTCTCAGTCTATGGCATGCAGTGACATATTGTGCCGCTTTGCCCACTGTGGTTTCCTCTTCACCCAGCAGGATGTAGAGTTTCTCTTCCTCTTCCATGGAGCTGAAGTCCGGTAAGAGATCAGAGAGTCTCCTGAAGTGAGTGTCCCTCACTGCTGAGTATTTGAACCAGTGCAGCAGGAAGTGGGCCTCATCCTCCACGGCCTCCTGGTGGCACTGTTGGCACAGTCGGCTCTCCCTGGGCTTGTACGTCTGTCTGTGGCGATCGGATTCGATGAGCAGGTTGTGGGCGCTCAGTCTGTAGCGGCTCAGGATCTGTCTGTCTCTGGGGTTTGGCAGTTTCTCCAGATATGGCGCCAGTTTATATTCTCGCTGTAGACTCCGGTATATTGTCAGTTTCTGGGATGTATTTATGTCGTTCCTCCAGTCACTGATATACTCCTCTTGGCCTTTGTTTATTGTCTCCTTGATTTCGGCTTTTGTGAGGCCGCGCTGAGTGACATTTTCTTCAGGCCGGGTCAGGGTGAGATGTTCTGGGGGGCCTGGTTTACCTGCGACCCCTTGGTGTAGCAAGGCTTTATGGTGATAGGAACTTTGCCTGCTGCTGTGTAGATGGGCCCAGAATGATAGCGCCCTCTTCTGGATTGTGAGGTGTAGTGGGAATCTGCCCAGTTCTGCCCGACAGGCACTATTTGTGGTGCTCCGATGGACTTGGAGAAGGTGTTTACAGAATTCTAGGTGGAAAATTTCTGTTGGGCTGGAATCCCACCTTGACCAGTTTGGGTATGTGTCCGGACCCCAGACTTCACTGGCATACAGGAGGATTGGGGAGATGATGGAGTCAAAGATTTTCAGCCAGACCGTTACTGGTGGTTTGAGGTGATAGAGTTTTCTTCTGATGGCATAGAAGGTTTTGCACGCCTTGTCTTTCAGAATCTCGATGGCTTGTTTAAAGCTTCCTGATTGGTTGATTTCTAGGCCCAGGTAGGTATACCTGTCTGTCGCTGTGAGTGTGGCGTTATTTAGTGTGAAGGTCGGGTTCCTGGGGGACTTTGAGTTTCTCTTCTGGAACACCATGATGTTGGTTTTCTTTGCATTGATGGGTAGTGCCCACGTGGAGCTGAATTTTTCAAGGATTTGCAGGTTGTCTTGGAGACCTTTCTCGGTTGGCGATAGCAACAGAAGGTCATCTGCATACAACAGAAATGTCACCTGGGTGTCATGGAGGGTGAGACCTGGTGCTGAGGAGGATTCCAGAGCTGTGGCCAGTTCATTGATGTAGATGTTGAAGAGCGTTGGGCTGAGGCTGCAGCCCTGTCTGACTCCTCGGCTCTGCTGGAAATCAGCCGTTCTTCTCCCGTTCACCTTCACGCTGCATCTGTTCTCTGTGTAGGAGCTTCTGATGACGTCATAGGTTTTACCTCCTATTCCGCTCTCCAGCAGTTTCAGGAATAGGCCCGGGTGCCACACTGAGTCGAAGGCCTTCTTAAAGTCCACAAAACAGGCGTAAATCTTCCCATGCTTTGTATTGTGGACGTGGCTCTTGATGAGGCTGCGCAGGGTGTAGATGTGGTCAGTGGTGCGGTGGTTTGGCATGAACCCAGCTTGGCTTTGGTGGAGGACATTGTGCTGGGTGAGGAAGCTGAGGATTCTCTTATTCAGGATGGTGTTGAACAGTTTCCCCAGGTTGCTGCTGACACATATCACTCGGTAGTTGGCTGGGTCGTACCTGTCCCCACTCTTGTGGATTGGTGTTATAAGGCCTTGGTTCCAGATTTGAGGGAAGTAGCCGGCATTCAGCACCATATTAAATAGTTTTACTATTGCGGCCTGTATTTCTGGCGAGCTGTGTTTTATAATTTCTGGTGAAATTCCGTCTAGGCCGCTGGATTTTTTACACCTTATGTCTGCGGTTCTCTCTGTTACTTCTTGCAGTGTTATTGGTGCGTCCAGGGGGTTTTGAGAATCTTTCAGTGTTTCCTCCATCGCCTTCAATTTTGATATTATTTGTTTTTGTTCTTGGCTTTGTTCTTCTTTCGGGATATCTTTGTAGAGGTCCTTGAAATATTGGAGCCAGATGTTGCCATTTTGAATATGAAGGTTGTTTTTCTTGCAATTTTTGCCCATGTGTTTCCATAATTCCCAGAACGAGTTGTCATGGAGGGCATCTTGGAGTTGGGTAAGTTTGATGGAGATGTGCCTTTGTTTTTTCTTTCGGAGGATGGTCTTGTATTGCCTCTGTATGTTGCTGTAGGCCTCCTTCAGACCGGTGTTGTTTGGGTCTCAGTGTTTCTTATTTGAGGCATTTCTTAGGGTTTTCCGTACTTCTTTGCACTCACGGTCAAACCAACCGTTAGGATGTATTTCTTGTGGCCTCTTGTAGTCACATCTTTTCAGGTCGGACTTCTCTGCCATGGTATAGAATATATTATTGAGGTAATTTAAGGCCTGATTTACCCCTCCTGGGCTGGTCTCATACAACTTGTTGTAGAGGTTGTGAAGCATCTCCTGCATTTCTAGTCTGTTGATTGTCTCTTTATATTTTATAGTTGACGTTTTGGACCATTTAAAAGATGGCGGCAGGTTGAAGAGGCCGGTTTGATGTGGTTTTTGTGAAGATGGTTTGTTTGTGGATTTGATGTATAGAAGTAATTGGTTGTGATCTGACAGGTGCGTTTGTGGAGTGACTATGAGTGCGCCAATGTTGGCAGGGTCCATGTCCGTGATGGCATAGTCTACTACAATGCTGCCTACATGGAAGTTTAGTGTATACCTTCCTAAAGAGTCTCCCTTGGTGCGGCCATTCAGTATGTGGAGACCTAAGCTTCGACATAGATTCAGTAGTTTTTTCCCGCTTTTGTTGACGGTGCTGTCATAGCTGTTTTTCTCTTTCTGTAGAGAGTTATGACAGTCGGCCTCTGCTCCAAAGATCAAGATGTTTCCATCATTGGTCAGGTAGTCTTTATCTCTCCCCGTTCTTGCATTGAGGAGTCCGTAGATGAGAATGCTGCCCAGGGTCTGGAAATGGGCGGCTTCCCTTTGTATAATCTCAAAGCTGTCTGGGTTGGAGTACGGGGACTCTGGCGGTGCGATGTACGTTGCGCAGAGGTATATGTCAGACTGAGAGGTGAGGATGGAGCTGCCTATTCTTATTCAGATGTGGCTGTCTCCTCGCTTCACGGCTTTGATCTGCTCATGGAGCTCCTCTTTGTACCAGACTAATATTCCTCCTGAACACCGGCCCTGCTTGATGTTTTTATTTTTCAGGGCGGGGACAGAGATTTCCCTGTATCCAGTGGGCACCAGGGACTCATTCTCTGTCCTAGTCCATGTTTCCAGGAGGATTTGTATATCAATATTTTTCAGTCTTTGGTTGAAGTCTGGGATCGTTAGTTTTGCATCCAAAGGCTGAGGCGTTGAGGCCTTGAATATTCCAGCTGCTAATTATAAAGGACGTCATTGTGTGTCCATATACCTTGTAATGAGCGGCACTGTGTAGGACGGGCTGGAGATGTGACTGCTGGATGTGTTGTAGATGTTCTCGTGTTGTACAGTCACATTAGTTTTCTACATAGAGTGCTGAGCAGGGTCTTTATCTCCTCCATGTCTCTGCTCTGCGTGTCTCTGTGTGAGGCAGGGGGTTTCCTCCATGTCTCTGCTCTGCGTGTCTCTGTGTGAGGCAGGGGGTTACCTCCATGTCTCTGCTCTGCGTGTCTCTGTGTGAGGCAGGGGGTTTCCTCCATGTCTCTCCCCTGCATGTCTCTGTGTGAAGCAGGGGGTTTCCTCCATGGCTTTTGCCTCTGTTGGTCTGACCTTGGGTAAAGGGGTTTTTCTCCTGGGTGTAGTGAGGTGTGTGGGGTTTGAGGTCTTTTCATTGTTAGTGATGTCTATCTATCTATCTATCTATCTATCTATCTATCTATCTATCTATCTATCTATCTATCTATCTATCTATCTATCTATCTATCTATCTATCTACAGTGGAGGAAATAAGTATTTGATCCCTTGCTGATTTTGTACGTTTGCCCACTGTCAAAGTCATGAACAGTCTAGAATTTTTAGGCTAGGTTAATTTTACCAGTGAGAGATAGATTATATAAAAAAAAATAAAGAAAATCACATAGTCAAAATTATATATATTTATTTGCATTGTGCACAGAGAAATAAGTATTTGATCCCCTACCAACCATTAAGAGTTCAGCCTCCTCCAGATCAGTTACACGCTCCAAACCAACTTGGTGCCTGCATTATAGACAGCTCTTACATGGTCACCTGTATAAAAGACTCCTGTCCACAGACTCAATGAATCAGTCTGACTCTAACCTCTACAACATGGGCAAGATCAAAGAGCTTTCTAAGGATGTCAGGGACAAGATCATAGACCTGCACAAGGCTGGAATGGGCTACAAAACCATAAGTAAGACGCTGGGTGAGAAGGAGACAACTGTTGGTGCAATAGTAAGAAAATGTAAGACATACAAAATCTGATCTGGGGCTCCATGCAAAATCTCACCTCGTGGGGTATCCTTGATCCTGAGGAAGGTGAGAGCTCAGCCGAAAACTACACGGGGGGAACTTGTTAATGATCTCAAGGCAGCTGGGACCACAGTCACCAAGAAAACCATTGGTAACACATTACGCCGTAATTGATTAAAATCCTGCAGTGCCCGAAAGGTCCCCCTGCTCAAGAAGGCACATGTACAGGCCCGTCTGAAGTTTGCAAATGAACATCTGGATGATTCTGAGAGTGATTGGGAGAAGGTGCTGTGGTCAGATGAGACTAAAATTGAGCTCTTTGGCATTAACTCAACTCGCCGTGTTTGGAGGAAGAGAAATGCTGCCTATGACCCAAAGAACACCGTCCCCACTGTCAAGCAAGGAGGTGGAAAAATTATGTTTTGGGGGTGTTTCTCTGCTAAGGGCACAGGACTACTTCACCGCATCAATGGGAGAATGGATGGAGCCATGTACCGTCAAATCCTGAGTGACAACCTCCTTCCCTCCACCAGGACATTAAAAATGGCTCGTGGCTGGGTCTTCCAGCACGACAATGACCCGAAACATACAGCCAAGGCAACAAAGGAGTGGCTCAAAAAGAAGCACATTAAGGTCATGGAGTGGCCTAGCCAGTCTCCAGACCTTAATCCCATCGAAAACTTATGGAGGGAGCTGAAGATCCGAGTTGCCAAGCGACAGCCTCGAAATCTTAATGATTTACAGATGATCTGCAAAGAGGAGTGGGCCAAAATTCCATCTAACATGTGTGCAAACCTCACCATCAACTACTAAAAACGTCTGACTGCTGTGCTTGCCAACAAGGGTTTTGCCACCAAGTATTAAGTCTTGTTTGCCAAAGGCATCAAATACTTATTTCTCTGTGCACAATGCAAATAAATATATATCATTTTAACAATGTAAAGTATAGAAAAAAAGGGGACCGATGCAAGGCGCTGCTAATATCAATAAGGATGTTTATTAACGATGGGAAAATGGTAGGCTACGCGTTTCGACGCAGGAATTGCGTCTTCATCAGGCCATGAACCTACGTTCACCGGCCCTTGGACCTTGGCAGCAGCTACAGATCGCATTTGGCTGGACACACCTTGGGTGTGTCTCCTGACTTCGCATCTCTATAGCAGTGTGCTCCCTGGAGATCGTTCCACACCCTCCAACAGTGTTATGCCTGGTCAGCATAACCCAACTAGGTGAGTGCAAATCACCCTAGCATCTATTGTTGTTTTTTGACCTCCGGATAATTGCACTATGTGGCGCCGTGTGTTTTTTCTTCTTTTCTAGTATTTTAACAATGTGATTTTCTTTTTTGTTTTTATATAATCTATCTCTCACTGGTAAAATTAACCTAGCCTAAAAATTCTAGACTGTTCATGTCTTTGACAGTGGGCAAACTTACAAAATAAGCAAGGGATCAAATACTTATTTCCTTCATTGTATCTATCCATCCATCCATCCATCCATCCATCTAGTGGCGTAACTACCGCTGTAGCAGCCGTAGCAGCTGCTACAGGGCCCGTGGCATGAGGGGGCCCGTGTCGCCCGCCGGCACGGGCCCCCACCATTGCCGCAGCCTCCGCTAGCAGCCGCTATGGCTGCTACAGCGGGACGCCACTGAATACTACGGCAGAGCAGGGAGGTATCTCCCCGCTCTGCCATTAACAAAATACATGTATCCCCTATCCACAGGATAGGGGATACATGTGTGATCGCTGGCACTGATAGGGAGAACGGGGGACTGAAAGTTCCCTGAAGTTCTCTATCACAAACCTCGGACTTCCGGGTTCTGTGTCGGCAGCTCCGTGGAAATGAATGGAGCGCCGGTCGCGCTTGTGCGCATGCGTGACCAGCGCTCCTTTCATTTTTATTGAGCTGCCGACACAGACACCGTAAGTCAGAGGTTAGTCATGGAGAACTTGGGGGGACTTTCAGTCCCCCGTTCTCCCTATCAATGCCAGCGATCGCACATGTATCCCCTATCCTGTGGATATGGGATGCATGTTATTTGTAGGACACAACAACACTGTAGGACACATTTTTTGTGTGGGGGGTGGAGGACGCTGTATGGCGTTCCCTGCAGGGGGGGGGCACTGTATGGCGTTTCCTGCAGGGGGGGTGGCGCTGTATGGCTTTCCCTGCAGGGGGGGTGCTGTATGGCGTTCCTTGCAGGAGGGGCTGTATGGCGTTCTCTACAGTGGGGGCTGTATGGTGTCCTCTACAGTGGGGGCTGTATGGCGTTAGCGCCATACAGCCCCCTCTGTAGAGAACGCCACACACTCCCCCTGTAGATAACGCCACACAGTCCCCCCTGTAGATAACGCCACACAGTCCCCCTGTAGATAACGCCACACAGATAACGCCACACAGTCCCCCTGTAGATAACGTCACACAGACCCCCCTGTAGATAACGCCATACAGCCCTCTCCCTGTAGGTAACGCCACACATCCCCCTGTACATAACGCCACACAGTCCCCCCTGTAGATAACGCCATACAGTCCCCCCTGTTGATAACGCCATAGAGTCCCTCCTGTAGATAACGCCATAGAGTCCCTCCTGTAGATAACGACACACAGTCCCCCCTGTAGATAACGCCACAGTTCCCCCTGTAGATAACGCCACACAGTCCCCCCTGTAGATAACGCCATACAGTCCCCCCTGTAGATAACGCCACACAGTCCAACCTGTAGATAACGCCACACAGTCCCCCCTGTAGATAACCCCACACAGTCCCCCCTGTAGATAACGCCACACAGCCCCCCCTGTAGATAACGCCACAGTCCCCCCTGTAGATAACACCACACAGTCCCCCCTGTAGATAACGCCACACAGTCCCCCCTGTAGATAACTCCACACAGTCCCCCCTGTAGAAAACGCCATACAGTCCCCCCTGTAGATAACGCCATGCAGTCCCCACTGTAGATATCTACAAAGGGGGCTGTATGGCGTTATCTACAGGGGGGGCTGTATGGCGTTATCTACAGGGGGTCTGTATGGCGTTATCTACAGGGGGGGCTGTAAAAAAGGCACTATCTACAAGGCGGGGGGTTGTGTGACTCCCAGGGGAGGGGGGGCCCCAGTCAAAAGTTTGCTATGGGGCCCAGTCTTTCCTAGTTACGCCCCTGTATCTAACTATCTATCTATCTATCTTATATCTCATATCTATCTATCTATCTATCTATCTATCTATCTATCTATCTATCTATCTATCTAGCAGATATAAAAAAAATGGCGACAGCACCCTGCAACACTAATGCCACCTAAACCACTAAATATAAATAGATATGCACTAAAGCTAAATCTACCTACAAATAGGGAGGTTCTTAGTGCACATTTTGATCAAAAAGTGTTAGCCCACCTGCCACGACAAGGCGACCTCTGTAAGGTGGGAACCTACGCTGCACATACACCCAGAACTGGGACTAAGCCTACATATATACCTGGGGATGGTAGGATCCAGCATTGAACTGATTAAAATCACCCAGGGCAGAGTGGGAGGAGTTCAAGAACAACAAGTGGAGGCAGTCACTAACCCCACATATATGGATACCATAAACACAACAAAAATTGAACAGCACATCCAACTAAATGATACAAAATACGCAGGTGCAAGAACACCTATGACTGCAGATATACAGCAGATATAAAAAAATGGCGACAGCACCCTGCAACACTAATGCCACCTAAACCCCTAAATATAAATAGATATGCACTAAAGCTAAATCTACCTACAAATAGGGAGGTTCTTAGTGCACATTTTGATCAAAAAGTGTTAGCCCACCTGCCACGACAAGGCGACCTCTGTAAGGTGGGAACCTACGCTGCACATACACCCAGAACTGGGACTAAGCCTACATATATACCTGGGGATGGTAGGATCCAGCATTGAACTGATTAAAATCACCCAGGGCAGAGTGGGAGGAGTGCAAGAACAACAAGTCTATCTATCTATCTATCTATCTATCTATCTCTTTTCCCATTACATACTTTTATGGCTTATTGATTCGATTTATCACCAAAAAAATTGCCGCTCCAGTGTTGCTCCAGGCATTGGGAACCCAAACAAAACCTGTTTCCTTATCGCTCATTAACTCCCATCAACAAGATTGTTGGAGGTCCGGGTGGTCAGACCCCGCTGAGCAGTTTTATTTTATATCCTGTATAATCAATATGGTCTGTCATGGGAAAAATATCCTTGAAATGTCCCTGGAGGACCCATGACAATTTGATAATCCAAAACCAAAACCATGAAAAATCCAGTAATCTAGATTTTATAGGTGTTGAGAATATCAAAAAAGAAATAAAAATACCTCTGGCTGCCCAAACACATACAATGGCTGTCGGTCGATACCCCCATACACATTAGATAGTCGTCAGACTTTTTTATGTTATGTGTTTGGGAACCTTTAGGACATGTTCACACAGCTTTTTTTTTTGAGCATTACTTCCCATCCCAAGTAATGAAATCATAAATCTGATTCTCGGCATAGAAGTAATGACGGATAATATAGATGATATCAGTGGTGAGTAATGGAAGGCGAATTACCAATAAATCGTATTTTTGGAATTCATCTCTAACATGTATATTTTGAGTCTACATCAAATATGTAATCGGAGGTTCACTATATGGACAAAAATTGGGACCCAGCTCTTAATCATTGAATTCCGGTGTTTCCTTCAGTCCCTCAGGTGTATAAATCCAGAACCCGCCGTGCAGTCGCCATTACAGACATCTGTGATAGAATGGGTCATTGTAAAGACATCACTGAATCCCAGCGCGGTCCTGTAATAGGACGTCATCGATGTAACAAGTCAGTACGTGATATTTCTTCCCTCCTAGATATTCCACCATCAGCTGAGAGTGATATTATTGTAAAGTGGAAGCTTCTAGGAACCACAGCAACACAACCACGAAGTGCAGACCACGTAAAGTTACAGAGCCGGGCGCCGAGTGTTGAGGCGTATAGTGTATAAAAGTCGCCAACGCTCTGCTGACTCAATAACTGCAGAGTACGAAACCTCCTCTGGCATTAATATCTGCACAAGCACTGCGCCCCAGGAGCTTCATTGCACGGGGTCCGAGCAGCTACAAAGTCTAAAGTGTTTTACTTTATTTTAGCTTCTAAGTGAAATTCGCAGGAAAATCTGCAGCGGCTAATGCACACTGTTTTGGGTAGCAAATTCGCACCAGGATTTTCTGGATATGCGACGGGTGTGGATTTAGTCTAACACAGTCTATCAGTGTTGTCTGAAGTGTTCCCTTAAAGGGGCTGTCCAAGATTAGAAAAAGGGTCTGGATTTTTTCCAGATACGGCGCCCCTCTTGTCTAATGGTTTTATCCGGTAATACGTTCTTTTGGATGGGAATAAGCTGTAATACCAGACACAGCCCCGAAACAGCGCCACTTTTGTTCATGGTCTGTATCTAGTATTACACTTCAGTTCCATTTACTTTAATGGGAATGGGCTGTAATACCATATACCGCTTCTGGACAGGAGTTATAGGTTTAGGTTATAGTTCTGTGATAAGGAGAAAGATCTCCAAGTTATACAAGTGTATGCTGGATTTTTATGTTTGTAAAGAGTAAAACGCTAACATCTATATGTATAGTAGATGGGGATTACAGTTGTAATGGCCGCCGCTCCCACTGTTCCCCGTCGTCATATACTGACCTCTCCATGGCATCCTCTAGCTCTTGGTGGAGACCACGTTCCTGCCTCACTCTTTTCTAATTGCGGCATCCCATGCTGCTCTCTCCTTCTGTGTTTCATACACTACCTACTGCGTGCGCTTGCTGACTCCGCCGGTCTTTAGGGCCAGCGTGCACCTACTACTTAATTCTCCCAGGGTATAAAAGGAACCTCCCCCTGTCCACCATTGCTTGAGCAATTTGGATCCTCCTAGCTTGCTAGTGATATCTGATCAATTATTTGTTTTTCCTGTGTCTGACCTCAGCTTTTACCTTGACTCTCCTTGCCTGCTGCCTGTCCTGACCTTCCTAGTGACCCGTGGCGTACCTCTGCCGCCTGCCCTGACCTTTGGCTTTACCAACCGTGCTCGTCTGCCGGTCTATGCTATACCTAACCCGGCATTCGTCTGCTGTTCCTTTACCATAACGACGGCCATCGCTAAGGGAGACTTCTCTGGGATGTAGTGAATACCTGGGGTTCCCTTAGATTCCGCTATCTGGTTTAGCCCCATGTGACCCTTGATGACACAGTGGGTTCCCACCATCCTCTGTAGGCCCTATGACAGTCTCTCTATCCACAGGCCCCGTTACAACATTCAATAGATAAATGTTACAGATACATTATGAATTGGTTATTGTACTACTTTACTGTTACACTAGGCTCTATTGCCACATGCAGGGTCATTTTAACAACTTTGTGGGACCCGTGGCAAAGATTTAAAAGGCAAATCGGCCCACACCCAGAAGATGTTCATACCACCCCTGTTATCCCACAAAACAGCTCTCAAGGGTTTATGAAATTGTGACCCAAAATAGGCGTTTATGGGAGGGTCTGTGGGTGTTCCTGGGTGGATCGAGGTAGGGCTTAAAATTTCCCTGGAATGGTGATTCAAATTTTAGGAGATCTCCACCCAGGACAACAGGCTCAAAAGCTCCATGTAGTTCCTCAGACACCGACATAGACCGCCCCCCAGAGTGCCTGCCACTGATCGCCCACCAGAGTGCTTGTTACAGATCCTTACCCAAGCGGCTCCCTTCAGATAAGTGTATACCGCAATCAGACAGTAGATACAGCGGTCAGATAACATCACATAGCCCCAACATACATATTACACACACTGCCCAGGTGAATAGTGCCATACAGCAGAGGCGTAGCTAGGTTCTCAAGCACCCGGGGCAAAGATTCAGTTTGGCGCCCCCCCCCCTCAACCTCTTTCCCGATATCTCCTTCCCCCTCGCCGTGTTTGTTTTCTCTACCAATCAACGAGTCATTTCTTTTTATGTAACGCGAGCATAAAATTATTTGTACATTTCACAAGCAATATGGTTCTATACACAACACCAGAACCAAGCTCAGTACATATATACAACACCAGCACAAATACAGCTCAATTCAGTGCAACCCCTGCCGTACAGGTGTGTACGGCGTAAAACTACAGCTCCCAGCATGGCCAGAACAATGGTGAGGATATGCTGGGAGATGCTGTTTCACAAAAAATAAATCCTATCATAATCACACCACCATCATCTCGCTGCAGATCATACAGTGACTACAGTGCTGATTAGAGGCAGAGTGAACATTTACATTAGGTGACTCACCGGTGACGTCTCAGATTCTAGTTCTTTTTCTCCATCCGGTCCAGACCTCTATGATGACTTCTCCCGGTCACAGCCCATTTCTGCAGTTTGCCGCTCACATGTCTTCAGCTTCTCACTTTTCCAACATTTCTGCACCTATAAATAAATATAAAGTTATCATTATACCACACACTACACCCCTAAATATAATAGCGCCAAACACTGCACCTCTAATTATAATAGCACCATACACCGTGTCCCACACACACACTGTGCCCCCTGTAGATAGTGCCTGCCATAGAGCCCCCTGTAGATAGTGCCTGCCATAGAGCCCCCTGTAGATAGTGCCTGCCATAGAGCCCCCTGTAGATAGTGCCCCCATATAGACCACCCCTGTATATAGTGTCCCACAAATAACTCCCCCTATAGTGCTCTACAGATAGCCCACCCCTGTATATAGCCCCCTGTAGATATAGCCCACCCCTGTATATAGAGCTCTACAGATAGCCCAACCATGTATGTAGCCCCCCTGTAGATATAGCCCACCCCTGTATATAGTGCTCCGCATATAGTCCCCCCTGTATATAGTGTTTCACAGATAGCCCACCCCTGTATATAGCCCCCCCTTGTACATATAGTCCACCCCTGTATATAGTGCTCCACTAGATAGTCCACCCCTGTATATAGTGCTCCACAGATAGCCCACCCCTGTATATACTATATACAAGGGTGGGCTATCTGTGGAGCACTATATACAGTGGTTGACTATATGTACAAGGGGGCTATATACAGGGGTGGGCTTTCTGTGGAGCACTATTGGGGGAGCTATTTGTGGGATACTATATACAGGGGTGGGCTATATCTACAGGGGGACTATATACAGGGGTGGGCTATATCTACAGGGGGACCATATCTACAGGGAGACCATATCTACAGGGGGACCATATCTACAGGGCTGGGCTATACACAGGGCTGGGATATACACAGGGGGGCTATATCTACAGGGGTGGGCTATACACAGGGGAGCTATATCTACAGAGGGGGGCTATATACAGGGGTGGGCTATACACAGGGGGGCTATATCTACAGGGGTGGGCTATACACAGGGGGGCTATATACAGGGGTGGGCTATATACAGGGGTGGGCTATATACAGGGGGAATATATCTACAGGGCTGGGCTATATCTACAGGGCTGGGCTATATCTACAGGGGGGCTATATACTGGGCTGGGCTATCTATGGAGCACCATATACAGGGGTGGGCTATATCTACAGGGGGCTATATACTATATAGCCCACCCCTGTATATGGTGCTCTATAGACAGCCCACTCCAGTATATAGCCCCCCTGTAGATATAGTCCCCCTGTATATAGCCCAGCCCTGTAGATATAGTCCCCCTGTATATAGCCCACCCCCTGTAGATATAGTCCCCCTGTATATAGCCCAGCCCTGTAGATATAGTCCCCCTGTATATAGCCTAGCCCTGTAGATATAGTCCCCCTGTATATAGCCCAGCCCTGTAGATATTGTCCCCCTGTATATAGCCCAGCCCTGTAGATATAGTACCCCTGTAGATAGACACCCCCCGTAGATAAAGTCCCCTGTGTAGACAAAGTCCCCCCCCCCCCACAGATACAGCCACACTTCTATTACAATTAAAAAAAAAAAAAAAACATTTCAAACTCACCTTATTCCCGCTCCCACGCCGTCCGGCAGCCATGGAGATCTGCTCTCTCCTGCACAGGTCTCCAGGGGGTTGAACGCAGCGTTTATGAAAGGCGCTGATTGGCTGGGCAGGATGACTTTCCCTGTCAGTCAGTCAGCGCCTTTCATCGACGGAAGCGTCACTGGTACAAAAGGACACCGGTTTTCCACCCGTATTTATGGGCACGTTTTCGCTTCAAAATTGCACTAATCGGCAGCCCCTTCTCTCTAGCAGTGCAGGGTAGAGAGAAGGGGCAGCCCTTTCCATAGTAAAAGTAAAAGAAATTCATACTTACCCGGCCGTTGTCTTGGTGACACGTCCCTCTTTCGACATGCAGCCCGACCTCCCTGGATGACGCGGCAGACCATGTGACCGCTGCAGCCTGTAATTGGCTTGTGATTGGCTGCAGCGGTCACATGAGCTGAATCGTCATCCCGGGAGGCCGGACTGCAGGAAGAAGCAGGGAGTTCTGGGTAAGTATGACCGTCTATTTTTTTTACAGGTTGATCTATATTGGGATCGGAAGTCACTGTCCAGGGTGCTGAAACAGTTACTGCCGAATGTTTAACTCTTTCAGCACTCTGGACAGTGACTATCCCCTGACGTCACCTGACGTCACACGTAATTACGGAAGCCCCATAGACTTCTATGGGCCTGCCCGTGCCGTTATTACGGCCTGAAATAGGACATGTTCTATATTTTTCAATGGCCCGGGCACCTTCCCGTACGCATACCCGTGGCCAATAGAAGTCTATGGGCCCGTAATTATGGGCCGTAATTACGGGCCATAATTGAAGGCTTTTTTATGTTCGTGTGCATGGGGCCTATGGGAAAATATTGAAATTCAACATCAGGAAGAATGGCAGCCAGTAGAACCAAGTGACTATGGGGATTCCAGGAGAGCTAGAAGCTCCATACATATAAATAACATATCTATATATAGCAGGTGGGTATTACCCCTAGGTAGTCACTCAGGTTATTTTTCAGATCACAACTGGATATCTGCTTTTACCATATTGATCTAGAATGAGATGCGGTGAAACCAAACCTTTTTCTATTGATTACATGAATCCTTACATATGATAAAGGGCTTTTCAGACCTTCATATTACAGCTCCATGTGGGGTCAGACGCCGATCAGCCAGAACATTAAAACCACCTGCCGAATATTGTGTAATTCCTCTCATACTGCCAAAGCATGTCATGCATGGACACCAAAAATACATCTGAAGGCGTCCTGTAGTATCTGGCAGCAAGACGTAAGATACACTATATGGACAAAAGTATTGGGACACACCTCTTATTAATTAAATTCAAATCGGTCCCATTGCTACAAGTGTATAAAATCCAGCACTCGCCATGGAGTCGTCTTTACAGACATTTGTGATAGAACGGGTCGTTGTAAAGAGATCACTGAATCCCAGCGCGGTCCCGCAATAGGACGTCAGCGATGTAACAAGTCAGTTCATGAAATTTCATCCGTCCAAGTTATTCCACCATCACCTGTGAGTGATATTATTGTAAAGTGGAAGCTTATAGGAACCACAGCAAATCAGCCACGAAGTGGGGACCACGTAATGTTACAGAGCCGAGGGCTGAGGCACATAGTGCATGAAAGTCACCAACGCTCTGCTGACTCAATAACTGCAGAGCTCCAAACTTCCTCTGGCATTAATATCCACACAAAAACTGCCCCGGGAGCTTCATGGCACGGGGGCCGAGCAGCTGCATGCCAGTCTTACATCACCAAGCACAACACCAAGCGTCAGATGGAGTGGTGTAAAGCCGCCGCCACTGGACTCTGGAGAAGAGGAAACCTGTTCTGTGGAGTGATGGATCACGATTCTCTATCTGGAGTCTGATGGACGAGTCTGGGTTTGGTTAATGCCAGGAGAACGTTACCCGCCTGACCGCATTGTGCCAGCTGTAATGTTTGGTGGAGGAGGATAATGATATAGGGTTGTTTTTCAGGTGTCGGCCTCTTCGTTCCTGTGAAGCGAAATCTTAATCCTTCAGCACACAAGACATTTATGACAATTGTAGCTTCCAACTTTGTTGGAAAAGATTATTAAAGAGAAGGCTTAAGGCCCCAGGCATTTTGCATCTACAGGCTCCTATGTCCCATACAAATTTACTTCTTTTTTTTCTGCAGAGTTTACTAAAGGAACCTTCTATAGACTGTAACCCTGGGTGGTCCGCTAATTTATTGCAGACCCAAATCAGGCCACTTTAAAAGCCCCTTTAAATTGTACCTCTAGTTATACTGACTCATGTACTGACTGTAGGTGACCGTGGGTAGTTTAAGCAGCTGGATATCCAGGGGATACATTTACAAAGGGGGCTGTTTTGTTGAATTACCCTTAAAGGGGTTGTCCACTACCAGACAGATTATCCAATGGATAGGTCATCAGTATATGATCTGTGGGGGTCTGACACCCAGACCCCGCACCGATCAGCTGCTACGGCTGCCTGCGGGCACCGGACGTCCATGCCGGAAGCAGATGGCTCCGGTCACGAAATAGCGGCAGATTCAAGTGAATAGGAGCAGAGCTGCAGCTCGGCCACTATGCAATGTATGGAGCCAACTGCTTCCAGCCCCATACATTGCATACTGTGCAATGACATCTGATGCCTGCATGCAGCCGGAGCAGCTGATCGGTCTGGGGCCCGGGTGTCAGACCCCCACAGATCATATACTGATGACCGGTAGTGGACAACCCCTTTAATGTGATTAAATTCTAGCTGCCTAAAGTCACCACTAGAGGGAGCATATTTTGCACTTATTTATTTGGAGGTGTATACATTTGTATATGGTAAGACCCTAGTGGTGGCTGAAGAATTGCATTATTGACCTCTAGAACTATATGTATGGAGCTCTGTATCAAAAAAAACAAAGCTGCATCCTCTATAAAAATATTTTATTTAATAATTCTTTATAGAAGTTTGATGCCCTAAAAATTAAATGTTTAAAGCTAAAACTAGAACTAATAAATATTAGGATTATAATAAATATGCGGATATTTTGAGTTTAAAGGCTATGTACACCTTTACCACTATTTTTTGTACTGTCCCAAAGCATCTAAAATGTAAAATTAAGCAACTTTGCAAATAGTCCTGATTAAGAATGTCGTTTTATGTCAGGCCTGTGTCTCCATGGTAACAGACTACAAGTAAACACTATGTAGTCTGATCTTGCAGCTATGCTATCTAACATCTGTCCCCAACCTATTGCTAACCTACCACAGGTAACTTTTTTTTATTCATTACGGGGGAAAAAAGGGCAAGCTGTCTCTATAGGACCACCTATAGGTACCTTCCCAGAGCTGCTTTAAAGGAATCTCACTCAATTGTGCTGTCTACAATAGGGTGACTCTAGTTTGGCTATTAACCCAAATCTTGTTTCAAGTCTCTAGAAAGTTTCGGGCATTAGGTTACAGAATAGTCACCTATAGGTGGCACTAGACAGACAGTTTTCCTCCTTCTGGAGTACCGTCATTTTGTATACATTTTCCCAGGTAACATTGCCTTTAAGACTCCCTGCCAGCAAGTAGAATCAGTACTTTCCAAGAGAAAAAAAAGGAGAAGACTCAAAGTTATGTTTATAAATTGTAATTTATTTCCTACCATTATTACCCTATAATTACTAATATAATATTACTAGGATTATATTACTGCTATCATTATTACCCTAACACTATGAGATCCCTATTCCTAAAGCTGTTGATCCAGAAGAAGGCGAAAACCCTGGACACATTCGGCCAATTTATGCCACAAGGGGAAAATTCCTTCTTGATCCCGGGAAAAGGCGATCAGTTCGAGAACCCTGGATCAAACTCGCTGCTAAATATTATAGTTTACTTTATTTTATAGTTAATTTACCTAAATATGTTATTATTATATTAATTTGTTATTATTAGATTATTATTATTATTATTATTATTATTGTGATATTTCTATTGCACATTTTTAATAAGACTATACTATAATTATTTTTTTAATGAGTTTATTCTATTTTTTATATTATCTTATTACTACTATATAACTACTAATATTACTAACATTTTTATTGTTATTTTCTTATTTATATTTATTATATCCCTATTCCTAAAGCTGTTGATCCAGAAGAAGGCGAAAAACCCTGGACAATTTGAGCCAATTCATGTCACAGGGGGAAAATTCCTTCTTGACCCCGGGAAAAGGCGATCAGTCCGAGAACCCTGGATCAAAGCTGCTAATTCCTATTACAGTTTACTAATTATTATAGGTAATTAACCTAAATTATAATGAAATTACATTTAATTCTTATATTGTTAGTATTACTTTGGTGTTGTTAATAATAATATAATGATACTACTATTGCTATCACTAATATCTAAGTCCCTATTCCTAAAGCTGTTGATCCAGAAGAAGGCGAAATCCCTGGGCACATTCAGCCAATTCATGTCACAGGGGGAAAATTCCTTCTTGACCCCGGGAAAAGGCGATCAGTCCGAGAACCCTGGATCAAAGCTGCTGCTATTATTATATAATTATTTATGTTATTACTCTCTTATTATTATACTATTTCTAATATTACTGCACTCTTGCTACCAATATTAATATGACTGACCTTTTTAATCTAACAATTATTAATATTATTATTGTCATATTATTAATATTACTGTCGTTGCTGTTGATGTAATAACAGTTAAGATGTTTCCATACAAGTCTTCATCTTCTCATTGGTCTGAGGAGGATGTTCCAGATGATGTTCCTCTTCCCTCTGATGTTCTTCATCATATCACGGAGGAAGGAATGCTGGCGGTTTTTCTTTCTTCTTCCTGTCTGACACTGAATTCTTCTCATCGCCATGCTGACTTCTTCCTTGGTTTCTTCTTGCTCTTTAACCGTTTTCTCTACCTCCTCCTCCTCTTTCTCTTCAACCACACTCTCTTCTTCCTCATCCTCGTTGTCTGATTTCTCATCAACCTCCATGTCTTCCACTTCATTGTCTTCCTCCTCCTTGTCTTCCTCCTCCTTGTCTTCCTCCTCCTTGTCTTCCTCCTCATGGTCTTCGTGCACTTGCTCCTCCTTGCGCTCTTCTGCCTCTCCTTCCTCCTTCTTGACCTCCTCTTCCTTCAGATCCTCACACAGATGGCTTGATGTAGGTTTGGGCTCTTCTTCATCCCACGGCCATGGCAGATATTTCCTCTGAGCTTCGCGGTTCGTTGGCATGAGGCGCTAAGAAGATAAAATATTCAGTCAATTGTCTATTGAAACGTTCCAATAACATTTTTCCATCTATAGAAAGAATATGGACAAATCTGTTATAGAGAGAACATAATAACCAGTATGATCACTGACCGCCATCTTGAAGATTGGGGATGGTAAGAATTTTGTGCAGTAGATGAGGCGCTGTAGATCTCTCTCCTCCGTGGTGCTGGGGTAAGCTGAAGAGAGAAAACAACCAGATAATGGGATCAGTCATAACATAACATAACAAAAATATTCCTTTAATCTGTCATCAATGGGACATGAAAGGTGCTTTATTTTAAAATATTCTGGATTATTGGACGGGCATAGAAAAGTATAGAAATCTTAGTTTCAATCTTCAATTTCCTTACTGGTTCTCTCTCTTCAGTCTTCCACATTATAGTACAGTTTTGTGCTAAATTACCAAATTTTCGGGATTATCAGATACAAAGGAATTTTACTGTATTTTGAGATCATCTATCAATCACTTTCTTGTGGTAAAGTCTAATTATTAAAAAAAACTCACTTATGAAGGGTCCAAGTCCAAAAGCGGATTCCTGCTGCCGATAGATGTCCTAAAGAGAAGAGAATCCAGTAAGTGACCTCTTATCCCTCCTCAGGAATGGACAGTAGGACAATTAGTCAGTTTTACAAATGAGCAGCCGGTGATTTGTGGAATTGTTACCTGTCCGGGGCTCTTACTCAATAAGCCGCTACTTGTCTGAGTGGACAGCCGGCCACATGGACCTCTCCTGCTGGATCCAAGTCTCCTGCTACATGTCCATCACAGGGAAGGAAAAAACAGGACAATGAAGCCACTGACCTCCAGAGATCTGCTGCCCGCTGCCATCCTGTACCCGATCTGATAAAGACCCAAAATCCTGCAACTTTCCATACGTATTAATAGTGAATGTCCAAAAATATATATATTTTTTTAAATCTAAAAAGATCCAAAATTCTGAGTTGAATAATTAACTGTTCGGGACGCCAATTGCATACGGTACCTTCAAGTTTGTGGCCTGTGATTGGTGCCTCAGGTCACATGATCTATAACCCATAAGGAATAACAGTGCACAAGTACAGACCATGCAGAGCCATAATCTGGGCAGTGCAGCGCTTGGCGGTCCTATAGCTCCCATAGATCTTGTATGAGGTGTCAGTGTGCGGCTGTATCTCTTCTTACAATCTGTGATACTGTCTGCTGAGCTGTGTATCTAATCCTATCATGTTTGATACTTCCTTCTGAGCCACTGTATCTACTCCTATCATGTGTGATACTGTCTGCTGAGCTGTGTATCTAATCCAATCATGTGTGATACTGTCTGCTGAGCCACTGTATCTAATCCTATCATGTGTGATACTGTCTGCTCAGCCACTGTATCTAATCCTATCATGTGTGATACTGTCGGCTGAGCCACTGTATCTAATCCTATCATGTGTGATACTGTCTGCTGGGCCCTATCTCTAATCCTATCATGTGTGATACTGTCTGCTGAGTCATTGTATCTAATCCTATCATGTGAGATACTGTCTGCTGAGTCATTGTATCTAATCCTATCATGTGTGATACTGTCTGCTGAGTCATTGTATCTAATCCTATCATGTGTGATACTGTCTGCTGAGTCATTGTATCTAATCCTATCATGTGTGATACTGTCTGATTTATCTCTCACAAAGGCGTCAGAGTGTGGAGCAGGATGAAGACCATGACAATGTCCCCGACAGGAGACGAAGACGTGGTCAAGTTCCACCGCGCCGTAGGTTGCAGCAAGAAGGAGCGGACAGAAGCCGGTCCCCATTACGACCTGAGCCAATAGAACAGTCTGAAACGACAAGTGGCCATCGTATTAATAGTGAGACCGAGCTCAGAATTCCTGGAGAATTCCAGCCTGGGTCTACTCCATCAGCTACTCAGGAGAGATCCGAAAGGCTGGAGGAACCAACACAAGACCCCAGCACCAGTGAGCCGCTACCAAACCTGCAGCCGTCCAGAGAAGGAATCAGATCTCCTCAGCAAACATCTAACAGGCTGGTGGAGCCAACACCAAGCACCAGTCAGCTGCTTCCCAACCAACAGTCGACAACAGAGACCACAGACAGCAGACCTGTGCAGAGAAGACAACGTCGGCGAGGCAGGAGAGGCAGGC
Organism: Rhinoderma darwinii; assembly: GCF_050947455.1. Lineage (NCBI taxonomy): Eukaryota > Metazoa > Chordata > Amphibia > Anura > Rhinodermatidae > Rhinoderma > Rhinoderma darwinii. Next base: position 23,357,441 of record NC_134698.1, read on the forward strand.
AGATTGATAGACTCCCATCTCGAACCTTTACTGAAAACGAAGACATCCAGTCCTGCACTATATGCCTAGAGGACTATGAGATTGGAGAGCAAGTCACCGTTCTGCCATGTTCTCACATATTCCATCTGCCTTGTATTGCACATTGGATCCCGACAAATCCACGCTGTCCCTTGTGCCGCGTCCATGCCTTTCAAAGAAAGAGGAGGAGAGAAGTACCAACAGCTGTGGTACAGAAGAAACACCAGCAGTACAGGTATGATCACTGACATCTATAGTATTTTTGTGAAATCATGGCTGGAGCTTCGGCACCAGTATATTGCTGAGTGATTATCGTCTGGTCTGATTATTTTTTGTTTTGTCTACAGTACCACCTAGTCTTCTTCATCATCTTCACCTTGGACGCCAGAATCTAAATCTGCACAGAGACCTAATAATAAAATATCCCTGATGCCGTTTCCCAGAATCCATTTATGTGATACTGGCATTTCCCTTCGGGGATTAATAAAGTTATCTTATCTTATTTTATGCCTGGGACTCCCTTCTATCTTGGATATTTCATATTCCATCTCGGTTGGATTGGCGTTTCGACTACTACTACGTTTTGGCCTAAGACTTACATTACGCCTTAAAACTGGTGAGAATGGTGGCGTTCCCATGTTTACATAGGAGCAATGTAGGCCCCAAGATTACAATATTTAGGGTGATTGATATAAATTGTAAAAATAAAAAGCACAGAAAAGTTACTCTTTTTTTAGGGTATGTTCACAAAAGAAGTGCAAGTCACTTCTTGGGCCGCTTTTGGAGCCGTTTTTCCTAGACAATATTAAAAACAGCTCCAAAAACGGCCGTAAAAAACGCTGAAAACCTTGAAAACAGCTCTGTATTTTCAGATATTTTTGAGTTTGCGTGTGAACATACCCTAATTTCCATCAATGTACAAATGAATAGAAATTAATTACTAACATATACACCATCCAGACATAACATTAAAACCACCTGCCTTGTGTAGTCCTCCTCGTGCTGCCCAGGGGCGGACATACCGCATGTGCAGCCGGTGCAGCTGCACAAGGGCCCCGCGTGGGAAGGGGGCCCGTTCAGTGGCGTAACTACCACAGTAGCAGCCGTAGCAGCTGCTACGGGGCCCGCGGCATGGGGGGGCCCGTGTCGCCCTGACAGGCACATTACATTTTATGTACCAGGCCTGGCGGCACGGGCCCCCTCATGCCTAGTAGCATCACAACACTAGGCATGAGGGGAGGGAGGGGGCGGGGGCCCGGTGATAGCCGCCACACTGCACTACCAATCGGGAGGGAGGGGGCGGGTGCCCGGGCCCGGTGATAGCCGCTACACTGCACTGCCAATCTGGCACAGATGAATAGGACAGGACGGCGATGCTGGTGGTAGGAGGAGCGCTCAGGCAGGGGAGAGGACAGGGGGCGGTGCGACGTAAGACTTCGGGCGGCTGGACAGTACAGTCAGGACTGCCGGAGAACTCATAGGATGAGCGGAGGACAGACACAGGACGAGTGGAGGACGTGCAGACTGCAGAGGACAGGTAGATGAAGTTAAAAAGTTCATGTCAGAAGGGAGAAGTTTTTATGTAGAAAAATCTGCCTCATAATTCCTTCCGGAATTTTGAGGCATATTTTGACCTGCCGGTAGAACACTTCCCGCGTTTTTCATTGCGTTTTTTTGTGGCGTTTTTCGGCCATCGGGCCGTGGGCAGGGAAACGCAGCAAAAAACGCATTTTCTGCCTGCCATTGTTGTCAATGGGAAGTCAGAGACAGAAACGCCCGAAGAAAGGGCATTGCGCTTCTTTTTCCCGCATGCGGTTTTTACTGCTCGCAGGAAAAATTTCATGGATTTCAATGGGAGGCACTTTCTGACGTTTTTCGCGAAAAAAACCTCAGTGTGAACTCCCCCTAACACAGGGGCGTAACTACTGCTATAGCAGCCGTAGCGGCTGCTACGGGGCCGCGGCATGAGGGGGCCCGCGTCACCTGCCGGCACGGGCCCCCACCTTGGCCGGAATCTCCGCTAGCTGCCGCTATGGCTGCTACAGCGCGATGCCACGGAACACTACGGCAGAGCAGGGAGTATCTCCCCGCTCTGCCATTAAACATAAGACATGTATCCCCTATCCACAGGATAGGGGATACGTGTGTGATCGCTGGCATTGATAGGGAGAACGGGGGACCGAAAGTCCCCTGAAGTTCTCCATCACAAACCTCGGACTTCCGGGGTCTGTGTCGGCAGCTCCGTAGAAATGAATGGAGCGCCGGTCACACTTGAGCTGCGCAGACACCGGAAGTCAGAGGTGAGTGATGGAGAACTTCGGGGGACTTTCGGTCCCCCGCTCTCCCTATCAATGCCAGCGATCACACATGTATCCCCTATCCTGTGGATAGGGGATACATGTCTTTTGTCTTTTCACACTGTAGGTCGCATTTTTTTGAGTGATTGGGGGTGTATGGCGTTCCCTACAGGGGGGGGGCTGTATAGCGTTCCCTACAGGGGGGGGCTGTAAGGCGTTCCCTACAGGGGGGGCTGTATAGCGTTCCCTACAGGGGGGGCTGTATAGCGTTCCCTACAGGGGGGTCTGTATGGCGTTCCCTAAAGGGGGGTCTGTATGGCGTTCCCTACAGGGGGGGGCTGTATGACTTTCCCTACAGACCCCCCCTGTAGGGAACGCCATACAGAACCCCTGTAGATAACGCCATACAGACCCCACTGTAGATAACGCCATAAAGTCCCCCCTGTAGATAACACCATACAGCCCCCTGTAGATAACGCCATACAGCCCCCCTGTAGATAACGCCATACAGCCCCCTCTGTAGATAGCGCCATACAGTCCCCCCTGTAGATAGCGCCATACAGTCCCCCCTGTAGATAGCGCCATACAGTCCCCCCTGTAGATAGCGCCATACAGTCCCCCCTGTAGATAGCGCCATACAGTCCCCCCTGTAGATAGCGCCATACAGACCCCCCTGTAGATAGCGCCATACAGACCCCTCTGTAGATAGCGCCATACAGTCCCCCCTGTAGATAACGCCATACAGCCCCCTCTGTTGATAGCGCCATACAGTCCCCCCTGTAGATAACGCCATACAGCCCCCTCTGTAGATATCTTGAGATTCAGTCCTGCTTGATAGGTAACAGTGCAGTAAGCTAAGCATGATAAGATCATCTAAATTATTGCATCTCAGTTGCATGAGTGCTTTGTGTTATATTCAATGATTCAATTTAACCTAAGTCTCTAAATGTGGGCAAAGAAAATAAAAAAACTATACTCACCTCCTCCCTCGCCTCCGTTCACCCGCCGCAGCCCCCATCCTCCTGTCTCGGTCTGTGTTACAAGTGTACAAGGCTGCACTGGTGACGCGCTGCCGATGGCACGTGACCGCTGCTGCCAATAACTCCTCATTGGTGTGCTGCTGAGGACAGTAGTTCCACAGCAAATCGCTGTTGAGGGCATTGATTGGCTGCAGCGGTCATGTGCCATCGACCGCGCGTCACCACAGCAGCTTTGTAAACACAGAAAGGGATAGGGGCTGCGGAGGGGGAACGGAGGCGCCGGAGGAGGTGAGTATAGGTTTTTCATTTTCTTTGCCCACATTTAGGGACTTAGTTTAGATAAGAATTTAACCCGGAAAAAAATGTGTTACTTGTGTTCTAAACTGGTAATAAAATGTACAATATAAATCTTCCTTCATAATTTTTATTAGTAAGGTTTATTTTTATATGCATATATATGTTTAGGTAACTTTGTCGGTATTGGGGGGGGGGGGCGGGGGGGCCCTGGCACATTATCTGCACAGGGGCCTTTTGCAGTCTGTGTCCGCCACTGGTGCTGCCATAATAGCTCTGACCCGTTGGGACATGGATTTCAGAAGATCTTTAACCCCTTAGTGACCACTAATACGCCTTTTTACGTCGGTCACTAATGGGCTTTAGGCTAGGCTGACGCCTTTTCACGTCAGCCTAGTCTAAGTCCTGCACGGGTCTCCCGTGCAGGCAGGAGCCGGGGCTCTGGTGTCTGATGACAGATGAGCTCCTGCTCCAATGCCCGCGATCGAAGTTTACTTCGATCGCGGCCGTTTAACCCGTTAAATGCCGCCGTCAATAGCGACCGCGGCATTTAACTTTGTTTACAGAGGGAGTACGCTCCCTCTGTCACCCATCGGCGGCCCGCGAATGAAATCGCGGGTCTCCGATGGGGTGTCATGGCAGCCGGGGGCCTGATAAAAGCCCCCAGGTCTGCCCTGGACATATGCCTGTTAGGACGCGCCGGAGGCACGTCCTAACAGATTGCCTGTCAGATTTACACTGACAGGCAATAATGCTCTTGTATACGAAGTATACCAGAGCATTATAGCAGCGATCGGAATATCGCACAGTAAAGTCCCCTAGTGGGACTAATAAAATAAGTCATCAAAGTGAAATAAAGATTATTAATAAAAAGTACAGTAAAAAAATAAATAAAATCATTTTTTTCCATAAAAAGTGGTTTTATTTAGTAAAAGTGTAAAAAAAAAAAAAAAGTACACATATGTGGTATCGCCGCGACCGTAATGACTCCATTAATAATGTAAATATGTAATTTAAACCGCAAAGTGAACAGCGTAAAAAAAAAAACGCAAAAAACCATGGCGAAATTGCATTTTTTTTCCATTGCCCCCCAAAAAAGTCATAATAAAAATGAATCAATAAGTCCCATGCACCCCAAAACAGTACCATTCAAAACTACGTCTTGTCCTGCAGAAAACAAGCCCAAAAAATCACTACATTGATGGAAAAATAAAAAAATTACGGCTCTTGGAAAGCGACGATGCAAAAGCAAATAATTTTAGTTCAAAAGTGTTTTTATTGTGCAAAAGTCGTAAAACATAAAAAAACCTCTACATATGTGGTATCGCCGTAATCGTACCGACCCATAGAATAAAGGTAACAAGTTATTTACGTCGCACAGTGAACGGCGTCAATTTAAAAACGCATAGAACAATGGCGGAATTTCAGGTTTTTTTTATAATCCCCCCCAAAAGGGTTAATAAAAGTTAATATAAAAATTATATCTACCCAAAAATGGTGCTATTAAAAAGCACAACTAATCCCGCAAAAAACAAGTCCTCAAACAGCTATGTAGACGAAAAAATAAAAACGTTATAGCTCTTTGAATGCGACTATAGAAAAACGAATAAAATAGCTTGGTCATTAGGGCCTAAAATGGGCTGGTCACTAAGGGGTTAAAAGTGTCCTGTGGTATCTGGCACCAAGACGTTAGCAGATCCTTTAACCCCTTCCTGCTCCTTGACGTTCTATTCCATCATGTTACTGCAACAGGAGGCCTAACAATGGCCTCCGGGTTTGTCATCTACGGAAGCCTAGTTTGTCCTGCCTTAGGTTTGCTGTCAGTGAGTAACTGACAGCACTTTTACACTGGACTACGCATGTAGTGCAGTGTATTAGAATAGCGATCAGGGATTCCTGACTTCAAGTCACCTAGTGAGACAAAAAAAAAAACAGTTGTATAAAAAACCTTTTTTCAATATTAAATCCTTTATTTAAAAAAACAAATTGTTAATTAATAACTATTTTGTGTGGTATAAACATATGCCTTACACCACATTTTCTGTAATTTTTTCTGTTTTTCACTGAATGTATCAACCAAATTTTACCACTAACATAAAGTTCAATGTGTCACCAGAAAACAGTCTCAGAATCACTTGGATAAATAAAGGCATTCCAAAGTTATTACCACATAAAGTGACACATGTCAGAATAGACAAATGGGCTCTGATCCTTAAGGCCCAACCTAGGCTTCGTCATTAAGGGGTTAAGTCCTGTAAGTTGTGAGTAGGGGTCTCTATGGATTGGATTTGTTTTTCCAGCACATCTCACAGATGATCGATTGAATTAAGAATATGGAGGCCAGGTCAACACCTTGAACTCTTTGTCATGTTCCTCACATCAGTCCTGAACGATTTTTGCAGTGTGGCGGGGGCATTATCCTGCTGTAAGACAGCACTGGCATTAGAGAATACCTTTACCATGAAGAGGTGGATTTGTCTGTAGCAATGTTTAGATAGGTGGTCTGTGTCAAAAAACAGTATGGGAATACCAAAATAACCACCTTAAGTTCCCCATAGAAAATGGTGCCATAATCTGTCAAATCAGATTAAATTCTAGTGTTGGGTCCCAGTGACTCCAACTGAGGGGCTTGCATTTAAAAAAAAAAAAACATTATTCGTTTTTAGCATTGGATAAAGCAAAGGAGAAACAACAGGAACCTCTCAGAGGAACCTCTCAGAGAGCGGCGCTGTGCTCCGTATACTGCAGGAGCAGTAGTACAGCGAGTACATAGAGTACAGCGGGGCCGATCACATGACGAAGAGTCGTGTCGTCACCAAAGAAGACTGTACAACTAGACTTCCGGTTCCTCATCAGCGCTATAAAAATCTATGAAAATCTCAGAAACAGCACCAAGGGGGACGGGAATGTATATTAGCGAGTTTACTCACATGTAGCATCTATGGCCGCGGGCCGTCGGTTCCACTCACCTCCTGACGCCCACAGCCATGGATCTGTGAGCGCTGGTCCCCATCTCACTTCCGCTCCGGTCCGCCAGGGTGACGACGAATGGAAGACGGCATTTAACACCCGTGACGGGCACTACGAATACGTAGTGATGCCCTTCGGACTGTGTAACGCTCCTGCAGTGTTTCAGGAACTCGTTAATGATATCTTCCGAGATCTCCTCTATATCTGTGTTGTTGTTTATCTCGATGATATTTTGATTTTCTCCCCAGATCCGACGACTCATCGGAGGCATGTCCGTCAAGTTCTACTACGATTAAGGGAGAAACATTTATACGCCAAGCTGGAGTAGTGCGTCTTTGAGAGGAGTTCTCTGCACTTCCTGGGCTACATCATATTGGATCAAGGTCTCAAGATGGATCCTGAGAAAGTGAGAGCTGTCCTGGAGTGGCCACGTCCTCAAGGTCTGAGGTCCATACAGCGTTTCCTGGGATTTGCCAATTTCTACCGGCAGTTTATCTCAAACGTCTCATCACTGACATCTCCTATTTCCACCCTTACCAAGAACGGTGTGAACGCCAAGGTGTGGACCCCAGAGGCAGAGTCCACATTTTTTAGTCTCAAAAAAGCCTTTACTTCTGCCTCAATCCTCTATAATCCTGACTTATATATACAGTTTTCTTTGGAGGTGGACGCCTCTTATGTTGGTGCAGGCGCACTTCTGTTCCAGAGGAGCCCCAAAGGAAAGGCAGTAGTATGTGGCTACTACTCGAGACTTTTTTCTTCTGCAGAGCGCATTTACTCTGTTGGGGATCAGGAGCTACTGGCCATCAAATTGGCTCTGGAGAAGTGGAGACATCTGCTGGAGGGTGCAGCTCACCCCATCCTAATCTACACCGACCACATGAACCTCACCTACCTTCAGTCCGCTCAACAACTAAATCCCTTTCAAGCCAGGTGGCCGCTGTTCTTCACCCGTTTACAATTTGTGCTCCACTATGTCCCGCTGACAAGAATGTGAGGGCCGATGCCCTGTCCAGGTCATTTGAAACGGATGACACGGTGGAGTCTCTTCAAACTATCATAGACCCGTCCTGCATTATCACTGCCAATCCTTTGCAGGTTAGAGACATCCCTCCGGGGAGGACTTTTGTTCGATTAGCAGGCAGGAGAAGAATTCTCAGATGGGGACACAGTTCTAAACTGGCTGGGCACCCTGGTGTTCGTAAAACCCGAGACCTGATTGCTCGTCACTTTTGGTGGCCCATGCTGCCCAAGGATGTTGTGGACTTTGTCTCTTCTTGCACGGTGTGTGCTTCTAACAAGGTTACTAACTCCAAGCCTGCCGGCCTCCATCAACCTGTGCCTATGCCCAATGCCACCTTGCAGCACATTGTGATGGACTTTGTCACTGACCTTCCTCCCTCAGCAGGATGCAACACTGTCTGGGTGGTGGTGGACCGGTTCTCGAAGATGGCACAATTTATCCCGCTGACCGGCCTACCTTCTGTTCCCCGAATGGCGAATCTCTTCATCCAGCACATCTACCGCTTGCATGGCTTGCCCTTCACATTGTGTCCGATCGGGGGTTTCAGTTTACCTCGAGGTTCTGGAGGGCTCTCTGTAAACTCCTGGATGTGATATTGGACTTTTCCACAGTCTATCACCCCCAGTCCAATGGACAAGTCGAGAGGATCAACCAGATCATGGAGAATTATCTCCGTCACTTCATTTCCTTACAGCATGATAACTGGGTACAACTTCTTCCATGGGCCGAGTTCTCGTACAACAACCACACAAGCGAGTCCACCACTTCCACTCCGTTTTACATTGTATACGGTCAACATCCTAGAGTCCCTCTTCCAGTGTCTACTACTTCTCAGATACCCGCTGCTGACTCTGCATTTGGGGACTTCCTGTAAATCTGGCAACAGACCCGGGCATGAAGCGAAAAGCGGATACAAGAAGAGAGCCGCCGCAGTATCTTCCAGGTACCAAAGTCTCGCTGTCCTCATGGAACATTCGTTTGAGGGTGCCTTCATACAAGTTTGCTCCCAGGTTTCTCGGTCCTTTTGAGATTCGGCAACAGATTAACCATGTCTCCTATAAACTGCGGCTGCCTCCTACCTTCAGAATCCCCAACTCCTTTCATGTGTCCCTCCTGAAACCAGTGGTCCTGAACTGCTACAGCAAGACTTCCTGTTCCACAACTGCTCCCAGCAGTTCTTCTGATGTGTTCGAGGTGAGGGAGATCCTGGACTGCAAGAGGGTAGGAGGAAGGACTTTCTATTTGGTGGACTGGAGCGGGTTTGGTCCTGAGGAGAGGTCCTGGGAGCCGGAGGAGAACCTTGATGCCTCTGCTCTTGTTAAGAAGTTCCTCTCTCGCTCTAGTCCCAAGAAGAGGGGGCGTAAGAGGGGGGGATACTGTAGCGTCCAGGGCCATCGGGTCCACTCACCTGACGCCCGCAGACATGGATCTGAATCTGGATCCCAGGAGACGCCAGCGCTCACTTCTGCTACGATCTGCTCTGTCCCGTAGGGTGCGCGCGCACGCTCGTGCCCTCTCTTAAAGGGCCAGTGCACGCACATGTAGGAAATCACCATCATCAACACACATGATTTCCTGGACTATAAGAAGGGCCCAACCCATCTGATCCTTGCCTGAGCATTGTTAGTATACCCCAAGTCTGTCTTTCAAATGGTCCCTTACTGTTTCCCGTTCCAGTTGTTACCCGTGCCCTGTTACCCGTTCCTGTATCCCGTACTGTGTTCTTGTTCCTGTGCCTACTAGTTGGAGTCGTGTCTACTGCACCTGTGTCATCCGCCACGTCCTGTGTTACCTACCTCCATCCGTGCCAGAGCTGCGGCCACTGTCTGGACTATCCTGGTACCCTTGTGCGGGACTTTTCTATTTCTGGGGTTCCCTGTTATTTTGCCAGCTGCCTCGCTGCTATGGCGGTGCGGCCTGGTGGGTCCACATACCCACAAACCGTGACATCACATAATGCAGTGAGAACACTGCTAATAATTTTTAGTCCCCGCATAAACCCTTTAAGATGCATTGTGTACAAGCAGTGAATCCACCGCACCTGGCCACGTTTTAACCTCCTTATTCTCTCTCCTCCTCTTCTAGGTGTTGGTCCTGAGCCTGGTACTTGGAACCACCATGATTTGCTTAGTGACCCGTATCTACTAATGTCTGGGGACTGGTAGGTCATTCTATTTTATCCAAATACTAGATGTATACTGTGATAATACATCACCTGTAGTGTTACTGTCAAATCTTCCCCCTGTACATGGACATAACTATAGCCCTAGTAGCCATAGAAGCTGCTATGGGGCTCTGATGCTGAGGGGGGCACCTTTGGTTGCCAAAACGTCATTAGTTTTTGTAAGGGAAGATCTGCTTTATTGCAGCATAACCCTTCCACGACAACCAACGTGTATATATACGGTGTAGGCCAGGAGGGAAGTATGGAGTGGGGTCACGGACTGAGCTCACTCCATAATTTGCTGGTGTTGGTTGTATGTTACAACTGACAGTTCACTGCGATGAGCGAAATCGTAGATTACTACGATCCCACTCGTTTAACCCCTTAGATGCTGAGGTCAATAGTAACTGCGGTAACTAAGCCATTAGAAAGATGGGGGTGGCCATCTCTGACGGCCCATTGCCCCCCTGCGATTGTGGGGTGCCAATGGTCGTCATTGCAGCTTGGAGGACTAATGTAGGCCCTCAGGTCTGCCATCTTTGCACCCCTGGCAAGGCTTAATAAGAGCAAGTAAAGAACACGATCAGGGGCGTAACTAGGAAAGACTGGGACCCATAGCAAACTTTTGACTGGGGCCCCCCTCTCCTGGGTGTCACACAACCCCCCCCTCTTGTAGATAGTGCCTTTTTTACAGCCCCCCCTGTAGATAACGCCATACAGCCCCCCCTTTGTAGATAGCGCCATACATCCCCCTGTAGAGAACGCCATACAGCCCCCCTGTAGATAATGCCATACAGCCCCCTGTAGATAACGCCATACAGCCCCCCTGCAGAAAACGCCATACAGCCCCCCCTGTAGGGAACGCCATACAGCCCCCTTTGTAGAGAACGCCATACAGCCCCCCCTGTAGAGAACGCCATACAGCCCCCCTGTAGGGAACGCCATACAGCTCCCCCCCTGTAGGGAACGCCATACAGCCACCCCCCCCCTGTAGGGAACGCCATACAGCGTTCCCCCCCCCTGTAGGGAACGCCATACAGCGTCCCCCCTCCCAAAAAAATGCGACCTACAGTGTGTCCTACAAAATACATGTATCCCCTCTCCACAGGATCTCCACAGGATCTCCACAGGATAGGGGATACAAGAGTGATCGCTGACAGCGATAGGGAGAACGGGGGACTGAAAGTCCCCTGAACTTCTCCATGAAAAACCTTTGACTTCCGGCGTCTGCGCAGCTCAATAAAAATGAAAGGAGCGCTGGTCACGCATGCGCACAAGCGCGACCGGCGCTCCATTTATTTCTACGGAGCTGCCGACACAGAACCCGGAAGTCCGAGGTTTGTGATGGAGAACTTCAGCGGACTTTCAGTCCCCCGTTCTCCCTATCAATTCCAGCGATAACACATGTATCCCCTATCCTGTGGATAGGGGATACATGTCTTTTGCTCTATTTTGCGCCTTCAGGACCAGACACCGTTTAGCCCTTTTTAGCACGTGTTCGTTAAATGGCTATAACTTTTTTATTTGTTTTTGCGAACGACGTGATTTTTGCGATGTTTTTTTAAGTAGACAATGCAGGTTTAATTTTTATCGTTTTTATACACACCTTTTTTGCTATTTTAGAATTTTTATTCATAAAGTTTGAAAATAATAGTAAAAAAATAAGCTTTTTTACATTTCAGCTATTTTTTTTTTGGTAATAACATAGTTTTACCCTAAAATAGACCTTTTATTTGTGATCGTCATTGTCTACCGTAAATTTTAATATATTACATGTCTATATTAGGTTAATTGGGTCAGCGCTAGCGTTACAGCAATGATGGGCGGGGGGGAACTGTTTTTTTTTTTGGGTGGGTATTTTATGTGTATTTATTATTTACATTTTTTTTGCACTTTACTTTATTATTTTTTTATTACTATGGTCTGTCCTCCAATGGTCAAAGAAGACCTTTGGGGAACTTTATATATATTTTTTCTTTCTTTTACACCATGTTTTTCCACTGTAACTGGAGCTGCACAGCAGCCCCAGTTACAGGGGAAATCAGCCCTCTCATAGTGACGATTGTCACTAATAGGGCTGTGCTCGGTCTAGTAAGACCCAGCAGCAGTCTGCCACTAACGGCACCCGGCGATCATGTGACCAGTCACATGATCACCGGGAGGAATAGAGACAGCGGCGCTGCTGCTGTCTCTATTCCTGTACACAGCACGCATTCAGCGCTGTGTACAAGTGATCAGAGAAGACAGAAGCAGCGAAAGCTGCTTCTATCCTCTCCTCAGGGTCCCCGGCAGTCACTGACAGCCGGAGACCCGACATTCAGCTGCCCGATCGCGCGGGCAGCAAGTTAAAACCCGAGCCGTAGAAAGTCTATGGCTCGGGTTTTAAGGACCCTGACCGCTGGCCGTAAAAATACAGCCAGCGGTCGGGAACCAGTTAATGGCAGAGCGGGGAGATACCTCCCTGCTCTGCCGTAGTGTTCAGTGGCGTCCCGCTGTAGCAGCCACAGCGGCTGCTAGCGGAGCCTCCGGCCATGGTGGGGGACCGTGCCGGCGGGCGACACGGGCCCCCTCATGCCGCGGGCCCCGTAGCAGCCACTACTGCTGCTACGGCGGTAGTTACGCCACTGGCCTCTGGCTTCATACTCTTCTGCCCAGGTGATATAGAGTTGTGCGTGTAGAGTACCAATACCTTGGCTGTGTAACTAGCTGTACAAGTCTACAGGCTCTGTACAAAAACGTGTATATATTATATATTTTATGAGAAGGATGTAAAATCTTGTACATTAGGTTTACGTTTACTACACCCATCATCTCAGGTTTACAAGTATAAATGAAATTTTACAGCCTGATGTCCGACAAAAGTTAACATTGAAGGGGTTATCGGACTTCAATAAAAAAAAACCTGCATTACACTAAAAAATACTCACAGGTTCCTCACGAGTAGTTTTCTGTGAAAGTTTCTGCAAATAATGGTAATTCCCACTGGGCCATTGTTTACATTCCCTGTTACTCTGAATTAGGTGGTCCCTCAGTTTCCCATGATTCCCCATCATCTGCTATTCCCTCCCCCGTCTGAGTTTTCACCGACCCCTGCCGTTTTGTAAATATCCCTTCCTCTGCTGGCTTTTCATCTGAGCACAAACTTTATTTGCCTGCATCCTAAAGGCTACTCCTCCTGTGACTTCTTGTGGACGATGCGTCACATGACCTGTGACATTCGCATAAGGGAGCGTTCCTGAAAGAGCCACAGAAGACACAAGAGAAAGGACATATCGTTCTAGGGGCGGATAGAAGAGGAAGTGTCACGTTAACAGTGATTTTTCGTTTTCTCGGTGCACTCTGAAAAAAAATTTTTTTTTCCTATCCTCCGTTATTTAGATATTGGTGGCATTATATTTGGCACCCGATTTTTAAATAACCCCCTGAACTGTCAATTGGGTGTGTAATTGGCAAGGGGGCGTGTAACATCGCTGTGACACTGTCCAATCAGCTACGGACAGTGCCATAGCAAGAGCTGGAGAGAGGAGTGTGCGAGCGCACGCACGCAGCTCCGTGCTAAGCACACTCGCTCACGGCAGACAAGAGATCAGTCTTGTCGTTTGTCTGGCGAGAACTTTAAGAGAGAGTGTGAAAGTGTGCATGCACGCACACATGTACGCGCGCTCTATCCTCACTCCAGCTCTTGCTGTGGCACGGTCCGTAGCGGCAACGTTACACGCCCCCTTGCCAAATACACGCCCCATTGACCATTCAGGGGGTTATTTAAATATAAATGGTACCAATATCTAAATAACAGAGGAGGAAAGGAAAAAAATGTAAAGTGCCCCAGAGTTTGCGCACCCCTTCCCATTACATGCTGCACCTGTATGGGCAGGTGACAGGTTCTCTTTACGTCAGGAGCTTACCCAGGGCTAGAGTACTTATTTGGGCAATGTCACTTGCACAAAACCGCTCTGTGCAGTGGCTCTCTGCTCTGGCTCCTAGTGGAGGGGCCTGACCGGGAGTCCCATCTCAATGACATCCATATGCCCGAATAAACACGGAATTCTGATCTAGGCTTTCAATTAAAGGCTTTGGACACCTTTGCAATGAAATTTTATAATTGATTTGCTTCCTAGATGCAAAATTAAACAACTCTCAAAAGAGTCCGTTAAAAACCCTACCATTTTGCTGCTGTAGAGTCTGTTTAACTCCTTTACATAGCTGGTTGTCCTGCTGCTTATTCATGTATTTTATTCATTTGTATAGCGCCAACTTATTCTACAGTGTTGTATATAGTAATCACTCACATCGGTCCCGGTCCTCATTGGAGCTTACAATCTACATTCCAAATAAGCCTAATGATTTTGAAGTGTGGGAGGAAACGGGAGTGCCTGGAGGAAACCCACGCAAACACGGGAAGAACATACAAACTCCATGCAAATGTTGTCCTTGGTCGGATTCAAACCTATAAACCCAGCGCAGTAAGGCAAAAGTTATTGCGGACGGGTGCTGACACCTGCTTTCTTTGCTCTACACCCTCACTTTTCTTAGTGTTAGATATAACAGTAGGGAGGAGGAGGAGAAGAAGGTTGTACATGGCAGATCAGAGTGTAGAGAGTGAGGAAAGTATCCAGGAAGGGCAGATCACACAGGCTGTTCGTATAGGGTGAAAATAAAGAGCACACATGGCAGTCTGCAGGGAGTGAAGCACACAGGCTGTAAATCAGTATATAAAAGAACCCACGGCAGAGTCTGCTGGGGAAGGTAGGGGGAAAATCAACCTCCTCAGCATCAGTGCTGGTCAGCACAAGGGAGAAGAGATCCCTCATGAGCTGTAGAAAGAGAAAGCAGTACAGAAATGAACCTGTGCTGATACATGAGATAGTGAATGCTGCAGCATCCTGGAATCAGACCTCAACATCCAGCATGTAATCCTGGGAGGGACATGAAAAAAAAAAAAAAAAGTGAATATCAGGGGTGTGAAAGTGAATGAAGGATTGAGGATTACAGCTTGCAACTTTTTTTTTTTTTTTTTATTTAACTCCAGGTAACCACTAACCTGTAAAAATATAATATATTTTTTTTTACATAAAAGGTGTATTCTATTAGGCTATATTCACACATTAGGAATTTGTGAAACAGCATCTGTTTTCGGTTTTGCTTTGCTGGTGTGTGTGTGGGGGGGGGGGGGGTCTTTTTTATAGAACAAAGAAAAACTGATATGCTTAAAAAGCGATGGAAATTGATGTGCATCCATGTTAATTCACTGTAATTTAATCCAATTGCACATATGCCGTTAAATGGATTACATGGTGTCAACATAGCCTTACAAAGAAAATGAGAAATTATTTTGCTGAACTTACAAACTTGAGGCAAATATTGAGATAGCGCAGATCTCCATAATACTTCTGCTCTTGGTGGAATATCCTGACCGCTCTCTCTAGCAGTGGAGACAAGTTGCTCTCTTTACCTCCCTGGGGATATGCTTGTTCTGCCCATTTTATATACCTACAACATAGAATAAGTTCAAGTATGAGAACGGTTTTTAACAATCCGATAGCTAGCACAGGGATTGCACAGGATCATAAAAACATGGCGGCTTTCTTCCAAAAAACACTGCTACAGCCGCCCACAGGTTGTGTGTGGTACTGCAGCTCAGCGCCATGTTGAGCAGCCATGATTTCCTTATCCTGTACAACCACTTTAAAATGAAAACCTCTATGAATAAAATAAAAAAAATGATAGAGTTATACTAGTGGGCACAATGACCTCCACTAAACACCCAAAGTGCCAATAAGAGGGACTGAAAAGCAAGAACTTCCTGGTTATGTGATCACATGATCCCTCTTAGCCAGTCAGCAGTTAAGAAAAGGATCATATGATGGAGTTTGAGAAGTCCTGCTCACATGGGTTTAGGGTAATGGTTTCCACTTTCTCGGCATAAAACAGATGCATAAAACCTTTTCCAGGTCACTTATCTATGAAGTCTTCTAAAAAAAAATAAAAAAAATGGCACTTTTCTGGAGCTCCGTCCTACCCATTCACAAATCAAAGGTTTAAAGATTATGACATTCTTGACAGAAAAAGCAGTCCCCACAGAGGGGCCACAATATTCTCAAATAAGGACAGCAATGTAATGATTATGCTTTACAGGATTTCATCCCCCATGGCTGCTCCACCAAGTCATGCTGTAAACCCCCTCCTTTATCCTTCTTCCATAATCCCCATATGCTTAGTAATGACTCTTGTAACTCGACCTCATACAAATAAGTGCAATATGACGGTCAATGAAAACAACTTTCTTTTAGGTGATTTTTTTTCTGTAAAATTGAAATGAAACAAAATAAAAACTTCTCTCCATACAAGCACCCCATCTATCCTGTGCTCACTTACAATGCACCAAAAAACTATTAGCCAACCTAAATATCATTACTGTTATAGAAGAGTCCATCAACAATTGACATACCGGTCCCAAACATCCAAAGGATCATCTCCAGTGTAAAAGTGAAGTTCCAATTCAAAGGCCCTTAAAAAAAAAAAGAACTAAATGAATAAAGAACCAAAACATTATCCCTCCATGTTTTGGCAATACAAATATTGGTTACACATCTCAGCTTTTTTAGGCGCTTATTTCATGTCACTATAGATCCTTCATCCACTGATCCCCCTATATAATCATATACTACAAAGACGTGGAGGATCTCGTTGTAAGACGGCTTCAGATGGAAACAATTTTTTTTTTGTTGCATTTGTGACCATTTTAGTTTTGTTAGTAAATTTTTAAACGGAGGAGCCCATGGCACCTAAGCACATGGCCGAGGAACATTCTGGTGAATAGGCACTTACAGCTCCCGCACATGTTGCATAAATGCTGCAGAAATTGACCCGCGGCGCAGATTCTCAATTTGCAGCATTTCAACTTATCTTGCGTAAAACGCTGCAGACTTTCGGTACGGAGATTCTACAGGAGCTCTAAGGCGGAGGTCTCCAACCGGTGACACTACAGCCGTTGTGGGACTACAAGGCCTTACATGTCACTCAGAGCACGTGGGTAAGTCACATGCGGACTTGAGTATGTTCACACTAGTGTCAGGGATCATTACCATGTATATTGTTTGCAAAAATATTATCCTCACACATATGTATATACATTTCAGTTCTTTGTGTAATATACTGATATATATATAACAAGTTCTTTGTTCATGACGGACACACCTATGGAAGACACCGCCCCCTGGAATGCAAGAAGAGTGTACAGAAGAACTTGCAGCTGAGAAGCCGGTGGGGGCTTGGGCACTCCCACATCCCTAGTGAGGGAGCATGTGTCTTTTCCTGTGTTTCTTTGTTCTGAATAAAGTTAGTTCGCTTCCTGTCCTATCTGAGGAAAGCTGTGTACCAACATCTCTTTGGCTGGTTTACTTCTTTCCAGGCATGCCTTCAGCTTTCAATATACAGAGGTGGTTATTCGGTGTGGAATAACAGGGAGAAGGAAGCTACCCTGAAATTCGGACTTGACACTAGTATCATGGCTTACATTTTATGTGAACGATGATGGAAATGATGAATCCGTTTTGCAAAGGATCCGGATAGATCCAATTAACTCACGATGGGTCCATCAGATTTTACGGTTTACTATGCTATCCGGGTTGTCACGGAGAACCGGAAAATAAATTATTGAAGTGTGAACATAGCCTAACTCATGTTATTTTACCCTCCCCAGAACATACATATTTATTGCCAGTGGAGAAGTAACTGGAGGAACGGTTTGTAACATGCTGATACAATATACAGGTGTATACACGGTAATGACTCCTCCTTGGACTCTCCTGATGTAGTAGTTATTGTCTGTTTAGTGAATTACTCACTGTTTCCTTTGCAGGATGGCATTATGGTTGGCATGGACTTGCTGGGAGAGAACCTCCTGCAGAGTCGACATATCCCTCCCATGTCGAAGAGGTTGAACATTTTCCTTACTGAGTTCCCACTCATCTCCGTCCTGTGCCATACTCTGCTGTACAAACGGATACAAAATATTGTAAAGATAACAGGTATATCAGCAATGACCAATATCTTCCCTATGATACATCTGCATCGGAGGCATCATTCAGGGCCGCTGTCGCAGATTCCGTAAAATTTGACAGGGAAAACGGTGCAGCATGCTGCACTATATCCTCCTATCAAAAAAAGACACCTTGGCGGAACTCACTGTAAGTCAATGGGGTCTGTCAGGCATGTTGGTATTTGCGGTGTGACGGATCCTGAACGCTTTGAAAACCGAAACACCAACGCAGATGTTTACAAAGACTAAAGCTGAGAAGCTCGCTGTGAAATACTGGGGATGAGCATGTATTACATGATGGCCGATAGATTTTAGTGGCCACTGAGTAACACTAAATTTCTTCAGCTAATTTTAGTATCCCCATGGTCACGTGGCTGCACCTATTCCTTTCATTTGTACACATAACTGAATGACTATAGGAGAAAGAGAAAGAGAGAGAGGGGGGGGAGAAAGAGAGAGAGGGGGGGAGGAGAAAGAGAGAGGAGAGAGAGAGAGAGAGAGAGAGGGGGGAGGAGAGAGAGAGAGAGAGGGGGGGAGGAGAGAGAGAGAGAGAGAGGGGGGAGGAGAGAGAGGGGGGGAGGAGAGAGAGAGAAAGGGGGAGGGAGAGAGAGAGAGAGAGGGGGAGGGAGAGAGAGAGAGGGGGGGAGAGAGAGGGGAGGAGAGAGAGAGGGGGGAGAGAGAGAGGGGGGGAGAGAGAGAGGGGGGGAGGAGAGAGAGAGAGAGGGGGGGAGGAGAGAGAGAGGGAGAGATAGAGAGAGAGGGGGGGAGGAGAGAGAGGGAGAGAGAGAGAGAGGGAGAGAGAGAGAGGGAGAGAGAGGGAGAGAGAAGATTGCGCCTGTCGAGGGAGACTGTCCGCTACGGGAGAGAGGTAAGGTGTTAGCTCATTGGTCCAGTGTCCATGTGCAGAATACCAAGGAACTGATATCCAATGAACTGAAATTAATTCATCTCTGTAGACGGCTGTGAATGCAATGGCCCCACACGTAGCAATTGTGTGTCAGTTGTGATTTTTTTTTGGGGATGTTTGTGGAGTTTGAAACGGAAGCTGTGGTTTCACTTTCAATTTCCGTTGCGGGGTTCACCCGATGGAAACCACAGACGGAACCCCGGAACAGAAAGCGAACGGTGATGTGAACAGGCCCTTACATTGACACCAGTGATAAAGAACCATCCATTACACATCCATTTTTTTGAATAGAGAAATTACGGCACGTTTTTATGGGCCCATGGACTTCTATTGGCCACGTGTACCTCCCCGTATGCTTACGGGAAGGTGTCGGGCCGTTGAAAAATTATAGAACATGTCCTATTTCAGGCCGTAATTACGGCACGGGCAGCCCATAGGAGTCTATGGGGCTCCCGTAATTACGGGTGACTACGTGTGTGCACCCGTAATTACAGGAGCGTTGCTAGGCGACAACAGTAAATAGTCACTGTCCAGGGTGCTGAAAGCGTTAAACGATCAGCAGTAACTCTCAGCACCCGGGACAGAAACTACCGATCAAATATAGATAAAGCTGTAAAAAAAAAAAAAAAAAAAAAGACATTCATATTTACCCAGAACTCCCTGCTTCTTCCTCAAGTCCGGCCTCCTGGGATGACGTTACAGCCAATCACAGGCCAATCACTGGTTGCAGCGGTCACATGGACTGCCGCGTCATCCAGGGAGGTCGGGCTGGATGTGAAGAGAGGGGTTATGAATTTCTTTTACTTTTATTACGGTAAGGGCTGTCCCTTCTCTCTATTCTGCACTGATAGAGAGAAGGGGCTGCCGATTAGCGCAGCGCAATTTTGCAGAGAAAACGTGCCCGGAAATACGGGTGCAATACGGGTCGCATACGTGTGACCAAGGACCCGTATTTACGGGTGGACAAAAATACGTTCGTGTGCATGGGGCCTAAGAGATTATACAACGAAAGTGTGAATTTAGCCTTACATTTTAGGCCAGTCTGCTGGGGACGTGCAGATGCAACGGTTATAAATGTTGTAGATTAGAAAAAATGTGCTACAGCCAAAGCTGTGCCCATGACCCCGCGCCTCCGCGAATAAAATAAGCCTGTTCTTAAAAATGCACATGTGCCCATCGCAGAGATAAGGATATACACACATATATACCACACACGGTGTATACCCTCCACAACGCCCCTCCCCAAAGTCACTGTCTCCCAAGATCAGCCCATTGGTAGAGAATTGAAAGGCAATTATACATTATATACACTCCGTTGTATAAGTACTGATAACGCCTACTCACATATTGCTTATAAACCCTCCCCCCAGGTTACAGTGCACATAATCTACGACATGGAGGGCAAACTGTGGCAGCGCCGCTACAGGGTCCAGCGGGGGGCGGCGCACACCACGAGCTGCCCTCCATCACTAGCGATATATTCCACCGGCACATCACGTCACTCACCGCCCGTGCAGTTATCTCCGCAGCTCAAGGAGTCTACGCCGCTACACAAACCAGATTTGAAATAAAGTAACTGTTGTCTGATTGGTCTACTACGAGACCTGTCACGTGACGCGCCTGCCCACCGCAGCTGTCTTCTCGAGTACCTTGAGATGATTTGCTAAAACATACCACGTGATTGTAAAGGAAGCACAAAAGCATCTTGGGAGATGTAGTCTTTCGTTTAGCTGTTCGGCGGCGCGCGCTGTTCCATGGAGTTCCCTGGAGAGGAATGATTATGTCAGTTTTCCTGTAGGATGAAATAATTCCTTCATATTTGACACTTTTATGCATGGGCCCGATCTTTAGTAATGGAAGCAGCCGAATGGTTTAGCTAATTTGGTGGTGCATTTTAGGTACACTGAGCATGTGACTACAGCCAACGCTGGAAAACGACTTCCAAGACCGTGTGGCCTAAATAATACGGCGCGGCCCCATGCACACGTCCGTATTTTTCATCCGTTATTACGGACCCATTCATTTCAATGGCCTATGGACACCTTTGCAGATTTTTAGGGATGGGTGTCCATGCCCCATGGCGGATCATCATAGGGTGTTTTGGATGGCCGCCCGGGGCCCGAGACTCCCAGGGGGCCCATAGCCACCCAAAGTACAATGTCGTTTTTGGCACTATTTGCAGCGAATTGCGGCAAAAAACGCGACGAAACAGCATTGTATTTGTCCTGCAAAAAGACCTTTAGACATAAGGTCACATGACCGCAGCTCTGTCACCCCATTATAAGTGCCCTATATTCTACATAATGTGATCGGCGCTGTAATGTAGATAACAACAGTGATTTTTATTTACACCGCGTTCCAAATTATTATGCAAATGTTATTTTTCGCTGATTTTACGAAATAGTCGATGCAAATGACGGTCAGTATAATCTTCACGCCATCAACCGTTGGAGTATAATGCAAATTTTATTGAACAAATCTCCTAATGATAACAGATTTTTTTTTTTAGAAGTAAAAAACTCAAAATGCTAATTATTATGCACAACAGATATCAATTTTTTTTAACCCCTGCAGGACTGAGCCTTTATGTGGTAATAACTCCGGAATGCTTTTACCTATCCAAGCGATTCTGAGATTGTTTTCTCGTGACATGTTGTACTTTATGTTAGGGAAAAAATTTGGTCGATAAATTCAATATTTATTTCTAAAAAACACCAAGATTGAGAAAATTTGCAAAAATTTGCATTTTTCTAAATTTAAATGTATCTACTTTTAAAACAGATAGTAATACCACACAAAATAGTTACTAGTTAACATTTCCCATATGTCTACTTTATGTTTGCATCGTTTTTTGAACATTCTATTATTTTTCTAGGACGTTTCAAGGCTTAGAACTTTAGCAGCAATTTCTCATATTTTCAAGAAAATGTCAAAAGGCGATTTTTAAAAAGGACCAGTTCAGTTGAGAAGTGGCTTTGAGGGCCTTATATATTAGATAGTCCCCATAAATAACCCCATTTTGAAAACGGCACCCCTCAAAGTATTCAAAACAGCATTCAGAAAGTTTTTTAACCCTTTAGGCGTTTCACAGGAATTAAAGCAAAGTAGAGGTGAAAGTTACACATTTCATTTTTTTTTTACAAAATTCATTTGCAATACTTTTTTTTTCTATACCACAGAAGGTTTTACCCGAGAAATGTAACTTATTATTTATTGCCCAGATTCTGCAGTTTAGAAATATCCCACATGTGGCCCATGTACGCTAATTTACTGAAACACCGGCCTCAGAAGCAAAGGAGCACCTAGTGGATTTTGGGGCCTCCTTTTTTTTTTTGCATATATTTTAGGCAGCATGTCAGGTTTGAAGAGGTCTTGTGGGGCCAAAACAATAAAGACCCCCAAAAGTGACCTCATTTTGGAAACTACACCCCTCACGGAAATTATCTAGGGGTATAGTTAGCATTTTGAACCCACAGTTTTTTTGCTAAATTTATTTGAATTAGTATGTGAAGATGAAAATCTACTTTTTTCTGAAAAAACTTAGAAATTGTTAATTTTTGCAAGGAATAAAAGAGAAAAAACACCCCAACATATGTAAAGCAATTTCTCCCGATTATAGCAATATCCCATATGTGGTAATAAACTGCTGTTTGGACCCACAGCAGGACTCAGAAGGGAAGGAGCAACATTTGGATTTTGAAATTCTGATTTTGCTGGAATAGTTTTCAGTGCAGTGTCGCGTTTGCAATGCACTGGAGGGAACAAAATAGTGGAAACCCCCGGAAAGTGACCCCATTTTGGAAACTACACTCATCAAGGAATTTTTCTAGGGGAGTAAAGTTAGCATTTTGACCCCACAGTTGTTTTGCTGAATTCATTGGAATTATTCTGTAAAGGTAAAAATCTACTTTTTTTCTGAAAAAAGGTAGCCATTTTTAATTTTTACAAGGAATAAAGGAGAAAAAGCACCCCAACATTTGTAAAGAATTTCTCCCGATTACGGAAATATGCCATATGTGGTAATAAACTGCTGTTTGGACCCACAGCAAGGCTCAGAAGGGAAGGAGCGCTATTTGGCTTTTGGAGTTCAAATTTAGCTGAAATGGTTTTTGGGTGCCATGTCGCATTTGCAAAGCCCCTGAGAGGCCAAAACAGTGGAGACCCCCCAAAAGTGGAAATTACACCACTTAAAGAATCTATCTAGGGATATAGTGGGCATTTAGACCCCACAAGTCTTTTGCAGGATTTATTAGAATTAGGCCGTGAAAATGAATATCAACATTTCTTCCACTAAAATTGTGCATTTTTTCAATTTCACAAAGGATAAAGGAGAAAATGCACCCCAACATTTGTAAAGCAATTTCTCCCGAGTACGGCTATACCCCACGTGTGATCATAAATGTTTTTTCTGGAGCTGCCCCAATCCTTTCGCATACATGACGTCTTCCATGCCTCCCTCCTTAAACGCTGCTCCCCGTCCTGGTCCCCCTCGAGGAAACCTCCTGTTCCCGTTCTCACCCCTGAGGGGGTGGAATTCGAGGTGGCCAAGATTATGGACAGTAGGATGGTCCAGGGCTCCCTCCAGTACCTGGTCCATTGGAGAGGATACGGGCCGGAGGAGAGGACTTGGGTACCTGCCCGTGATGTTCATGCTGGGGTATTGATCAGGAGGTTCCACCTTCTCTTCCCTACTAAACCGGGTCCTCTTAGTAAGGGTCCGGTGGCCCCTCATAAAAGGGGGAGTACTGTTAGGGATCTGCCAGGTACTACGTCTAGGTATACTCCTGTGATTAATCAATCCACACCTAAGGCCAGACCTGTTCGACTGACACCATCTCCCACCAACCAGGGTGGCAGGCTCAGGAGTGGGAGAGCCTATCGCGGCCTGGTCAGTCGGAGTTAGCTCCGCCCCCTGTCCTTTATTACCTGCCGTGCTCTCTTCCTCAGTGCTTGTAATTCTTCTGGATTCCTGGCCTCACTGCTGCTTGCTCCAGCCTGCTTCTGCCGTGCTTCTGCCTTGCTGCAGTTCCGCTTAACCTGCTTTGCTTTGCCCCTGGCTTGCTTCCTTCTCCGTGCTCACTTTGGTATACTCCACTTCATCCTGGTCCTGACTACTCATTCACCGCTCCGTTTCCTCGCGGCGTTCCGTGGCTACTGCCCCTTCCCTTGCGTGTTCCCTGTTTGTTCTCCCGTGCACTTAGACAGCGTAGGGACCGCCGCCCAGTTGTACCCCGTCGCCTAGGGCGGGTCGTTGCAAGTAGACAGGGACAGTGCGGTGGGTAGATTAGGGCTCACTTTCCCTTCACCACTTTCCTGCCACTACAAACAGGTTGCTGTATATTGTGTTCGGCATTCACTGTCGAGGGTGCTGAAAGAGTTACTGCCGATCAGTTAGCTCTTTCAGCACCTCGGACAGTGACGGGCGTCGACTAGCCTCATCTCTATGATGGCGGCTGCGCGAAAATCACGCAGCCGCGCATCATACACGGATGACACACGCAGCTGTCAAATGTTTTTTGCGCGCGCAAAACGCTGTGTTGTTTGCGCACGCAAAAACGCAACATCCGTCTGTATCTGCCCTTAGGCAAATAATTTTATTTTTTCTAAAAGTGGTAAAACATAAAACAAAACATAACAATGTGGTATCGCCGTAATCGTATCAACCTGTAGAATAAGGTAGACATGTCGTTTTTTTTACCGCCTGATGGACGCCGTTAAAACAAAACCCCCCAAAAAATGGCGTAATTGCTGTTTTTTTGCCTATTTCACATCACAAATAATTTTTGATTCAGCTTCCCAGTATATTATGCTGTAGAATAAATGGCGCCATGAAAAACTACAACTTGTCCCGCAAAACACAAGCCCTCATAAGGCTGCGTCGACGAAAAAATATAAAAAAAGTTATGGCTTTTGGAAGGCAGGAAAGGAAAAGGATAAAATGAAAAAACTCAAATTGGCCGTGTACTTAAGGGGTTAAAGTTTATTCAGTATACAGTAAGCATTTCTACAACTTTCTAATATACTTTGTGTTTCATTATTCCGTCATTTAGAGACTAAAAATCTGTTACAGGGCCCATCAGGGTAAGGTGAGTTTTCTTTTTATTGGTGCAAAGGGGGCCTAACTTATCTATGGTAAAACACAGGGGCCTAACTTATCTATGGTAAAACACAGGGGCCTAACTTATCTATGGTAAAACACAGGGGGCTAACTTATCTATGGTAAAACACAGGGGGCCTAACTTATCTATGGTAAAACACAGGGGGCCTAACTTATCTATGGTAAAACACAGGGGCCTAACTTATCTATGGTAAAACATAGGCGGCCTAACTTATCTATGGTAAAACACAGGGGCCTAATTTATCTATGGTAAAACACAGGGGGCCTAACTTATCTATGGTAAAACACAGGGGCCTAACTTATCTATGGTAAAACACAGGGGGCCTAACTTATCTATGGTAAAACACAGGGGGCCTAACTTATCTATGGTAAAACACAGGGGGCCTAACTTATCTATGGTAAAACACAGGGGACCTAACTTATCTATGGTAAAACACAGGGACCTAACTTATCTATGGTAAAACACAGGGGCCTAACTTATCTATGGTAAAACACAAGGGGCCTAACTTATCTATGGTAAAACACAGGGGGCCTAACTTATCTATGGTAAAACACAGCGGGCCTAACTTTTTATTTTGGGTGTCTAGTTTCTTCCATTTTACTGCCGCTGCTGCCGAGTAAGTTGCACCGCAAAGGGGTCACTAAGACCATGTTCACACGGTGGATTTTGCTTGGTGGCTCCCGCTGCAAAATCGGACGCAGAATTATTCCTGCCGTCAACCAAAAGATTCCTACTCCCATTCACTTCAGATCGGGCAGGACGCTTCTTTTGCCCGCTAGTTGAAAAAATCAGCTAGCGGTAAAAAGAGGCATCCGCCTCCCACTGAAATAGAGATCTGCAGAACATTGCTCTCTCCTCTCTACCTCCTGACAGATACATAGTGATATATTCTGCAGATTATTGTCCAACTGACTACTCTAGAGATCTGCAGAACATTGCTCCTCTACCTCCTGACAGATACATAGTGATATATTCTGCAGATTATTACACCACTGACTTCTCTAGAGATCTGCAGAACATTGCTCCTCTAACTCCTGACAGATACATAGTGATATATTCTGCAGATTATTACACAACTGACCTCTCTGGAGATCTGCAGCACATTGCTCCTCTACCTCCTGACAGATACATAGTGATATATTCTGCAGATTATTACACCACTGACTTCTCTAGAGATCTGCAGAACATTGCTCCTCTAACGACTGACAGATACATAGTGATATATTCTGCAGATTATTACACCACTGACCTCTCTAGAGATCTGCAAGACATTGCTCCTCTACCCCTGACAGATACATAGTGATATATTCTGCAGATTATTACACCACTGACTTCTCTAGAGATCTGCAGAACATCGCTCCTCTAACTCCTGACAGATACATAGTGATATATTCTGCAGATTATTACACCACTGACCTCTCCGGAGATCTTCAGAACATTGCTCCTCTACCTCCTGACATACATAGTGATATATTCTGCAGATTATTACACCACTGAACTCTCAAGAGATCTGCAGAACATCGCTCCTCTAACTCCTGACAGATACATAGTGATATATTCTGCAGATTATTACACCACTGACCTCTCTAGAGATCTGCAGGACATTGCTCCTCTACCCCTGACAGATACATAGTGATATATTCTGCAGATTATTACACCACTGACCTCTCCGGAGATCTGCAGAACATTGCTCCTCTACCGCCTGACAGATACATAGTGATATATTCTGCAGATTATTACACCACTGACTTCTCTAGAGATCTGCAGAACATTGCTCCTCTAACTCCTGACAGATACATAGTGATATATTCTGCAGATTATTACACAACTGACCTCTCTGGAGATCTGCAGCACATTGCTCCTCTACCTCCTGACAGATACATAGTGATATATTCTGCAGATTATTACACCACTGACTTCTCTAGAGATCTGCAGAACATTGCTCCTCTAACTCCTGACAGATACATAGTGATATATTCTGCAGATTATTACACAACTGACCTCTCTGGAGATCTGCAGCACATTGCTCCTCTATCTCCTGACAGATACATAGTGATATATTCTGCAGATTATTACACCACTGACCTCTCTAGAGATCTGCAGGACATTGCTCCTCTACCCCTGACAGATACATAGTGATATATTCTGCAGATTATTACACCACTGAACTCTCAAGAGATCTGCAGAACATCGCTCCTCTAACTCCTGACAGATACATAGTGATATATTCTGCAGATTATTACACCACTGACCTCTCTAGAGATCTGCAGGACATTGCTCCTCTACCCCTGACAGATACATAGTGATATATTCTGCAGATTATTACACCACTGACCTCTCTAGAGATCTGCAGAACATTGCTCCTCTTCCTCCTGACAGATACATAGTGATATATTCTGCAGATTATTATACCACTGACCTCTCTAGAGATCTGCAGAACATTGCTCCTCTACCTCCTGACAGATACATACTGATATATTCTGCAGATTATTACACCACTGACCTCTCTGGAGATCTGCAGAGCATTGCTCCTCTACCTCCTGACAGATACATAGTGATATATTCTGCAGATTATTACACCACTGACCTCTCTAGACATCTGCAGAACATTGCTCCTCTACCTCCTGACAGATACATAATGATATATTCTACAGATTATTACACCACTGACTTCTCTAGAGATCTGCAGAACATCGCTCCTCTAACTCCTGACAGATACATAGTGATATATTCTGCAGATTATTATACCACTGACCTCTCTAGAGATCTGCAGAACATTGCTCCTCTACCTCCTGACAGATACATACTGATATATTCTGCAGATTATTACACCACTGACCTCTCTGGAGATCTGCAGAACATTGCTCCTCTACCTCCTGACAGATACATAATGATATATTCTGCAGATTATTACACCACTGACCTCTCTAGAGATCTGCAGAACATTGCTCCTCTTCCTCCTGACAGATACATAGTGATATATTCTGCAGATTATTATACCACTGACCTCTCTAGAGATCTGCAGAACATTGCTCCTCTACCTCCTGACAGATACATACTGATATATTCTGCAGATTATTACACCACTGACCTCTCTGGAGATCTGCAGAACATTGCTCCTCTACCTCCTGACAGATACATAGTGATATATTCTGCAGATTATTACACCACTGACCTCTCTAGACATCTGCAGAACATTGCTCCTCTACCTCCTGACAGATACATAATGATATATTCTACAGATTATTACACCACTGACTTCTCTAGAGATCTGCAGAACATCGCTCCTCTAACTCCTGACAGATACATAGTGATATATTCTGCAGATTATTACACCACTGACCACTCTAGAGATCTGCAGAACATTGCTCCTCTACCTCCTGACAGATACATAGTGATATATTCGGCAGATTATTATACCACTGACCTCTCTAGAGATCTGCAGAACATTGCTCCTCTAACTCCTGACAGATACATAGTGATATATTCTGCAGATTATTACACAACTGACCTCTCTGGAGATCTGCAGCACATTGCTCCTCTATCTCCTGACAGATACATAGTGATATATTCTGCAGATTATTACACCACTGACTTCTCTAGAGATCTGCAGAGCATTGCTCCTCTAACTCCTGACAGATACATAGTGATATATTCTGCAGATTATTACACCACTGACCTCTCTAGAGATCTGCAGAACATCGCTCCTCTAACTCCTGACAGATACATAGTGATATATTCTGCAGATTATTACACAACTGACCTCTCTAGAGATCTGCAGGACATTGCTCCTCCACCCCTGACAGATACATAGTGATATATTCTGCAGATTATTACACCACTGACCTCTCTAGAGATCTGAAGAACATTGCTCCTCTTCATCCTGACAGATACATAGTGATATATTCTGCAGATTATTACACCACTGACCTCTCTAGAGATCTGCAGAACATTGCTCCTCTACCTTCTGACAGATACATAGTGATATATTCTGCAGATTATTACACCACTGACCTCTCTAGAGATCTGCAGAACATTACTCCTCTACCTCCTGGCAGATACACAGTGATATATTCTGCAGATTATTACACCACTGACCTCTCTAGAGATCTGAAGAACATTGCTCCTCTTCATCCTGACAGATACATAGTGATATATTCTGCAGATTATTACACCACTGACCTCTCTAGAGATCTGCAGAACATTGCTCCTCTACCTTCTGACAGATACATAGTGATATATTCTGCAGATTATTACACCACTGACCTCTCTAGAGATCTGCAGAACATTACTCCTCTACCTCCTGGCAGATACACAGTGATATATGCTGCAGATTATTACACCACTGACCTCTCTGGCGATCTGCAGAACATTGCTCCTCTACCTCCTGACAGATACATAGTGATATATTCCACAGATTATTACACCACTGACTTCTCTAGAGATCTGCAGAACATCGCTCCTCTAACTCCTGACAGATACATAGTGATATATTCTGCAGATTATTACACCACTGACCTCTCTAGAGATCTGCAGAACATTACTCCTCTACCTCCTGGCAGATACACAGTGATATATGCTGCAGATTATTACACCACTGACCTCTCTAGAGATCTGCAGAACATTGGTCCTCTACCTCCTGACAGATACATAGTGATATATTCTGCAGATTATTACACAACTGACCTCTCCGGAGATCTGCAGAACATTGCTCCTCTACCTCCTGACAGATACATAGTGATATATTCTGCAGATTATTATACCACTGACCTCTCTAGAGTTCTGCAGAACATTGCTCCTCTACCTCCTGACAGATACATAATGATATATTCTACAGATTATTACACCACTGACTTTTCTAGAGATCTGCAGAACATCGCTCCTCTAACTCCTGACAGATACATAGTGATATATTCTGCAGATTATTACACCACTGACCACTCTAGAGATCTGCAGAACATTGCTCCTCTACCTCCTGACAGATACATAGTGATATATTCGGCAGATTATTATACCACTGACCTCTCTAGAGATCTGCAGAACATTGCTCCTCTAACTCCTGACAGATACATAGTGATATATTCTGCAGATTATTACACAACTGACCTCTCTGGAGATCTGCAGCACATTGCTCCTCTATCTCCTGACAGATACATAGTGATATATTCTGCAGATTATTACACCACTGACTTCTCTAGAGATCTGCAGAGCATTGCTCCTCTAACTCCTGACAGATACATAGTGATATATTCTGCAGATTATTACACCACTGACCTCTCTAGAGATCTGCAGAACATCGCTCCTCTAACTCCTGACAGATACATACTGATATATTCTGCAGATTATTACACAACTGACCTCTCTAGAGATCTGCAGGACATTGCTCCTCCACCCCTGACAGATACATAGTGATATATTCTGCAGATTATTACACCACTGACCTCTCTAGAGATCTGAAGAACATTGCTCCTCTTCATCCTGACAGATACATAGTGATATATTCTGCAGATTATTACACCACTGACCTCTCTAGAGATCTGCAGAACATTGCTCCTCTACCTTCTGACAGATACATAGTGATATATTCTGCAGATTATTACACCACTGACCTCTCTAGAGATCTGCAGAACATTACTCCTCTACCTCCTGGCAGATACACAGTGATATATTCTGCAGATTATTACACCACTGACCTCTCTAGAGATCTGAAGAACATTGCTCCTCTTCATCCTGACAGATACATAGTGATATATTCTGCAGATTATTACACCACTGACCTCTCTAGAGATCTGCAGAACATTGCTCCTCTACCTTCTGACAGATACATAGTGATATATTCTGCAGATTATTACACCACTGACCTCTCTAGAGATCTGCAGAACATTACTCCTCTACCTCCTGGCAGATACACAGTGATATATGCTGCAGATTATTACACCACTGACCTCTCTGGAGATCTGCAGAACATTGCTCCTCTACCTCCTGACAGATACATAGTGATATATTCTACAGATTATTACACCACTGACTTCTCTAGAGATCTGCAGAACTTCGCTCCTCTAACTCCTGACAGATACATAGTGATATATTCTGCAGATTATTACACCACTGACCTCTCTAGAGATCTGCAGAACATTACTCCTCTACCTCCTGGCAGATACACAGTGATATATGCTGCAGATTATTACACCACTGACCTCTCTAGAGATCTGCAGAACATTGCTCCTCTACCTCCTGACAGATACATAGTGATATATTCTGCAGATTATTACACAACTGACCTCTCCGGAGATCTGCAGAACATTGCTCCTCTACCTCCTGACAGATACATAGTGATATATTCTGCAGATTATTACACCACTGACTTCTCTAGAGATCTGCAGAACATTGCTCCTCTACCTCCTGACAGATACATACTGATATATTCTGCAGATTATTACACCACTGACCTCTCTGGAGATCTGCAGAACATTGCTCCTCTATAACACCTGACAGATAAATAGTTTTATATTCTGCAGATTATTACACCTCTGACCTCTCTGGAGATCTGCAGAACATTGCTCTCTCCTCTCTACCGCCTGCCAGATACATAGTGATATATTCTGCAGATTATTACACCACTGGCCTCTCTAGAGATCTGCAGAACATTGCTCCTCTACCTTCTGACAGATACATAGTGATATATTCTGCAGATTATTACACCACTGACCTCTCTAGAGATCTGCAGAACATTGCTCCTCTACCTCCTGACAGATACATAGTGATATATTCTACAGATTATTACACCACTGACTTCTCTAGAGATCTGCAGAACATCGCTCCTCTAACTCCTGACAGATACATAGTGATATATTCTGCAGATTATTACACCACTGACCTCTCTAGAGATCTGCAGAACATTACTCCTCTACCGCCTGGCAGATACACAGTGATATATGCTGCAGATTATTACACCACTGACCTCTCTAGAGATCTGCAGAACATTGCTCCTCTACCTCCTGACAGATACATAGTGATATATTCCGCAGATTATTACACCACTGACCTCTCTAGAGTTCTGCAGAACATTGCTCCTCTACCTCCTGACAGATACATACTGATATATTCTGCAGATTATTACACCACTGACCTCTCTGGAGATCTGCAGAACATTGCTCCTCTACCTCCTGACAGATACATAGTGATATATTCTGCAGATTATTACACCACTGACCTCTCTAGAGATCTGCAGAACATTGCTCCTCTATCTCCTGACAGATACAGAGTGATATATTCTGCAGATTATTACACCACTGACCTCTCTGAAGATCTGCAGAATATTGCTCCTCTACCTCCTGACAGATAAATAGTGTAATATTCTGCAGATTATTACACCACTAACCTCTCTAGAGATCTGCAGAACATTGCTCCTCTACCTCCTGACAGATAAATTCTGATATATTCTGCAGATTATTACACCACTGACCTCTCTGGAGATCTGCAGAATATTGCTCTGTCCTCTCTACCTCCTGATAGATACTTATTGATATATTCTGCAGATTATTACACCTGACTTTTCCACACCCTTATGATCCCTGTAGATAAAAGGCTCCCTGAATAAATTCCCCAATATATATATGAAAACACTGAAAATTGTAAAGAAAATATATGTTTATTCCAGAATCCAGTAGAATTGCTGTGCGGTTTTCTCCGGCCCTTTAACATGTGATGATCTGTGACATGAAGAAGAGGAGGGTCCTTCTTCACACGTGGATATGGCCGCCAGTCCACCCTTACACAGCTCAGTCCTGGATCATAAGAGAGCGTAAAACATTTTTCTATTTTTTCACAGTTGTATCCTAGAAAAGACAAACAATGTGAATTAGCCCAAAAATTCACAAAACCTTCACCACAAGGAGATGAAGACGGAGCAGAAGACGTCGGACATACCGGATCTCGCTTCTGTTCTGCACATCACTGGTTCTCAGCGCTGGAGGAGTCTTCATGACAATTTCAGATGGTTTAGGTGGTAAAGACCACCATGTTGGGGTGACAAAAGATGGTGAATGGGCCCCGAGCGACAGATGGAACAAAACAGGCCCCTTTCTCTCCCGGGGGTTCGGGGCCCTGATGGTAAATGGGCCCCGAGTGGCAGATGGAATTAAAATGCCCACTTTCTCTTCCGGGGGTTTGAGGCCCTGGTGGTAACAGTAACCCCTGAAAGGTCCTCCATCTCCACATCCTCTGGAAGTTGGCGTCCGCGAACTTCCTTTTTGTCTTTCTTATCCTCCATATCCTCCATCTCTATATCATCAGGAAATTGGCGTCCGCCAACCTCCATTTTCTCGTCCTCCTCCACGTCCTCCATCTCTACATCATCGGGAAATTGACGTCCGCCAACCTCCATTTTCTCTACAATCCTCATCTTGAAAAACATCTTCACTATCCTCCTCTTCATCAAAGACACCTTCATGATGAGAGCCAGCAAGAGAAACCGACACCGTGGTCAATGTGTGACCCCAATTTATAGACTTGATGATGTCATAAGATGTTTACACATCCAGATTAAGAGGTGTAGAGAAATAGAATCTGCCCACATTCTAGATGACATCACAAGAAGCGTATCTCAGTGATCCGGTGGCCATATAAAACGTAATATGGTACAAGAATACAG
Organism: Rhinoderma darwinii; assembly: GCF_050947455.1. Classification (NCBI taxonomy): domain Eukaryota; kingdom Metazoa; phylum Chordata; class Amphibia; order Anura; family Rhinodermatidae; genus Rhinoderma; species Rhinoderma darwinii. Next base: position 23,390,908 of record NC_134698.1, read on the forward strand.
ACAGTAGGGTCTCACTACACCCTCTGGGGAAGTCTCTATCATCTCAAAGAATTCTCAAATCAATGTGGTCAATTCCACTGGGTTTCTTAAACGTAATCGCACCCATAAAACGTTCAACACGGGCATTTACATATACAGTAAAAATTAAACAAAACCATTTTTTTCATAAAAAGTGGTTTTTTTTTTTGTACAAGTGGGAAAAAAAATACACATATATGGTATCACCACGATTGTAACGACCAGAGCTATAAAGTTAACACAGTATTTAAACAGCATGGTGAAGACCGTAAAAAACTAAAAAAAATAAAAAAAACATGGCAAAAGTGTTTTTTTTTTACCCCCCACAAAAAATATAATAAAAGTTAATCAATATATCATATGTACCCAAAAATGGTGCCATTAAAGAAAATAACTCGTTTGGCATAAAAAAAAAAAGCCCTTATACAGCGTTATTGACGGAACAATACAAAAATTACGGCTCTTGGAAAGCGGAGATGTAAAAACAAATTATTTATGTTTAAAAATATTTTTAATGTGCAACTAAAATTTATATTCACCAAACCCGGTGAATTGCACAACAAGCAGAGAGATGAGGCCTCTTTTAGCCTTTAAGATTAACGGCCAGGAGCGGCGGCGTGATGCACTGATTGAAAGTCTGTATCCTACAAAACAGAGAACGGCAGGGGTGTCTGTCATAGATTTCAACTAGAACCGCCCCCTGATAGGCCGTATAACCCCTAAGTCCACAAAGTCAATAGCGAGCGCAGCATCTAAGTGGTTGACAGAGGGAGGGGCTTCTTCTGTACAATAGCAGGTTATCGCGGGGGTGCCAACGGTTGCGATGGCAACTGGAGGCCTAACAATGGCCTCGTGGCCTGCCATGTACTGAAGCCTATTAGGCCCTGCCAGAATGCAGTGTATTATACCAGCCAAGAGGTGATCGGATCCTCAATTCCCCTAGTGGAACAAAAAACTAAAAAGAATGCTCTAGAAAAATAAAAAAACAAAAACTGCCACTCTCTCTTTATAAAGTCATTATTAAAAAATATATATAAAACTATACACAACTGGTATTGCCACATCCATAAAGACACAAAAATAATCACATCATTTATCCTGCGCGGTAAACGCTGTAAGAAAAATATAAAAAAAAATTACAGATATTCTGTTTTTGGTCACATCACCTCCAAAACATTGGAATATAAAGCTACCAAAAAAAGCCCTCACAGCTCTGCAGATGGAAAAAGTTATGGCTCTCAGAATATGGCGACTTTATGTAAGGCTATGTTCACACTGAGTTTTTTTACAAGTTTTTTGACGCGGAAACCGCGCCGGAAAACTCGTCAAAAACGGCCCGAAAATGCCTCCCGTTTATTTCTCGCGGGACAAAGAAGGGACATGCCCTATTTTCGGGCGTTTACGCCTCTGACCTCCCATTGACTTCAATGGGAGGCAGAGAAAGCGTATTTTGCGGCGTTTTATGCCCGCGGTGCTCAAAGGCCGCGGGCAAAAACGCTGCGAAAAATGCCGCGAAAATCGGCGTGCAGGGAGAGGAAAATCTGCCTCAAACTTACAAACGAAATTTTGAGGCAGAAATTCCGCCTGCAAAAAAACTCTGTGTGAACATAGCCTTAGTGTTTTTATTGTGAAAAAGTAGTGAAACATAAAAAAAAGAATATAAATTTAGTATGGCCGTAATCATAGTTAACCGCCGAATAAAGTTAACAGGTCGTCTATGCCATGAATAGAGATGAGCGAACCGGGACAACCGAACCCGGTTTCGGTCCGAACACCGGGAAAAGTTCGGTTCGCAGCGAATCCGAACTTCACCGGGTTCGGCCGAACACATTTTGACCGAACCTGGTCAAAAATATTATACAAATCGGCAGCCACTTATTTCTATCAATCACTGATAGAGAAAAGAGGCTGCTGATTAAAAATAAAATAAAAAGCATTTCATACGTACCCGGTCGTTGTCTTGGTGACGAGTCCCTCTTCTTCCTCCAGTCCGACCTTCTTTCCTGACGCGGCAGCCTGTGATTGGCTGCAGAGGCCGCTGCAGCCTGTGATTGGCTGCAGAGGCCGCTGCAGCCTGTGATTGGCTGCAGAGGCCGCGGCAGCCTGTGATTGGCTGCAGCGGTCACATGGGCTGTAACGTCATCCAGGAATGTCGGGCCGGATGTCGAGAGGGACGCATCACAAAGGCAACGGCCGGGAGACCGGACTGGAGGAAGCAGAAAGTTCTCGGTAAGTATGAACGTCTTTTTTTTTACAGGTTACTCTATATTCTGATCGGAATTCACTGTCCAGGGTGCTGAAAGAGTTACTGCCGATCAGTTAACTCTTTCAGCACCCTGGACAATGACTATTTACTGACGTCGCCTAGCAACGCTGCCGTAATGACGGGTGCACACATGTAGCCACCCGTCATTACGGGGCCTCATGCACCCGACCGTAAAAACACCCGTTATTACGGGTCGTAATTACGACCCGAAATAGCGGGCCCATAGACTTCTGTTAGCCACGGGTACCTTCCCGTTTTCTCACGGGAAGGTGCCCGTGCCGTTAAAAAGATAGACCATGTTCTATTTTTTTTTTTTACGGGCCGTGCTCCTATACTTTATAATGGGAGCACGGCTCGGAAAAACGACCGGCTGCGCGTGGCCGGCCGTGCCCGGCCGTGCTCATCTCCTGAAATACTCTGTGCTGCCTTAAACTCTGTGGACAGGTCAGGATCCTGTTTCTTTTAAATGCTGCTGGGGAACCCGCTCGATCCACTATATAAGGCTGCGCTACAGTGCTTGGGAATAAGTGACTGGGGCAGAAGAGGATGGAGGCGCAGCCTTATATAGTGGATCGAGCGGGTTCCCCAGCAGCATTTAAAAGAAACAGGATCCTGACCTGTCCACAGAGTTTAAGGCAGCACAGAGTATTTCAGGAGATGAGCGTGCGGATCTTGTGCGGGGTGGTGACTTGACAATCATGTGAAGGTGTTATTGAGGACAGGAGTGGGGGAGAGGTAACAGACTGAGAGCTACGTAATGGTAAGAGCAGAGTTCACAGCAGCACTGAATCTGCACGCTCCTCTCCTGAAATATTCTGTGCTGCCTTAGGCCTCATTTACACGAGCGTAATATACGCGCGTGCGATGCGCGTGCTTTTCACGCGTGTCGTACGCACCTATATTACTCTATGGGGCAGTTTAGACGATGCGTGAATTTTGCGCAGCGTGAGTGCGTTGCGTAAAACTCACGACATGTTCTATAATCGTGCGTTTTTCGCGCATCACGCACCCATTGAAGTCAGTGGGTGCGTGAAAACCACGAATGCCGCACGGAAGCACTTCCGTGCGAACTGCGTGATTCGCGCAAGAGCTGTCAAAAGGATGAATGTAAACAGAAAAGCACCACGTGCTTTTCTGTTTACAAACATCCAAACGGAGTGTCAAATTAGAGATGAGCGCACCGAACTTCACCGGGTTCGGCCGAACTCATTTTGACCGAACCCGGCAAAAAAATTTCCAGTACGCGACGTCGGGAGACAGTCACTCTCCACGGTGCTGAAAGAGTTAAACTGGTTCAGCACCATGGACAGTGACTTCCGATCACAATATACATGTACGTGTAAAAAAAAACAGAAGTTCTGACTTACCGAGAACTCCCGGGTTCTTCCTCCAGTCTGACCTCCCGGGATGACAATTCTGTCCAAGTGACAGCTGCAGCCAATCACAGGCCAAGCACAGGCTGCAGCCAATCACAGGCTGCAGCGGTCACTTGGACTGCCGCGTCATCCTGGGAGGTGGGGCCGGATGACAAGAGAGGGACGCGTCACCAAGGCAACGGCCGGGAGACCGGACTGGAGGAAGCAGGACGTTCTTGGTAAGTATGAACGTCTTTTTTTTATTCACAGATTGGTGTATATTTTGATCGGCATTCACTGTCGAGGGTGCTGAAAGAGTTACTGCCGATCAGTTAGCTCTTTCAGCACCCTGGACAGTGACGGACGTCGACTGGCCTCATCTCTATGATGGCGGCTGCGCGAAAATCATGCAGCCGCGCATCATACACGGATGACACACGGAGCTGTCAAGTGCCTTTTGCGCGCGCAAAACGCTGCGTTTTTTGCGCGCGCAAAACGCACACGCTCGTGTAAATCAGGCCTTAAACTCTGTGGACAGGTCGCTTTAAAAAAAATAAAAAATTCCTGTTTTATGATCACCTCTCATCCCAAGAAATTGTATAAAAAAATATCCTGATGTGCAGGCCACAAATTTTAGCTTAGGGGGACAAGCACACAGCACTGGACCAATAGTAGCTGCCCGTCCTTAACCTGTTTACCTCCACCTACGGTATAAAGGCGGCAGAGGTAAATGGGCTTTAAATTGTTAAAAGATGGCAGCTGGTTGTGTTTTCAGGTTGGGATCGTACACGCAAACTAATCCCGTTTAGGGCTTGTTCACACCTGCATCAGTGTTTATGTGGAGGCCTAAAACCACAAAATTACCGTCTGGTTTCCGTCATGGTATCCGTGATTATGCCAAAAACAAAAGCGCAGCAGGCTGCGCTATGGTTTCCGGTATTTTCGTCCAGATCTTTCACAGAGCCTCCAACGCAGATGTGAATAGGCTCTTACCTGCATAGTTACTCAATACTTCCGCTACACAATGACCACATAGTGACTGAATAATATTACCATACTGTTACTGAATCAAAACCACTGAACAAAAACCAATATCACCACCTTATAGTGACCATATAATCATAGATTCCGGTCCTACACAGGGGCTCTACAGACCATATAAGTGATTACAGTACAGTGACATGCATTGACCATATAGTGTTAGATACCGGTCCTACACAGGAACTCTACAGACCATATAAGTGATTACAGTACAATGACATCCAGTGACCATATAGTGGTAAATACTGGTCCTACACAGGAGGGTTGTAGACCATATACAGCACAGTGACTCACAGGTGACGTCTTCTCAGATTAGATTTGTTCACTTTCCCTTTTCTTCTCCATCCTGCCCAGAAACCTAAAACGACTTCTACCCATGAATCCCCTCTGCAGAATTTAAAATACAGACAAGTTGGTTTCCTGCTTTTCTTGCATTCATCCCACCTATACCCCATCCTCTAAACAAACTCGTCATCTACAGTGCGCCAGATAGTAGTAATGCCACCCACTTGGTGCCCCACACCATAATAGCGCCCCCTTTGTGCACCCATACAGTAATAGTGCCCCCTTTATGCCCCCATATACTAATGTTGCCATTAACAGGCCCGCTTCTCTTCCAGGCCCAGTTGTGATTGTAGTGGTTGCTACCTGACCCAGATGGGAGACGGACCCACTGATAACAGTGGGCTGATATTTTTATCCTCAGACAGGAGACCCTGTGGGGATGGTGGCCCTGGGCATTTGCCCAGTTTGACCCCCATCCTAACACCAACCCTGTAGAAAAGTGTTCTAACAGACGCACAGGTGTAGCGCGGCCACGGGGGTGGTCATGGGAATGATGGTGTCACGTACTCTAAGCCTACGGCTCCCTCGGTCTCCAGGACATTGAGAGTTACTCGTTAGGGTGTCTCCCGGCCTGCCAGACTGAGGCAATTATTTAGTTCAGCCTGGGATAGTTGACCTTTGTCTGTAATTAGAGTTTCCTTGCCTGGTGATTTCCCTTGTTTTGAGACTCCCCTGAGCGACTTGCTTTTTGACTTTTTGTGACCTCTGACTCCTGGACTCCTGACTTGTCATTGCCTTCTGACTTTTGTTTTTCCGTACTTTCCCGGTTTGACCCTGCCTGCCTTTTGCATCCGAAAGACGAGGGGCTCCGACCCTGTATCGACTACCATCAGCTTAACAATATTACTATAAAGAACCAACACAGCTCATCCCCGATCTATTTAATCAGGTTCAGGTGGCCAAATGGTTCTCTAAGTTTGGCATGCGGGGGGGGGGGGGGCTTATGACCTGATTAGAGTTTATAAGGGGGATGAGTGGAAGACTGCCTTTAACACCCCCAAAGGGCACTTTAAGTACATGGTGATGCCCTTCGGTCTATGTAATGTGCCGGCTGTGTTCCAGACTTTCATAAATTATATTTTTAGAGACTATCTGGGGCTCTTCTTGGTGGTATACTTAGATGACATTTTGGTGTTTTCCAAAGACTGGGACCCGCACGTCAAACATGTCAGGACTGTCCTCCACATTCTCAGGGCCAATAATTTGTTCGCTAAATTTGAAAAATGTAGTTTTGGTATTCAAGAGATGCCTTTCATGGGACGCATCCTTAGCCCTGAGGATTTCCGCATGGATCCTGCCAGGCTCCAGGCGGTATCTGACTGGGTTCACCCACCCACCTACCTAGTGAGTATGGCCTTTTTTTTGTGGTTTGGGTTCGGCCTGTTCCCTGAAAGCCCTCCAAAGGTTTTTAGGGTTCGCTAATTATTACAGACGTTTTATCGAAAAATTTTCAGTAATTGCCAAACCCCTTACTGACCTCACCCGTAAAAGTGCGTATCTCCTCCACTGGTCTCTGTAGGCGGTCCGAGCCTTCGAGCTCCTTAAGGGGTGCTGTTCCTCTGCCCCAGTACTAATCCAACCGGATTATACTCAACCCTTTATTGTGGAGGTGGATGCTTCCGAGGTGGGTGTGGGAGCAGTATTGTCTCAGGGTCCTACTTCTCACTCACCTCCGACCCTGTGCCTTCTTTTCCCATAAGTTCTTTCCCTCTGAGCAAAATTATGATGTGGGTAATCGGGAACTGCTGGCCATCAAATGGGCCTTGGAGGGATGGCATAATTTTCTCGAAGGGGCAAGACATCGGGTCACAGTCCTCACTGACCATAAAAATTTAGTCTTTCTAGATTCAGCCAAGAGACTCAAACCCAGAAAGACTAGATGGGCTCTATTTTTTACCAGGTTCAATTTTGTTCTTACCTACAGGCCTGGTTCAAAGAATATTAAAGCGGATACTTTGTTCCGTAGTTTTCTGGCCACCCCTCCGCCTGAGACCAAACCCGAAGGAGTATTGCTTCCTGGTGCGGTACTGGCAACCGTAGACTCTGACCTGACCACAGAGATCACGGCCAGCCAGGACTCTGCCCCTTCCAGAGGGCAAATTGTTTGTACCCCTAGACCTCCGGCTTAGGCTCCTCCAGGAGTGTCATGACTCAGTCCAGTCAGGTCACCAGGGACCTTGTCATCCGTGGTTTCTGGTGGCCAGGGCTGCTACGGGATGTCCGAGTCTACGTGGTCTCATGTGAGACCTGCGCCCGGTCTAAAACTCCCAGATCCCGACCTGCAGGCTTGCTGTGTCCTTTGCCGGTGCCCGAAGGACCCTGGACCCATCTAGCCATGGATTTTATCACCGATCTGCCTTCATCCCAGGGCAGGTCGGTGATCTGGGTAGTTGTAGACCGGTTTAGTAAAATGGCTCACTTCATTCCCCTGAAGAAATTGCCCAATGCTAAAGAGTTAACCTCTTTATTAAACATATTTTACGTTTGCACGGGGTACCTGTTAACATCGTCTCTGACAGGGGGGTCCAATTTGTATCATTGTTTTGGAGGGCGTCCTGCAAGCAGTTTGGACTAGACTTGTCCTTTTCATCGGGCTTTCATCCAGAAACTAATGGCCAGACTGAGAGGACCAATCAGTCTCTGGAACAGTATCTCAGATGTTTCGTGGCCGACGCTCAGGATAAATGGTTCAGGTTTTTGGTGCTTGGGTAACTTGCCCTCAATAATCACATCAGCACATCGCCAGGAGTTTCTTTGCTAATTATGGTTTTAATCCCCGGTTTTCTTCATTTTCCCCATGTGTATCAGATAACCCTGAAGTGGAGCTTCTCACTGGGAAATTGAGGGTCATCTGGGACCACGTCCAGAGTAATCTCAGGGCAGCCCAGGACCACCAGCGGCTTCAAGCCAATAAAAGGCGTTCGGCTAATCCTGATTTCTCGGTGGGAGATCCGGTTTGGTTATCTTCCAAGAACCTCTGCCTGAGGGTACCCTCCTGAAAGTTCACCCCCAGGTACATCGGTCCTTATGAAGTCATGGAGAGGATCAACCCCGTCTCCTTACGCTTAAAATTACCCCCCCACCTTCTTCGCATCCACGATATGTTTCATTCCTCCCTTCTGAAAAGATTTGTCCCCCCCCATCCTTCCCATAGGGAAACCGCCATCCCAGTTTTAACATCCGAGGGACAGGAGTTTGAGGTGGCCAGGTTGCTGGACAGTAGAAAGGTTCAGGGGTCTATCCAGTACCTGGTCCATTGAAAAGGATATGGTCCAGTGGAAAGGACTTGGGTCCCAGTCCGAGATTTCCACGCTCGGACCCTTATAAATAACTTTCATAAAAAGTTTCCGAATAGACCTGGTACGGGGGTTGAGGGTCCAGTGGCCCCTCGTAAAAGGGGGGTACTGTCACGTACTCTCCAGGACATCGAGAGTTACTTGCTCGGGCGTCGCCCGGCCTGGCAGACTGAGGCAGTCTGCAGCCAATAGGAGCTCATGAGCGTCAGGCCAATCAAAGCCTGGCTGATGTTCCTGAGCTCCCGTCCTCACCTTAATTAGTTCAGCCTGGGATAGTAGGCCTTTGTCTGTAATTAGAGTTTCCTTGCCTGGTGCTTTCCCTTGTTTTCAGACTCCCCTTACTTTTTGACATCTTGTGACCTGACCTCGGCTGGTCTCTTGATGTAAAGGATCTGCCAGACACAGCTTCTGTGTCGACCCCCGTGGTTAATCAGTCTGCACCTGCTCCTAGGTCTGATAGAGTGACTCGATCTGGGCTCCTATATGACAAGGTAGATGTCGTTCATCGGGAACTGTGCATAGTATGGGCCCAGGTTCAGAAGAACCTAGAGGTGTCCCAGAGCTTACAAAAGACTCAGGCAAATAGAAGACGTTCTGCTAATCCCTTGTTTGTGGGCGGGGTTCTGGTGTGGCTGTCTTCAAAAAATTTGCGCCTTAAAGTCACGTCCAAAAAATTTGCTCCCCGGTATATAGGGCCGTACAAGGTCATTGAGGTCCTTAACCCTGTCTCCTTCCGACTGGAGTTACCCCCGTCTTTTCGAATATACAACGTGTTTCATGCCTCCCTCCTGAAACGCTGCTCCCCGTCCTTGGCTACCTCGAGGAAATCTCTGGTCCCTGTTCTCACCCCTGAAGGGGTAGAATTCGAGGTGGCCAAGATTGTGGACAGCAGGATAGTCCAAGGCTCCCTCCAGTACCTGGTCCATTGGAGAGGATACGGGCCTGAGGAGAGGACTTGGGTACCTGCCCGGGATGTTCACGCTGGGGTATTGCTCAGGAGGTCCCATCTTCGGTTCCCCAAAAAGCCAGGTCCACCTAGAAAGGGTCCAGTGGCCCCTCATAAAAGGGGGGGTACTGTAAGGAACCAGTATCCCCTTCCTTTGATTCCTGATCTCTTCAATCAGGTTCAGGGGGCCCAATGATTCTTTAAGTTTGATCTTCGTGGGGCTTATAACCTTATCCGCATCAGAGAGGGGGATGAGTGGAAGACTGCGTTTAACACGCCCGAAGGTCATTTCGAATACCTCGTCATGCCCTTTGGGTTGTGTAATGCTCCCGCGGTCTTCCAGAATTTCATAAATGAGATTTTAAGAGACTACCTGGGGATATTTCTTGTAGTGTACCTTGATGACATACTTGTGCTTTCCAAGGACTGGTCCTCCCACATTGAGCATGTCAGGAAGGTGCTCCAGGCACTTTGGGAAAACAAACTCTTTGCTAAAACCGAAAAATGTGTTTTTGGGGTGCAGGAGATACAATTTTTGGGTCAAATCCTCACTCCTAATGAATTCCGCATGGACCCTGCCAAGGTTCAGGCTGTGGCTGAATGGGTCCAACCTGCCTCCCTGAAGGCGTTAGAGTGCTTCCTGGGGTTTGCTAATTATTACAGGAGATTTATTGCTAACTTCTCGGTCATCGCTAAGCCTCTTATGGATCTTACTCGCAAAGGTGCTGATCTCCTCCACTCGCCTCCGGAGGCGGTTCAGGCTTTTGAGGTCCTTAAGAAGTGCTTTATCTCGGCCCCACTGCTGAATCAGCCTAACCAAATGGAGCCATTCATCGTGGAGGTTGACGCCTCCGAGATGGGAGTGTGTACTGTCTTGTCCCAGGGTACCAGGTCCCTCACCCATCTTCGTCCCTGCGCCTACTTCTCCAGGAAGTTCTCGCACACTGAGAGTAACTATGACATTGGCAACCGCGAACCCTTAGCCATTAAATTGGCATTTGAAGAGTGGCGCCACTTCCTGGAGGGGGCTAGGCACCAGGTAACGGTCCTTACCGACCACAAGAATCTGGTTTTCCTAGAATCTGCCCGGAAGCTAAACCCGAGGCAAGCTCGATGGGCGTTGTTTTTTACTAGATTAAACTTTTTGGTCACCTATAGGGCTGGGTCTAAAAATATTAAAGCTGATGCACTGTCGCGTAGCTTCATGGCCAGCCCTCCTTCGGAGGAAGATCCTGCTTGTGTTTTGACCCCAGGTATAATCATTTCCTCTGTTGCTTCTCACTTAGTCTCCGAAATTGCGGCTGATCAAGGTTCATCTCCCGGGAATCTTCCTGAGAACAAGCTGTTTGTTCCCCTGCAATTCCGGCTAAGGGTACTCAGGGAAATTTATGACTCTGCACTATTTGGCCATCCAGGCATCCTGGGTACCAAGCACCTCATTGCCAGAAACTATTGGTGGCCTGGGTTGCCTTAAGATGTTAAGGCCTACGTCGCCGCTTGTGAAATTTATGCTAGGTCCAAGACTCCCAGGTCCCGACCAGCGGGCTTACTATGTTCTTTGTCCATTCCCCAGAGACCTTGGACCCATATCTCCATGGATTTTATCACCGATCTGCCTCCATCTCAAGGCAAGTCGGTGGTGTGGGTTGTAGTAGACCGCTTCAGAAAGATGTGCCACTTTGTGCCCCTTAAGAAACTACCCAATGCTAAGACGTTAGCTACCTTATTTGTCAAACACATCCTGCGTCTCCATGGGGTTCCTGTAAATATTGTTTCTGACAGAGGGGTACAATTTGTTTCATTGTTTTGGAGAGCTTTCTGTAAAAAGTTGGAGATTGATCTGTCCTTCTCCTCGGCCTTCCATCCTGAAACTAATGGCCAAACCGAGAGGACTAATCAGTCTCTAGAACAATATTTAAGGTGTTTTATCTCTGACTGTCAATATGATTGGGTCTCCTTAATTTCCCTTACCGAATTTTCCCTTAATAACCGGGTCAGTAACTCGTCAGGGGTCTCCCCCTTTTTCTGTAATTTTGGGTTTAATCCACGGTTCTCCTCCGTTTCACCAGGTGGTTCCAACAATCCCAAGGTAGATGTCGTTCATCGGGAACTGTGCACAATCTGGGCCCAGGTTCAGAAGAACCTAGAGGTGTCCCAGAGCATACAAAAGACTCAGGCAGATAAAAGACGTTCTGCTAACCCCTTGTTTGTGGTCGGGGATCTGATGTGGCTGTCTTCAAAAAATTTGTGCATTAAAGTCCCGTCCAAAAAATGTTCTCCCCGGTATATAGGGCCGTACAAGGTCATTGAGGTCCTTAACCCTGTCTCCTTCCGACTGGAGTTACCCCAGTCTTTTCGAATACACAACGTGTTTCATGCCTCCCTCCTGAAACGCTGCTCCCCGTCCTTGGCTACCTCGAGGAAATCTCTGGTCCCTGTTCTCACCCCTGAAGGGGTAGAATTCGAGGTGGCCAAGATTGTGGACAGCAGGATGGTCCAAGGCTCCCTCCAGTACCTGGTCCAATGGAGAGGATACAGGCCTGAGGAGAGGACTTGGGTACCCGCCCGGGATGTTCACGCTGGGGTATTGCTCAGGAGGTTCCATCTTCGGTTCCCCAATAAGCCAGGTCCACCTAGAAAGAGTCCAGTGGCCCCTCATAAAAGGCGGGGTGCTGTAAAGGATCTGCCAGACACAGCTTCTGTGTCGACGCTCACGGTTAATCAGTCTGCACCTGCTCCTAGGTCTGATAGAGTGACTCGATCTGCTAACACTCAGGCTGGTAGGCTCAGGAGTGGGAGAACCTATCACAGCCTGGCCAGACGGTTCTAGCTCCCGCCCTCGGTCTGTTTATACCTTCACTTCCTGCTTGACTTTGCCTGTGATTCTTTCCTGTTTCCTGGCTCTGCTGCTCCTTCTATTATCATTATTGACCTTGCTTCATTTTGACCCTGGCTTTTCTGACTACGCTCCTGTTTGGTACCTCTTACACTCCTGGTTTGACTCAGCTCGTTCACTACTCCTGTTGCTCACGGTGTTGCCGTGGGCAACTGCCCCATTTCCCTTAGCTTCTGTGTACCCTTGTCTGTTTGTCTGTCGTGCACATATTGAGCGTAGGGACCGTCGCCCAGGTGTACGCCGTTGCCTAAGACGGGCCGTGCAAGTAGGCAGGGACTGAGTGGCGGGTAGATTAGGGCTCACCTGTCTGTCTCCCTACCCCATCATTACACCTGACTTTTCTTTGCCTTCTGACTTTTGTTTTTCCGCATTCTCCCGGTTTGACCCTGCCTGCCTGACTCCGCCTTTTGTGCCCGGACTTGTCCGCGGCGCAATTACCCTGCCTCTCCCTACGTGTACTTCCCAGGTGACCCTTTGTTATTTCGCACTGTCTCTGTCTTATTTCTTTGTCAGTTTCACTTTTACTAGTATAGAGAACGCCGCCCAGTTGTGCGCTGTCGTTTAGGTCGGGTCGTACAAGAAGGTAGGGAAAAAGGTTTGAGAAAAACAGGGACCTCACTGTTCACTGTTCACGCCGTTAAAACAAAACCCCCCAAAATATGGCGTAATTGCTGTTTTTTTGCCTATTTCACATCACAAAAATTTTTTGATTCAGCTTCCCAGTATATTATGCTGTAGAATAAATGGTGCTATGAAAAACTACAACTTGTCCCGCAAAACACAAGCTCTCATATGGCTATGTCGACGAAAAAATACAAAAAAAGCTATGGCTTTCGGAAGACGGGAAGGAAAAGGCTAAAATGAAAACACTCAAATTGGCCGTGTCCTTAAGAGCTTAAAGTTTATTCAATATACAGTAAAAATGTCTACAACTTTCTAATATACTTATACTTTGTGTTTCATTGTTCGGTCATTTAGAGACTAAAAATCTGTGACAGGACCCATCAGGCCGTCGTGGGAATGGGTAAGGTGAGTTTTATTTTTATTGGTGCAAAGGGGGCCTAACTTATCTATGGTAAAACACAGGGGGCCTAACGTATCTATGGTAAAACACATGGGCCTAACTTATCTATGGTAAAACACAGGGGGCCTAACTTATTTATGGTAAAAAACAGGGGGCCTAACTTATCCATGATAAAACACAGGGGGCCTGACTTATCTATGGTAAAACACAGGGGCCTAACTTATTTATGGTAAAAAACAGGGGGCCTAACTTATCCATGATAAAACACAGGGGGCCTGACTTATCTATGGTAAAACACAGGGGCCTAACTTATCTATGGTAAAACACAGGGGGCCTAACTTATCTATGGTAAAACACAGGGGGTCTAACTTATCTATGGTAAAACACAGGGGGCCTAACTTATCTATGGTAAAACACAGGGGGGCTTAACTTATCTATGGTAAAACACAGGGGGCCTAACTTATCTATGGTAAAACACAGGGGGGCCTAACTTATCTATGGTAAAACACAGGGGCCTATCTTATCTATGGTAAAACACAGGGGGCCTAACTTATCTATGGTAAAACACAGGGGGCCTAACTTATCTATGGTAAAACACAGGGGGCCTAACTTATCCATGATAAAACACAGGGTGCCTGACTTATCTATGGTAAAACACAGGGGGCCTAACTTATCTATGGTAAAACACAGGGGGCCTAACTTATCTATGGTAAAACACAGGGGCCTAACTTATCTATGGTAAAACACAGGGGGCCTAACTTATCTATGGTAAAACACAGGGGGTCTAACTTATCTATGGTAAAACACAGGGGGCCTAACTTATCTATGGTAAAACACAGGGGGCCTAACTTATCTATGGTGAAACACAGGGGCCTAACTTATCTATGGTAAAACACAGGGGGCCTAACTTATCTATGGTAAAACACAGGGGGGCCTAACTTATCTATGGTAAAATACAGGGGGGCCTAACTTATCTATGGTAAAACACAGGGGCCTAACTTATCTATGGTAAAACACAGGAGGCCTAACTTATCTATGGTAAAACACAGGGGCCTAACCAGGGCCGGCCCTTGGATAGATGGCGCCCATTGCGAAATGATCTTTCGGCGCCCCACCCCATCATTAAAAAAAAATGCCCCATAAAAACAATTATAATGCCCCTTTAGTGCCCCTAGACAGTATAATAATAATATTTAACAATATAATATATTACAACCCCTTCAAGGACACAGTATATTGTCCTCTAATTGTGCCCACAGTATTATGCCCCCTGTAGTACCCCTACACAGTATAATGTCCGCTTAGTGGCCCCCACACAGTATAGTGCCCCCTGTAGATTTTGCCATATAGCCTCCCTCTAGACAGTGCCATAATCCCCCACCTCCTTTTTGTAGATCGTGCCATACAGCCCCCCCACCTCCCCCTTGTAGACAGTGCCATACAGTCCCCCACCCCTGTGGCCTAGTACAGAGTTTCCCAACCTTTTCGGACCCGAGGCAGGACTGGAAAATTAAAATTTCCTCAGGGTCCCCCTACCAAAAATAGTTCTGAGAAAGACAGAAAAAAGGCTGAGAACAAGCACTACACTCGTAGGGTTTGTTCACACACATTTTTTTAAGGCAAAAAAATCTGCCCCAAAATTCCTTCAGGAACTGACAGCGTTGTTTGACCTTTTTTTTGTGTTTTTTCTTAAGCTGTTGAAGCGAATGCAAAAGACGCAGGAAAAAAAAGCTCCAAACGAGCGCCGCAGGTATTTTCTGCCTCCTAAAAAAAAAAAAAAAAGACGACTAAGGGGGAACATGATTAACTTATATAAATATATTAATGGCACACACAAAAAATATGGTGAAATCCTGTTCCTTGTAAAACCCCCTCAAAAAACAAGGGGGCACTCCCTCCGTCTGGAGAAAAAAAGGTTTAACCTGCAGAGGCGACAAGCCTTCTTTACCGTGAGAACTGTGAATCTATGGAATAGCCTACAGCAGGAGCTGGTCACAGCAGGGACAGTAGATGGCTTTAAAAAAGGGTTAGATAATTTCCTAGAACAAAAAAGTATTAACTCCTATGTGTAGAAATTTTTCCTTCCCTTTTCCCGTCCCTTGGTTGAACTTGATGGACATGTGTCTTTTTTCAGCCGTACTAACTATGTAACTATGTAACTATGTAACTATTAATTTCAATTGGAGGTCAGAGTCGGAAACCACTTGAAGACCATCAGCCCCCCACTCACAGTAAAATGACCATCAGCTCCCCACTCACAGTAAAATGACCATCATCCCACCACTAACAGTAAAATGACCATCAGCCCACCACTCACAGATTCCCCCTGAAGGTAGCGCCACACAGCCCCTTGTAGGTAGCGCCACACAGCCTCTTGTGGGTAGCGCCACACAGCCCCTTGTGGGTAGCGCCACACAGCCCCTTGTGGGTAGTGCCACACAGCCCCTTGTGGGTAGCATCACACAGCCCCTTGTAGGTAGCACCACACAGCCCCCTTGTGGGTAGCGCCACAAAGCCCCCTTGAGGGTAGCGCCACACAGCCCCTTGTAGATAGCGCCACACAGCCCCCTTGTAGGGAGCACCACACAGCCCCCTGTAGGGAGTGCCGCACAGCCCCATGTAGGGAGTGCCGCACAGCCCCCTGGTAGGAAGTGCCGCACAGCCCCCTGGTAGGAAGTGCCGCAGAGCCCCCCTGCTAGAGAGTGCCGCACAGCCCCCTGCTAGGTAGTGCCACACAGCCCACAGCCCCCCTGTACGTAGTGCAAGGACTACGAAATGACCCTGATAGCTGGCGGGCAATAGACATTCAAAAAAGGACAACTGTGCAGGAGCACACAAAATACCCAGCTTTCCCAGCTAACAAATAAATGTGTGGAAATAAAATAAGATATAACTTTTATTTAGTCTAGGTAAAGGATTAATCCTCTTAGCTAGATTAAATAAAAATTATATCTTAGTTTATTTCCACACATTTATTTGATAGCTGGGAAAGCTGGGTATTTTGTGTGCTCCTGCACAGTTGTCCTTTTTTGTAGTTAGTGCCACTCAGCCCACACCCCCCTGTAGATTGAAACCCCCCCCTTCCAGTATAGATAGCGCCACTGTAGCTCCCTGAAGGAGCGGAATCCCCATGTGGCCAGGGATACTGCTCCTGCAGCGCTGCTTGATGTCTCTGTTCATATATGGACAGTGACATCAGGGGAAACTCCTGAAGCGGAATCCTCGTCCACAGCGTTGCTGACGCTGTGACCTTCGCTTCCACTCCAGGAGAAGCTCCTGTCGTCTGTGTCCATGACGTCATTAGCTTCTCATGGAGTGGAATCCCCGGTCATAGCGTCTGCAACGCTGTGACCAGGGATTCCACTTCAGGAGTTTCCCCTGATGTCACTGTCCATATATGGACAGAGACATCAAGCAGCGCTCCAGGAACGGAATACACGGGGATTCCGTTCCTTCAGAGAGCTACAGTGGCGCTAGTAGATAGCAGAGCAGGGAGATACCTCTCCGCTCTGCTATAGTGCCGTCGCTACCGCTATAGCAGCCGCAGCAGCTGCTAGCGGCGCCACCGCCCTCATGCCCGGTGTCACCGCTAGCAGCTGCTATGGCTGATACAGCGGTAGCCACTAAGTGAAGAAGCGCCCGGGTGGAAAGGCGACTGTAGTTAGTGTGTGTATCCGCGCTGCTAGTTGCAACGGCGCAGGGATACACACACCCGCTGGCGCCCCCCTTGCAGTGTGGCGGCTGGCGCCCTGTGCGACCGCTCTGGTCGAACGGATATAAGGTCGGCCATGGGCCTAACTTATCTATGGTAAAACACAGGGG
The DNA here is from genome assembly GCF_050947455.1 of Rhinoderma darwinii. NCBI lineage: Eukaryota > Metazoa > Chordata > Amphibia > Anura > Rhinodermatidae > Rhinoderma > Rhinoderma darwinii. The sequence continues at coordinate 23,407,917 of NC_134698.1, forward strand.
GTCTAACTTATCTATGATAAAACACAGGGGGCCTAACTTATCTATGGTAAAACACAGGGGGCTTAACTTTTTATTTTTGGTGTCTAGTTTCTTCCATTTTACTGCCGCCGAGTAAGTTGCACCACAAAAGGGGTCACTAAGACCATGTTCACATGGTGGATTTTGCTTGGTGGGTCCTGCTGCAAAATCGGCCGAAGAATTATTCCTGCCGTCAGCCAAAAGATTCCTACTCCCATTCACTTCAGATCGGGCAGGACGCTTCTTTTGTCCACTAGTTGAAAAAATCAGCTAGTGGTAAAAAGAAGCATCCGCCTCCCACTGAAATAGAGATCTGCAGAACATTGCTCTCTCCTCTCTACCGCCTGACAGATACATAGTGATATATTCTGCAGATTATTATACCACTGATCTCTCTAGAGATCTACAGCAGAGGCTGGACGGCAGCACCGAGGGCTCAACGGGAAGCCTCCATGATTGCCGTAGGAGGGAGGGTTCAACCAATAGGAAGGACAGGTTAGGTGAGGGAGGAGGGGGAGATGCGAGGAGCCGGGGTGTGTTAACTGTTCCTCCCGCTGTTTTCGGCATTGAGCCGGAGGCAGCGGGAGGAGAAACAAGCAAAAAACTTAGGTCAGGTTAGATAGTGCTACTTTCCTGTTATGGCGTCTCCGGCCTTGCTGCTCGATCAGCTGCGGGCAGAAGCTGCTTATCACGATCTGGGCTGGCTGGAGGAGACTGTGGCATCGCTGGCCCGGATCCCTCAGGCGGGCCCGTCGTCTTGGTCGGCAGCCCGCGCTGATGCGCTCCCTTCCCCCGCCCCCCTCTCAGACGCTGGGGATATGGCGGTGGGGGGAGAGCTGTTAATGTCGGCCCCTGCTGTAATAAAGCAGAGGGCTTCGGCGGGAGCGGCGGTTGCCCAGGCTAAGTCACCCCGCCGCTCCCATAGGACTCGCCAACCAGAGCGTCTTAGTCCAGACGTGGCCCCGCGGGCCCTGCGTCGCAGGGGGAGCCCTTCTAATGACGCTGCAGGCCAGGCTGCTCGGACGGGTGCCTCTTCCTAGAGCCTGCGTCCTGGCAGGAATCCCCAGCCGCGACGGGGCTCGGCGGTTAACTGGGAGTCGCAGGCCGGGCTCCCTGTCACACCCCCGCCTTCAGACGCTGTGTTCGGAGGGCAGTATACGGCCGCCCCGCATGGTGATGTTCCGGCCAGGGGGCAGGCTTCCTCGAGAGCATCGGTGAGGACGCCAAGATCAGCGACGACGACGAGGCAACAGGTCCGGTCGGAAGTCTGGGTCCATGCGGTCGGGCGGCAGGTTGTCGGCCCACCTGTCAGCGTGCCGGGATCCCCGTGTCGAAGATGTCGGTGCGAGTACCAGTCGGCGGCGAGAGAGGATTTGGAAGATGGAGAGCTGGATGAGTCGCAACGTGGTCAGGATTTTCCGGCTGGCGGGAATACAGCGCCTGGGCAGTCTGGTGAGTGTGTAACTCCTACGTTACCGTATCCAGCAATTTTCATGTCGGGTGTTGGGGATGGGTCAGCGAGCGGGGTAGCGGCTGTCGGTAGTGGCGTTGCCGGGCGCGATGGCTTGACAGATTTAGTGGGTTGTTTGCGCGAGCTAGTCTGGCGCTTAGATAGGGCAGCGGCGCCTGTAGTGCCGGCGGGATCTCCGGTTGTGGTATGGGAAGGTCCTCGTGATGTACAGTCGCGGTCCATGGTGGGGGAGGTTCCGGGGGTGGCAAAAGAAGTGGTAGCAGTGTCTGTCCAAACCGAGGCGCAGAAGGATGGGGATAGGATTCGGCTTGATGATCGCGCTCGGGGCGAGGTTTACGTCTGTTTTGAGGGCCCTTTAGGGGCTCACCTTAAAGAGGCTCTGTCACCAGATTTTGCAACCCCTATCTGCTATTGCAGCAGATAGGCGCTGCAATGTAGATTACAGTAACGTTTTTATTTTTAAAAAACGAGCATTTTTGGCCAAGTTATGACCATTTTTGTAGTTATGCAAATGAGGCTTGCAAAAGTCCAAGTGGGTGTGTTTAAAAGTAAAAGTCCAAGTGGGTGTGTATTATGTGCGTACATCGGGGCGTTTTTAATACTTTCACTAGCTGGGCATTCTGATGAGAAGTATCATCCTCTTCTCTTCAGAACGCCCAGCTTCTGACAGTGCAGATCTGTGACGTCACTCACAGGTCCTGCATCGTGACGGCCACATCGGCACCAGAGGCTACAGTTGATTCTGCAGCAGCATCAGCGTTTGCAGGTAAGATCGACTTACCTGCAAACGCTGATGCTGCTGCAGAATCAACTGTAGCCTCTGGTGCCGATGTGGCCGTCACGATGCAGGACCTGTGAGTGACGTCACAGATCTGCACTGTCAGAAGCTGGGCGTTCTGAAGAGAAGAGGATGATACTTCTCATCAGAATGCCCAGCTAGTGAAAGTATTAAAAACGCCCCGATGTACGCACATAATACACACCCACTTGGACTTTTACTTTTAAACACACCCACTTGGACTTTTGCAAGCCTCATTTGCATAACTACAAAAATGGTCATAACTTGGCCAAAAATGCTCGTTTTTTAAAAATAAAAACGTTACTGTAATCTACATTGCAGCGCCTATCTGCTGCAATAGCAGATAGGGGTTGCAAAATCTGGTGACAGAGCCTCTTTAAGCAAGAGGTACGTGAACGGATTTGGAAGGATGAATACGTGGAGATATTTTCTCTTCTGCCGCTTGCGAAATTCAAATTGGATAAGGGCAAGCGGGATGAGAGTAAGAAAGAGGAGGAAGAACGTCGGCGGTATAGGCTTATCCCGCAGACGTTCGCCAACTGGTCGCAAGCTTTCGCTATTTTGGCAAGCGTGATCGGGGAAAAGGCGCCGGAAAATTGCTCGGCGTTGTTTTGTTATTTTGATGCCATCGGGGAGGCCTATTGTGCGTACGGGGGCCAGGCGTGTTTGCGGTACGACGAGCAATTTCGCCAGCGGAAGGCGGTCCGGACGGCGATCCGATGGGATCAAAAGGATATTGCATTGTGGTTGCGGGTTACGGCGCCGGTTAAGCAGTCCTTTCCCGGGAGCGTTGGCCAAGGGGGCCAGTCTAGTCAATCCGGGCCTTTTGCCGAGCCGCCGATTGAGAATTTAGTGGTATCACCCTTGGGAGTTGTGCCAAAGCGGGAGCCTCACAAATTCCGTTTGATCCAGCATTTGTCGTTTCCCAGGAGAGCGTCGGTGAATGATGGGATAGATCACGACTTATGTTCGGTTGTTTACACGTCATTTGACAAAGCGGTGGCGTTAGTGCGGGAGGCAGGGCCCGGTGCGTTGTTGGCAAAGACTGACATTGAGGCGGCCTTTCGCTTGCTGCCGGTACATCCAGAAAGCCAACGGCTGTTGGGTTGCTTCTGGAGCGGGGAATTTTATGTGGATAGGTGCCTTCCAATGGGTTGCTCCCTTTCTTGCGCATACTTCGAGGCGTTTAGTAGTTTCATGGAATGGGTGACGAAGGGTGTAGCTGGAGTCGATTCCTTAATACATTATCTTGATGATTTTTTGTGCGTAGGCCCTAGCGGTTCCCCGGTTTGCGGTAATTTATTGTATTCCTTGCAGAAGGTTGCGACGGATTTTGGAATCCCTTTGACGCCTGGATAAACAGAGGGCCCGGTATCTACGATCAGTTTTTTGGGGATGCAAATTGATTCGGTGGCAATGGAGTGCAGGCTTCCTGAGGATAAATTATTGCCACTACGGCAGGTCAGGCGGGCTTGCCAATTGAAGAAGATCACTTTTCGGGATCTTCAGTCGCTGCTTGGAAAGTTGAACTTTGCCTGTCGAATTATGCCAATGGGTAGAATTTTTAGTAGGAGGTTGGCGTCAGCGACGGCGTGTATCCGGGCGCCCCATCATTTTGTGAGGATTGGTGGGGATCACAGGGCGGATCTGCAGGTTTGGGACGAGTTCCTCGGGCAGTATAATGGTAGATCGTTGTGGATGTCGCAGGTACAGGAGATGGGCGAGTTGGAGCTGTTTACTGACGCGGCAGGGTCTGGTGGTTTTGGCGCGTATGCAGGAGGACAATGGTGTGCGGGGAACTGGCCGGACAGCTGGGTGACTGGTGGTCTTACGCGAAATCTGGCCCTGCTCGAGCTGTTTCCCATCGTGGTGGCGGTGACCATTTGGGGGGATAGGCTCAGGGATAAAAAGGTTTGTGTCCACTGCGATAACATGGGGGTGGTGTTAGCAATTAACAACTTATCAGCATCTTCTCCACCGGTGGTTCAGTTGTTGCGTCACCTAGTTTTGGTGTGCTTGTCTTTAAACACGTGGGTGGTTGCGGTGCATGTACCTGGGGTTTCCAATTGTATTGCTGATGCTCTTTCTCGCTCGCAGTGGGATCGTTTTCGTCAAATGGCACCGGGAGCGGAGCTGGTCGGTTTGGCTTGCCCGGAACATCTCTGGGGTCTGGTTTCGGTCCCGTGGAACGGTTGATTGAAAGGTCATTGGCTAGCGAGACTTGGAGCGCTTATTCGGCGTGTTGGCAGCAGTGGGAGGAGTGGGTAAGAGTGTTGGGTAACGTCAGCACGGCGCAAGACAGGTTGGTGCCATTATTGTACTGGTTGGGGGATGCTTGGGAGGCGGGGTTTTCCCCGGCAAAAGTGAATCGTTTTGTTGCTGGTTTGGCGTTTGAATTCAAATTACGGGGTTTTCAGGATGTGTCCAAACATTTTTTAGTAAGGCAAGCTCTAAAAGGTTTGCGTCGGGGCAGGGCGGTAGCAGATCAGAGGCAACCCGTTCTTTTTCCCTCCTTGGGTCGTTGGGAGCATCGCTGGGGGCTGTTTGTAATTCGCCTGATGAGGTAGTCTTGTTCCGTTTGGCTTTTTCCCTCGCGTTTTTCGGAGCACTCAGAATTGGGGAGTTGGTTTCTCCTAGTGCGGCTAGTGCTGGGGGATTGCGGCAGGCGGACATGGGGCTATATGAGGATAGACTCGAGTTGTTTTTGCGGCGGTCCAAGACTGATCAAGCGGGTCGGGGTAAGCGGATAGTGTTGTTTGCCCTCCCAGGGTCGGCGATGTGTCCAGTTGCTTGTATGGTGGCTTTTAAGCCACTGGTTGGGGTGCCGGAGTCGCCATTGCTCCGTCATGAGAATGGCTCGTTTTTGTCCAGGTATCAATTTGGTGTGGTGTTTAAGAAATGCTTGGCTGCGGTTGGCGTGGGGCAGGGGTATTACTCGTCTCACTCGTTTAGGATCGGCGCTGCTACTGAGGCGGGGGGTTGGACGACGAGGGTGTGCGGCGCATCGGTCGGTGGGAGTCCAACAGGTTTCGGACTTATGTGCGCCCTCATTTGTTGTGAGTCGGTAAGGTAGCTTTGATTGTTTGACATGTGCGGTTTTGTTCTTTCTTTTCAGATCACCACCCTTGCTTAGTGTGGATTTTAGGACTTTCTTTTGTGCACTGGGGGGCATTGCGGGTGGACGTTCGCCCAGATGGCCGCCAGCTTCGCATTCTGCGGCACGATGCGGTTTTACACTGGCTGGGCTTCCGAGGTATGTTGTGGAGTCGGGTACTTGCTGAGTTTCAGACATACTCTCAGTTAGATAGGGTTCCGGAGGTTCTGGTGTTACATGCGGGTGGGGAATGATCTGGGGGTGCGCCCGTTTCGCGAGTTAGTGCGGGATATTAAACACGATCTGTTGTGTTTATGGGCATCTTATCCTCACCTGGTGATTGTTTGGTCGGACATCGTTCCGAGGAAGTTTTGGCGTTTGGCAAGATCGGTTGAGAGGGTCAATAAAGCCCGTATTAAGGTAAACCGGGCGGTGTCGCATTTTGTTGCTAGGAACGGGGGCATTTGTGTTCGACACAAGGATCTGGAGTCAGGAGTCGGTAATTATTGGAGGAGTGATGGAGTACATTTGACCCAGGTTGGAATTGATATGTGGAGCCTGGCTTTAGCAGAAGGAATTGAGAGGGCGGTGGTGGTTTGGAGGGACTCACAGGCTTAAGGTGGTCAAGGCCTGTTTCGCTGTGGCGGGGGGAGTCCTTGAGGTTGGTCAGTACAAAATGGTGGGGGGGTCGCATCGGGGGTATGCGTCCCCCAAAAAATGGTAGATCATTTGAAGACTTCATAGGGTGTTATCCCTTTGAAGTGGTCTTCTGGTGGTTGGAGCCATCTGCAGGGGTGAGCGGTGCTTCCGAGCTGGTTTACGGCTGGAGGTAAATAGTTGGTGGTGGTTTGCAGATGGCTAATTTAAAGGAAATCGGAAAAATGGCTTCAAGGACTTCCCCTGCTCTGTTTAGTGTTAATTGACCCATGTTGGGTCATGTGAATTATAGTAGGAATTCTCTGGTCGAATTCCTAAAAGAGTTATCCGAATGTTTCGGATTAAATTGCATTTAATTAATGTTAAATAAATAAACGGCTGCTGTGGCCATTTCACATCCAACCTCGGTTGTCACGTGTCTTTATTGGGAAGGGGGCGAAAGAAGGGGAATAAAGGTAAAATGGTTACTCAGCACATGACTCTACTTAGGCTAGTCAAGATGGCTCTGTCCTCTCTACCTCCTGACAGATACACAAAGATATATTCTGCAGATTATTACACCACTGACCTCTCTGGAGATCTGCAGAACATTGCTCCTCTACCTCCTGACAGATACAGAGTGATATATTCTGCAGATTACTACACCACTGACCTCTCTGGAGATCTGCAGAACATTGCTCTGTCCTCTCTATCTCCTGACACATAAATAGTGATATATTCTGCAGATCATTACACCACTGACCTCTCTGGAGATTTGCAGAACATTGCTCCTCTACCTCCTGACAGATACATAGTGATATATTCTGCAGATCATTACACCACTGACCTCTCTGGAGATTTGCAGAACATTGCTCTGTCCTCTCTACCTGTTGATAGATACATAGTGATATATTCTGCAGATTATTACACCACTGACCTCTCTGGAGATCTGCAGAACATTGCTACTCTACCTCCTGACAGATACATAGTGATATATTCTGCAGATTAATACACCACTGACCTCTCTATAGATCTGCAGAACATTGCTCCTCTACTTCCTGACAGATACATAGTGATATATTCCGCAGATTATTACACCACTGACCTCTCTGGAGATCTGCAGAACATTGCTCCTCTACCTCCTGACAGATACATAGTGATATATTCCGCAGATTATTACACCACTGACCTCTCTGGAGATCTGCAGAACATTGCTCCTCTACCTCCTGACAGATACATAGTGATATATTCTGCAGATTATTACACCACTGACCTCTCTGGAGATCTGCAGAACATTGCTCCTCTACCTCCTGACAGATAAATAGTTTTATATTCTGCAGATTATTACACCACTGACTTCCCTAGAGATCTGCAGAACATTTCTCCTCTACCTCCTGACAGATACATAGTGATATATTCTGCAGATTATTACACCACTGACTTCTCCAGAGATTTGCAGAACATTGCTCTTCTACCTCCTGACAGATACATAGTGATATATTCTGCAGATTATTACACCACTGACCTCTCTAGAGATCTGCAGAACATTGCTCCTCTACCTCCTGACAGATACATAGTCATATATTCTGCAGATTATTATACCACTGACTTCTCTAGAGATCTGCAGAACATTGCTCCTCTACCTTCTTACAGATACATAGTGATATATTCTGCAGATTATTACACCACGGATTTCTCTAGAGATCTGCAGAACATTTCTCCTCTACCTCCTGACAGATACAGAGTGATATATTCTGCAGATTATTACACCACTGACCACTCTAGAGATCTGCAGAACATTGCTCTGTCCTCTCTACCTGCTGATAGATACATAGTAATATATTCTGCAGATTATTACACCACTGACCTCTCTGGAGATCTGCAGAACATTGCTCCTCTACCTCCTGACAGATACATAGTGATATATTCTGCAGATTATTACACCACTAACCTCTCTAGAGATCTGCAGAACATTGCTCCTCTACCTCCTGACAGATACATAGTGATATATTCTGCAGATTATTACACCACTGACCTCGCTGGAGATCTGCAGAACATTGCTCCTCTACCTCCTGACAGATACATAGTGATATATTCTGCAGATTATTACACCACTGACCTCTCTAGAGAATCGCAGAACATTGCTCCTCTACCTTCTGACAGATACATAGTGATATATTCTGCAGATTATTACACCACTGACTTCTCTGGAGATCTGCAGAATATTGCTCTCTCCTCTCTACCGCCTGACAGATACATAGTGATATATTCTGCAGATTATTACACCACTGAAATAGAGATCTGCAGAACATTGCTCCTCTACCTCCTGACAGATACATAGTGATATATTCTGCAGATTATTACACCACTGACCTCTCTGGAGATCTGCAGAACATTGCTCCTCTACCTCCTGACAGATACATAGTGATATATTCTGCAGATTATTACACCACTGACCTCTATGGAGATCTGCAGAACATTGCTCCTCTACCTCCTGACAGATACATAGTGATATATTCTGCAGATTATTTCACCACTGACCTCTCTGGAGATCTGCAGAATATTGCTCCTCTACCTCCTGACAGATACATAGTGATATATTCTGCAGATTATTACACCTCTGACTACTCTAGAGATCTGCAGAACATTGCTCCTCTAACTCCTGACAGATACATAGTGATATATTCTGCAGATTATTACACCACTGACCTCTCTGGAGATCTGCAGAACATTGCTCCTCTACCTCCTGACAGATACATAGTGATATATTCTGCAGATTATTACACCACTGACCTCTATGGAGATCTGCAGAACATTGCTCCTCTACCTCCTGACAGATACATAGTGATATATTCTGCAGATTATTACACCACTGACCTCTCTGGAGATCTGCAGAATATTGCTCTGTCCTCTCTACCTGCTGATAGATACTTATTGATATATCCTGCAGATTATTACACCTGACTTTTCCACAACCTTATGATCCCTGTAGATAAAAGGCTCCCTGGATAAATTCCCCAATATATATATGAAAACACTAAAAATTGTAAAGAAAATATATGTTTATTCCAGAATCCAGTAGAATTGCTGTGCGGTTTTCTCCGGCCCTTTAACATGTGATGATCTGTGACATGAAGAAGAGGAGGGTCCTTCTTCACACGTGGATATGGCCGCCAGTCCACCCTTACACAGCTCAGTCCTGGATCATAAGAGAGCGTAAAACATTTTTCTATTTTTTCACAGTTGTATCCTAGAAAAGACAAAAAATCTGAATTAGCCCAAAAATTCACAAAACCTTCACCACAAGGAGATGAAGACGGAGCAGAAGACGTAGACTTACCGGATCTCGCTTCTGTTCTGCACATCACTGGTTCTCAGCGCTGGAGGAGTCTTCATGACAATTTCAGATGGTTTAGGTGGTAAAGACCACCATGTTGGGGTGACAAAAGATGGTGAATGGGCCCCGAGCGACAGATGGAACAGAACAGGCCTCTTTCTCTCCCGGGGGTTCGGGGCCCTGATGGTAAATGGGCCCCGAGTGTCAGATGAATTAAAATGCCCACTTTCTCTTCCGGGGGTTTGAGGCCCTGGTGGTAACGGTAACCCCCGAAAGGTCCTCCATCTCCACATCCTCTGGAAGTTTGCGTCCGCGAACTTCCTTTTTGTCTTTCTTATCCTCCATATCCTCCATCTCTATATCATTAGGAAATTGACGTCCGCCAACCTCCATTTTCTCGTCCTCCTCCAAGTCCTCCATCTCTACATCATCAGGAAATTGACGTCCGCCAACCTCCATTTTCTCTACAATCCTCATCTTGAAAAACATCTTCACTATCCTCCTCTTCATCAAAGACACCTTCATAATGAGAGCCAGCAAGAGAAACCGACACCGTGGTCAATGTGTGACCCCAATTTATAGACTTGATGATGTCATAAGATGTTTACACATCCAGATTAAGAGGTGTAGAGAAATAGAATCTGCCCGCATTCTAGATGACATCACAAGAAGCGTATCTCAGTGAACCGGTGGCCATATAAAACGTAATATGGTACAAGAATACAGACAGTAGGGTCTCACTACACCCTCTGGGGAAGTTTCTATCATCTCAAAGAATTCTCAAATCAATGTGGTCAATTCCACTGGCTTTCTTAAACGTAATCGCACCCATAAAACGTACAACACGGGCATTTACATATACAGTAAAAATGAAACAAAACCATTTTTTTCATAAAAAGTGGGTTTTATTTTGTACAAGTGGGAAAAAAAATACACATATGTGGTATCGCCACGATAGTAACGACCAGAGCAATAAAGTTAACATAGTATTTAAACAGCATGGTGAAGACCGTAATAAAAATAAAAAAAATACCCCCCACAAAAAATATAATAAAAGTTAATCAATATATCATATGTACCCAAAAATGGTGCCATTAACTTGTCTGGCAAAAAAAAAAGCCCTTATACAGCGATATTGACGAAACAATACAAAAATTACCGCTCTTGGAAAGCGGAGATGCAAAAACAAATTATTTTTAATGTGCAACTAAAATTTATATTCACCAAACCCGGTGAATTGCACAACAAGCAGAGCAGATGAGGCCTCTTTTAGCCTTTAAGGTTAATGGCCAGGAGCGGCGGCGTGATACAGTGATTGAAAGTCTGAATCCTACAAAACAGAGAACGGCAGGGGTCTCTGTCATAGAGTTCAACTAGATCCGCGTCCTGATAGGCCGTATAAGCCCTAAGTCGACAAAGTCAATAGCGAGCGCAGCATCTAAGTGGTTGACAGAGGGAGGGGGCTTCTTCTATACAATAGCAGGTTATCGCGGGGGTGCCAACGGTTGCGATGGCAACTGGAGGCCTAACAATGGCCTCCTGGTCTGCCATGTACTGAAGCCTATTAGGCCCTGCCAGAATGCAGTATATTATACCAGCTAAGAGGTGATCGGATCCTCAAGTCCCCTAGTGGAACAAAAAAACTAAAAAAAATGCTTTAGAAAAATAAATAAACAAAAACTGCCACTCTCTCTTTATAAAGTCATTATTAAAAAATATATAAAACTATACACAACTAGTATTGCCACATCCATAAATACACAAAAATAATCACATCATTTATCCTGCGCGGTAAACGCTGTAAGAAAAATATAAAAAAAAATTACAGATATTCTGTTTTTGGTCACATCTTCTCCAAAACATTGGAATATAAAGCTACCAAAAAATGTACCCCAAGATGGTACCAATAAAAACTACAGCATGTCCCGCAAAAAAACGCCCTCACAGCTTTGCAGATGGAAAAAGTTATGGCTCTCAGAATATGGCGACTTTATGTAAGTGTTTTTATTGTGAAAAAGAAGTAAAACATAAAAAAAACTATATAAATTTGGAATGGCCGTAATCGCAGTGATCCGCCGAATAAAGTTAATATGTTGTTTATACCACCCGGTGAACGCTGTAAAAAAGACAATGCCCCAATGGCTGTTTTATGATCACCTTGAATCTCGAGAAATTGAATAAAAAAAATATCCTGATATGCAGGCCACAGGGGCTGGCTGGCACATTTTAGCCTGGGGTGCAAGCCCACAGCACTGGACCAAGAGTAGCGGCCCATCCTTAACCTGTTTACCTCCACCTTCGCTATAAAGGCGGCAGAGGAAACTGGGCTTTAAATTGTTAAAAGACGGCAGCTGATTGTGTTTTCATGTTGGGATTGCACACGCAAACTAATCCTGCTTAGGGCCTGTTCACACCTGCGTCAGTGTTTCCGTTGAGCAGCAGAACAACAAAAATATCGTCTGGTTTCAAGTCATGGTGTCCGTGGTCATACCAAAAACAAAAGCGCAGCAGTCTGCGCTATTGTTTCCGGTATTTTTACCCAGATCTGTGATAGAACCTCCAAAGCAGATGTGAATCTGCTCTTACCGGCATATTGTTTCTGAATACTTCCGCCACACAATGATCATATAGTGAATAATATTACCATACTGTTACTGAATAAAAACACTGAACAAAACCAGGGGCGTAGCTAGGAAAGACTGGGCCCCATAGCAAACTTTTGACTGGGCCCCCCCCCTCCCCTGAGTGTCACACAACCCCCCCTTGTAGATAGTGCCTTTTTTACAGCCCCCCCTGTAGATAACGCCATACAGCCCCCACTGTAGAGAACGCCATACAGCCCCCCTGTAGATAGCGCCATACATCCCCCTGTAGATAACGCCATACAGCCCCCCTGTAGATAACGCCATACAGCCCCCCTGTAGATAACGCCATACAGTCCCCCTGTAGATAACGCCATACAGCCCCCCTGTAGATAACGCCATACAGTCCCCCTGTAGAGAACACCATACAGCCCCCTGTAGGTAACGCCATACAGCCCCCCCTGTAGATAACGCCATACAGCCCCCCCTGTAGATAACGCCATACAGCCCCCCTGTAGATAACACCATACAGCCCCCCTGTAGATAACGCCATACAGCCCCCTGTAGATAACACCATACAGCCCCCCTGTAGATAACGCCATACAGCCCCCCTGTAGATAACGCCATACAGTCCCCCTGTAGATAACGCCATACAGCCCCCCTGTAGATAACGCCATACAGTCCCCCTGTAGAGAACACCATACAGCCCCCTGTAGGTAACGCCATACAGCCCCCCCTGTAGATAACGCCATACAGCCCCCTGTAGATAACGCCATACAGCCCCCCCTGTAGATAACGCCATACAGCCCCCCTGTAGATAACACCATACAGCCCCCCTGTAGATAACGCCATACAGCCCCCCTGTAGATAACACCATACAGCCCCCCTGTAGATAACGCCATACAGCCCCCCTGTAGATAACGCCATACAGTCCCCCTGTAGATAACGCCATACAGCCCCCTGTAGATAACGCCATACAGCCCCCCTGTAGATAACGCCATACAGCCCCCTGTAGATAACGCAATAGAGCCCCCCTGTAGAGAACGCCATACAGCCCCCTGTAGGTAACGCCATACAGCCCCCCCTGTAGGTAACGCTACACGGCCCCACTGTAGGTAACGCTATACAGCCCCCCACTTTAGGTAATGCCATACAGCCCCCCCCTTGTAGGTAAGGCCATACAGCCCACCTCCTTATAGGTAACGCCATACAGCCCCCCAATGTAGGTAACACCATACAGCCCCCCCTGTAGGTAACGCCATACAGCCCCCCCTGTAGGTAATGCCATACAGCCCCCCCTGTAGGTAACGCCATACAGCCCCCCCTGTAGGTAACGCCATACAGCCCCAAACCCCCAAAAATATCTGACCTATAGTGTGTCCTACAAAATACATGTATCCCCTATCCATAGGATAGGGGATACATGTGTGATAGCTGGCAGCGATAGGGAGAACGGGGGACCGAAAGTCCCCCAAGTTCTCCATGACTAACCTCAGACTTCAGGAGTCTGCGCAGCTCAATAGAAATGAAAGGAGCGCTGGTCACGCATGCGCACAAGCGCGACCGGCGCTCCATTCATTTCTACGGAGCTGCCGACACAGACCCCGGAAGTCCGAGGTTTGTGATGGAGAACTTCAGGGGACTTTCGGTCCCCCGTTCTCCCTATGGCTGCAAGCGATCACACATGTATCCCATATCCTGTGGATAGGGGATACATGTCTTTTGTAGGAACAACCCCTTTAATGGCAGAGCGGGGAGATACTTCCCTGCTCTGCCATAGTGTTTAGTGGCGTCGCGCTGTAGTAGCCATAGCGGCAGCTAGCGGAGCCTCCAGCCATAGTGGGGGCCCGTACCGGCGGGCGACACGGGCCCCCTCATGCCGCGGGCCCCGTAGCAGCCACTACGGCCGCTACGGCGGTAGTTACGCCACTGCATATAGTCATAGATGCCGGTCCTACACAGGGGCTCTGTGTAGGACCGGTATAAGTAATTACAGCACAGTGACATCCAGTGACGATATAGGGGTAGATACCAGTCCTATACAGGAGCCCTACAGACCATATAAGTGATTACAGTACAATGACCATATAGTGGTAGACACCGGTTCTACACAGGGGCTCTACAGGCAATATAAGTGATTAAAGTATAGTGACATCCAGTGACCATATAGTGGTAAATACTGTTCCTACACAGGTCTGTAGACCATATACAGCACAGTGACATCCAGTGACTCAGAGGTGATGTCTTCTCAGATTAGATTTGTTCATTTTACCTTTTCTTCTCCATCCTGACCAGAGCGCTATGACGACTTCTTCTAGCCACGATCGCCTCTGCAGAATTTAAAATACAGACAAGTTGGTTTCCTGCTTTTCTAGCATTCATCCCACCTATGCCGCATCCTCTAAACAAACTCGTCACCCACAGTGCCCCAGATAGTAATAATGATACCCACTTTGTGCCCCACACAATAATAGTGCCCCCTTTGTGCAATCATATAGTAAACGTGCCTCCTTTATGCCCCCCATACAGTAATGCTGCCATTAACAGGCCCCCTTCTCCTCCAGGCCCAGTTGTGATTGTAGTGGTTGCTACCAGACCCAGATGGGAAAGGGACCCCCGATAACAGTGGGCTGATATTTTTATCCTCTGACAGGAGACCCTGTGGGGATGGTGGCCCTAGGCATTTGCCCAGTTTGACCCCCTCCTAACACCAGCCCAGTAGAAAAGTGTTCTAACAGACGTCACAGGTGTAGCGCAGCCATGGGGGTGGTCATGAGAATGATGGGGTCCTAAAAATCTACTGGTGGACCTGCCCAGGCCAGCTCACCCCTCGCAGGCCAGAGGGGAACATTACATTAGTTTCATGAGGTCATTATGAAGGCCCTAATATTTGGGAACCAGGTAGGGGAGGGCCCGACCACATCTGCCCGAAGCGAGGGCACCCGGTTTATACTAGCACAATATTTTCCCAGCAACGTTTTCTAAACTGTAAAGAAGGAAAGGATCTAAAAAGAAGCAGAGCGTGTCAGAAAAGAGGGATAAGAAAGGACACCATCTATCAGTGAAACACCTGCCCCATAATACCTGGCTTGTTCATACAGAATTGCATCCTATCTTGCCACACATCTATGTATTATATATATTATTAAAGGCCCCCTAATAAAGGCCCCCTGGTCAGCCATCTTTGTACTCCTTTGAAGCCCTGCCAGAATGATGCATGTTATGGCAGCCTGGGGGCCTCTTGCAGGGCTTTAAAGGAGACTGTCAGTATAGCGATATACTGCAATACATTAGTATTGCAGTATATCATGTAAGCGATCCAATGATCGCTGGTTCAAGTCCTCTAGGGGGACTAATAAGAAAAAAAAACAGTTAAAGTTTTTCTTAAGGTTCCAAAAAAAAATGTTTAAAGTTCAAAAACCCCTTTTTCCCATTTTTATTCCATAAAGCAATGTTAAAAAAAAAATTAACGTTAACATAACTAGTGTCGCCGCGTCCATAAAAGTCTGAACTATCATAATATAGCGTTATTTAACTCGCTTGGTGAAAGCTGTAAAAAAAAACTATATATATATATATAGAAAATGTAAAAAGCAAATTGCTGGTTCGTGGCTTAGCGCGCAGCGAGAGCGGTCGCATGTTCTAGGAGCTCCGCAGTGAACCCGCGCCAATGTTATCCTGCAGACATCCTGAGGCTTCCTAAGGCTTTAAAAATACCGTCCAAACGATCTAGACGGTCGAGGGTGACTACCGGAGCCAGTATGAGCCCCACCAGAGGTCAGTCGGCCGCGGAGAAGCTGCAAGGCTTTGCACGGGGTGAGGGGCAAGATGGCGGCCGCCCTCCTCTGCCTCAGCGCTCTAAAGGAGGAGAAGCATGCTAAATTGGAATGACCGGGACACGATTTTACGCCTGACACGCAGGCTACCGGAAATTACTTATAATGGGGCAAAAGTCTCTATATTCCCTGACCTCGGCTGACTTGCAAAAGAGACGTGCGACATTTCTTGCTGTTAAGAGGCGCCTGAGAGATCTGGGTATTCCATACTCCATGTCATATCCAGCTAGGTTGCGAATTGTGGATGGAGAAAGATCCGGTTTTTTTCAACTCCCCGCAGGATGCTGATGAATGGGTGAGAAACAAGCGCCCACCTCGACGGAACTAATTCTGCCTGATAACACAGATGGAGTTTCGTGTAAGGATGACTGATGATGTTGGGCTATTCTGAATCACCGGACTTCCATGACTAATCGTAGGATTTCGGGAACATTCCATTCTGATGGTGATCTGGACTGGGTCTGACAGAGATCGGTTAGACCTACTGCCTGGCTAGTGCGACTTTTTGTGTCCTTGGATTTGTGGGGCGCCATACCTGAGGAGGCTGCCGCACGTCCCCTTAATGGTGGAAGCTTAACTAAGTTGCTGTTTGGCGCGGGTATTACCCCCGTATACTTAAATGCCACGTTTTTGGGCACGCTCCGGCAATGTAACATGCATCTACATGCATTGTCGGTATTGTTCTACTATTTACAATCTGTTCTTTTGGGTTCTAGGTTGGAATGTGCCTTGGGTGCGGGCAGTTATGATACTACTCATGTACAAATGTAAACGCATAAGGGATGCACCGAATAATTATCAGCTGCTTCTGAGAAAGGCGGGATTGTTGATGTATATCAGGCATTGTGGATCTCTCCTACATGTGAGAAGTATATTTTATGATTGTCTTCTTTAACTGTAATGTCGTGAAATGTGAGGGGTATGGGCAGCCCGCAGAAGAGAGTAATATTGTATGGTTATATTCGCAAAGTTAACCCTCATATATTGTGCCTCCAGGAGACGCATTTAACACCTGCTAAAATGAAAACTGTTCTTAGGCCCTGGGTCCAGTGGTCTAGCCACTCATATTACACATCGTACTCGAGGGACGTGTTCATTTTGGTACTCAAATCTGTGAGATGGGAAGCTATCCATACTAAAACCGATAGTGAGGGTACATTCCTCCACCAGCATCTTTACAGATTTTGCATATGGCGGCTACCTTTGCTGCAACATATCCGACTGCTAAAGTGTTGGGCATGGGAGATTTTAACATGGTTGTGAACTGCAGTCTGGATAGGTTTAGTGCTTCTTCTGGGCAGGACCGTGTACCCCCCGCCATATCTGTACTGGGTTTACTGTTTGCTGAGATGGGATGGACAGAACTTTACCGATATAAACACCCAACAACTAAAGTGTATTCCTCCCTAGGCAGAAACTCCCTATCCTGCATAGACTATATGTTGGGAAATTCTCTCATTGTACCTTTGTTTGAATCTGTCACTTATAAATCTAGAGCGGCGTCTGATCATTCTCCTATGGTGACCAGCTTTAGTCTCCCTGGCCCCTCCTTACCTAGGAGCTGGAAAATACACCCCTTTTGGTTGACCCTGACAGGCCCTCAGGATAGGATCCCTGAACAACTTGACTTGGATATGTAGAGTCGAGTGATCAGTAATTATTCCTTACCCCCTTAAGAATAATAACACATGACACCAAGGTTGGATTTTAATGGCCACAGCAGCCGTTTATTATAAATTTTATAAAATTAGAAATTTTATAACCAAACCTTAAATAACCTAGAATTCCCCAACATTGGAATTCTTCCAGAATAAACATACCAAACCCTTAACAGGGTCAATATAAATAACACCCATAACATGACCAGGGGAAGCCCTTGAGGTTACCACAACTTAGAAAAGATAGCCATCTGCCACCACCACTTGTTTTTACCTCCAGCCGTAATCCGGCTCGAAGGCACCGCTCACTTCTTGCAGATGGCTTTGCCCATAAAGCACTTCAAAGGGGTAACACCCTAAGAAGCCTTCATATTTTGGGGGACGCATACCCCTGATGCGACCCCCCCACCAGTTTTACTGACCAACCTCAAGGACTCCCCCCGCCACTGCGACATGGACCTTGACCACCTCAAGCCCAAGAGCTCCTCCACACCAACACCCCTCTTTCAATCCCGTCTGCTAGGGCCAAACTCCACAAATCCATCCCCACCTCATTCAAATGCACCCCATCCTGTCTCCAATAACAACCTACACCCGCTTCCAGGTCCCTGTGCCTGACCACCACACCTCGATTTTTTGCCACAAATGCCGACACCGCCCTATTCACTTTTATTCTGGCCTGATTGAGCCTCTCCACGGATCGGGCAAAGCGCCATGTCTTTCTGGGCACAATATCTGACCAGACTATAATCAGGCCCGGGTGTAACGCCCATAAACACAACAAATTGTGCTTAATATCCCTCACCAAATCACGAAAAGGGCGCACACTCAAGTCATTCCCCCCAACATGTAAAACTAAAATCTCGGGAACCCGGTCTAGCTGCGTATACACCTGAAACTCTGGTAACACCCTGGACCAAACCATTCCTCGGAAACCAAGCCAATGCAGGACAGCATCCTCCCGCGGAATCCTCAGTTGTCGACCATCCGGGCGAACTTCCGCCCTTAGTGCGCCTCAATACACAAAGGAGTGCCCCAAGATCCAAACCAGCAAAGGACGCGAACCTGCGAAAGAAAGAAAACACACATCTTACAAATCCCATTCGCACTCTATCTTCCACAGGTACAACATACCCCCTAGAAACCTTTTAACAGTCTGACAGCAAATGAGGCCGAACATAAGTGCGGAAACGGTTAGACTCCCATCTCCCAATACGCCTAACCCCTGACTCATCCAAACCCCATCGCACCGCTTCAGTTGCTGCACCAATTCTAAACGAATGGGAAGAATACTCAGCTGACTTCAACCCAATTGCCAGCAAACAGCGCTTAAACACTGCCCCAAATTGGAACCTGGATAAAAAGGACCTGTCTTCATGCCGCAATAACGGAACCCCCGTTGCCCCCACCTGTACCCCAAAAGCAGACATACACTGTACCGGACACACCGCCGAACGCCCGATAGCAAACAACACAATCCGCGTCCCCTTACCCACCGTGTCAGTTTTTGACCTGCGCATCAGCAAACAACTCCACATCCTCTTGACTTATTCCCCCCGCACGCAACCCACTCGGCGACACCAATTCACCCACTCTAAAAGCCCAAAAAAAGGCTAACGAAAAAACCAAGCGAAACAATCGGACTTCAAAGGCCGAACTACAAACCACCTCCACCGCCGTACCCAACAAGCAAAGAATCCGGTAAGAAACTGGCCGCCGCCGATCTACCGACCCTCTCCCCCTGCGAATACCTTTTAATTCTTGAATCGCCAAAAATTCCTTGGTCACATCTTTTTCGCCATGCAATTTCAAACGAAACGCCACAGCGCACACAAACTTATTCACTTTTGCTACAGACACACCTGACTCATACACATCCCCCAACCAATACAAAAAGGTACAACATACCCCCTAGAAACCTTTTAACAGTCTGACAGCAAATGAGGCCGAACATAAGTGCGGAAACGGTTAGACTCCCATCTCCCAATACGCCTAACCCCTGACTCATCCAAACCCCATCGCACCGCTTCAGTTGCTGCACCAATTCTAAACGAATGGGAAGAATACTCAGCTGACTTCAACCCAATTGCCAGCAAACAGCGCTTAAACACTGCCCCAAATTGGAACCTGGATAAAAAGGACCTGTCTTCATGCCGCAATAACGGAACCCCCGTTGCCCCCACCTGTACCCCAAAAGCAGACATACACTGTACCGGACACACCGCCGAACGCCCGATAGCAAACAACACAATCCGCGTCCCCTTACCCACCGTGTCAGTTTTTGACCTGCGCATCAGCAAACAACTCCACATCCTCTTGACTTATTCCCCCCGCACGCAACCCACTCGGCGACACCAATTCACCCACTCTAAAAGCCCAAAAAAAGGCTAACGAAAAAACCAAGCGAAACAATCGGACTTCAAAGGCCGAACTACAAACCACCTCCACCGCCGTACCCAACAAGCAAAGAATCCGGTAAGAAACTGGCCGCCGCCGATCTACCGACCCTCTCCCCCTGCGAATACCTTTTAATTCTTGAATCGCCAAAAATTCCTTGGTCACATCTTTTTCGCCATGCAATTTCAAACGAAACGCCACAGCGCACACAAACGTATTCACTTTTGCTACAGACACACCTGACTCATACACATCCCCCAACCAATACAAAAAGGCCACCAGCCTGTCCCGGTCTGACCGGACGTCGCCCAAACCTCTCAACCAAAGCTCCCATTGAGCCCAGCCAGCCCTATATGCTGCCCACATAGAACTTGCCAATGATCGCTCAATCAATGCTCCTGCCGCAGAGAAACCAACTCCCAAAGATGATCCGGGCACACCATGCCAATCTGCTCCGCTCCCGGCGCCAGCTGACGAAAACGATCCCACTGTGAGCGAGAAAGCGCATCAGCAACACAATTGTCAACCCCCGGCACATGCACCGCCACCACCCAAGCATTTAACGACAAACAAACCAGCACCAAATGCCGCAACAGTTGAACCACCAGAGGAGACGACGCCGAGATGTTATTGATAGCCAACACCACCCCCAGATTATCGCAGTGAAAATGAATCTTCTTGTCCCTGAGCATATCCCCCCAAATGGTCACAGCGACCACGATAGGAAATAGCTCGAGCAGGGCCAGGTTTTTTGTCAGACCGTTTTCCACCCAGCTAACCGGCCACCCCCCAGCACACCACTGGCCACCACAATAGGCCCCAAAACCGCCCCCCCAGCCGCATCTGTAAACAAGTCCAGATCCACGGAATCGAAAGCCCCAGCCATTCACAGGGACCGCACGTTGTACTGTCCCAAAAACCGATGTCACACTTCCAAGTCGGCCCGATTCTCCCCTCTCAATCTTACAAAGTGATGCGGTGCCACCACACCAGCAGTCGCCGCCGCCAAACGCCTACTAAACACTCTGCCCATGGGCATGATCCGACACGCAAAGTTTAACTTCCCTAACAATGACTGCAGACTGCGTAATGTGACCTTTTTAAGCCGAGACAACGCCTGAACCTCCAAACGAAGGGCCACCAACTTATCCTCCGGAAGCCTGCATTCCATTAAAACCGAGTCGATTTCAATGCCTAAAAAACGAATAACCGTAGCATGCCCCTCTGTTTTGTCAGGAGCCAGCGGGACTCCAAAATCCCTCAAGACTCTCTGCAACGCAAACAAAATATTGGCGCACATCGCCGATCTGCCCGGGCCAACACACAAAAATCATCAAGGTAGTGAATAACTGAATTCACACCTGCGACGTTCCGAGTTGCCCATTCCAAAAATGAACTAAATGCCTCAAAATAGGCGCAAGACAGGGAACAACCCATCGGCAAACAATGATCCACAAAAAATTCCCCTCCCAAAAACAACCCAACAACCGTTGACTCTTGGGATGAACCGGCAGGAACCGAAAAGCCGCCTCAATATCAGTTTTTGACAACAAGGCACCTGCACCCGCTTCGCGAACCAACGCCACTGCCTTATCAAACGACGCGTACACCACCGAACACAACACCGGATCAATACCATCATTAACCGATGCACCCCGGGGAAAAGAAAGATGATGTATCAACCGAAACTTGTTCGGCTCACGCTTAGGCACCACACCCAACGGGGAAACAACAAGATCCGACACAGGTGGTTCCACAAAAGGCCCTGCCATGCGACCCAAAACCACATCTTTACGAAGTTTTTCAGTCACCACCCCGGCGTGCTGATAAGCGAACCGGAGATTCCGATGAGTCACTGGAATGTCATAAGGAGGAGAAGGAATTACAAAGCCCATGCTAAACCCATCCGCAATCAATGGCGCCCCAGCCCTATCCGGATATCTACTTAGAAAGGGGGCCATCCTTTCCAGCTTCACCGGCGTCACCAACTTGACCAGCTGAACCCCCTGGTCCACCTCCCTTCTTGCCTTTTCGCAAACACTTCGACGCGCCGTGAGATGACCCGCTGCAATGGGAACACACGTGCTTGAACTTGCACGCTGCCCCAAATTTACACTGGCCGTCTTTAAACTGCCAGCAGAAACCGAGTTTTGAACCGGAACCTTGACCGGACTAACCGACCTGCCCTACAGACCCTCCGCTTCCTGGAAAGGACTGTCCCGGCTTAACCGGAGCAGTCACCCTCAACCACAATGCGATATTTTTCTGATCCCATCTAATGCTGGGCCGCACCGCCTTCCGCTGCCGAAATTGCTCATCATAACGCAGCCAAGCCATACCGCCATACGCACGATGCGCCTCACCGATAGCATCCATATAACAAAAAATCGCGGAACAATTTTCCGGCGCCTTTTCCCCAACACTAGCCAAGATCGCGAAGGCCCGCAGCCAATTCACAAATGTTTGCGGAATGAGCCGATAACGCAGACGTTCCTCCTCTTTCTTCTTACTCTCATCCCTCTTCCCTTTATCCAAATTAAATTTTGCCAATGGAAGGAGAGAAAATATCTCCACATACTCGTCCTTCCAAATGCGCTCCTGAACTTCCTGTTTCAAATGCGCCCTCAACGGGCCCTCAAAACAGACATAAACCTCACCTCTTGCTCTATCATCCAACCGCACCCTGTCACCCTCTTGAGCCCCGTCTGTCTGCACCGACACAGCCACCGCCCCCGCACTTGCACCCTATATTGAGGCTGCCCTACCAACGGCGGCGCCGTCCAAACCGCAAACAGGGACACCCCCGCCGATACCGGGGCCTGCGACCTATCTAATCTGTTGACCAGCTCGCGCAAGCATCCCTCTAAGTCATCAAGACCGCTACCACCTCCTCCGGAAGACCCGTCAACAGCCGTAGAACCCGCCGCATCCCCCGCACCCCCCAACATGCGCGTATTAGGAGAAGAGAAAGAAGAAAAACACCCACCTGGCTGCTCAGGCGCTGTGATCCCGCCAGCCGGACGAACTTGAACACGCCGATGCTCAACATCGTCTCCTTCTTCTAAGTCACCCGCCGTCTGCGACCGCTGCCCGCACCCACAATGCAAGCACGGAGATCCCTGACCAGACTGTCCCGAAGGGCCGGCCTCCATACTAGCCCTGATGCTGATAGGGCCAGCCGCCTGCTGCCCGTTATGCGGTATCCAGAGCTCAGACCGCACTCCACGGCCCACCGGACTCGCCATTCTTCCGGACTCAGACCTCGAAGCAGCCAGCCCCCTGATTGGCACCTCACCAGGCGGGGCTGCCGGCACCACACCAGATGGAGGGGGGGTATTTGGGAAGGCAGGAGCCAACCCCCCCCCCTAGCTGCCAAGCACCGCCGCAGCTGGGGATTTCTGCCAGGCCGGGACCACCGAGGGGATGCAGCTCTCCCTGGAGACCGGCCTGCAGCGACCCTGAAGGGGCTTCCCCTGCGGCGCCGTACCCGCGGGATTTCGTCAGGGCTAAGTCTCCCTGGGGGTCTGGCACGCCGTGACCTGCGAGCAGGCACGACCTCAGGTGAACAGACATCGGGCATGATCCCTCCACTAGCCAGAGGGCTGAGCAGCAGAGGGCTGCCTAAATTTAAGTCCAGCACTACAGGGGACGACAGGGAAGAAGCCGCCCCACCCCCCTCCCTGGACACCGCGCGATGAGAGCGCCGGGGCCCAGCTGCCTGGGGCACAGTCAGCCCCACAAGTCTCGTCACCTGCTCCTCGAACCATCCGACATCCTGCTGATCAACTGCCGCCCGGAGCCGCTCCACAAGCTCACTGAAAGATGCCATCTCCAACGAGCAGGTAAGTAAATATAACACTACAACGCTGCTGCTGCTCCTCCTGTTACTGTGTTACCTCCCGCTGTCTCCCTCGCACTGAGGAAAACAGCGGGAAGCCTGAGACTCCCAGCCCCTCCCTCCTCCCTTCCAAACCACTCCCCTTCACTCCCTGCTACTCAACCTTAACCCCTTCCTCACCTGTTCCCTCCTATCCTGTCATGGCGGTCTCCCCTTATTCCCTGCAGTCGGCAGTGCGGCCGCTCATGGAGGTATTTAATATAGAAAATAGCACATTTGAACATTCTAGCATTGCATGGGATACTGTGAAGGCCTATCTTAGAGGGTGTCTCCGGTCCACTATTTCCTATTTAAAAAAGGACTCTTCCAGAATTGAGTTGGAGAAGCAATGCGCAGCTCTAGAGGGTAAATACACTGCTGATCCCACTGACATAAATAAAGATTTATGGCTGCAAATGGGGCGGAAATACCTATTACTGCTACAGGAAAAGGCAAATAGGAAGATATTTTTGCGAAGCAATCGTATTTTGAGTTGGGTAACCAGTCCAGCAAACTCTTGGCCCACTTAATCCATCAAAACTCTAAAAGCCCGGCTATTCTCAAAATTCACAGTAGCTCTGGGGATTGTTTGATGGACTCCCAAGGAATAGCCGAGGCATTTGTGCAGTTTTACAGGGAGCTATATACCTTTCAATCCAGTTATGATATGTCTGAGTTTCAGTACTATATGGATGGTATTTCGTTCCCAACAGTGTAGAAGGTAGAGCAGCCCTGGAAGCTGATGTGACTGAGGAGAAGATACGGGAATCCTTGAAAGGTATGTCAAAATGGAAAGCATCGGGTATAGAGCAGGGGTCTCAAGCACGCGGCCCGCGGGACACAGAGCCGCTAGTATCGGCTCTGCTCCGAGACTCTGGAATTCCCTGACATCGCTGTCCACATATGAACAGCGATGTCTGGGGCTTCCCCAGAGCCGGAGTCCCCGGCAGAGCGCTAATACAGGCTCTGCTCCGGGACTCTGTGGAATTCCCTGACATCGCTGCTCATATATGGACAGTGTGTCAGGGTCTTGCCGAGAGCGGAGCAGAGCGCTGGTGTCGGCTCTGTTCCTGGACTCTGTGGAATTCCCTGACATCGCTGTCCACATATGAACAGCTATGTCTGGGGCTTCCCCAGAGCCGGAGTCCCGAGCAGAGCGCTGGTGTCGGCTCTGCTCCGGGACTCTATGGAATTCCCTGACATCGCTGTCCACATAAGAACAGCGATGTCTGGGGCTTCCCCAGAGCCGGAGTCCCGGGCAGAGCGCTAGTACAGGCTCTGCTCCGGGACTCTGTGGAATTCCCTGACGTCGCTGCCCATATATGGACAGTGTGTCAGGGTCTTCCCCAGAGCGGAGTCCCGGGCAGAGCGCTATTATCGGCTCTGCTCCGGGACTCTGGGGGAGCCTCTGACATCGCTGTCCATACATCGACAATGATGTCAGGGGCTTCCCCAGAGCAGGAGTCCCAGTGATGTCAGGAGCACAGCTGGAGTCCCAGGAAGAGCCTCCAGCTCTGGGCAAGCCCCTGACATCACTGGGGCAGCCTCTACAGAGGGCACTGGGGCAGCCTCTACAGAGGGCACTGGGGCAGCCTCTACAGAGGGCACTGGGGCAGCCTCTACAGAGGGCACTGGGACAGCCTCTACAGAGGGCACTGGGGCAGCCTCTACAGAGGGCACTGGGGCAGCCTCTACAGAGGGCACTGGGACAGCCTCTACAGAGGGCACTGGGGCAGCCTCTACAGAGGGCACTGGGGCAGCCTCTACAGAGGGCACTGGGACAGCCTCTACAGAGGGCACTGGGGCAGCCTCTACAGAGGGCACTGGGGCAGCCTCTACAGAGGGCACTGGGACAGCCTCTACAGAGGGCACTGGGGCAGCCTCTACAGAGGGCACTGGGGCAGCCTCTACAGAGGGCACTGGGGTAGCCTCTACCGAGGGCACTGTGGCAGCCTCTACAGAGGGCACTGTGGCATTATCTACAAGTGGGTGTGTGGCAGTATCTGAAGAGGACACTGGCATTATCTAGGGGTGTGTTGCATTATCTACAGAGGGCACTGTGGCCTTATCTACAGAGGGCACTGTGGCCTTATCTACAGAGGGCACTGTGGCCTTATCTACATAGGGCACTGTGGCCTTATCTACAGAGGGCACTGTGGCCTTATCTACAGAGGGCACTGTGGCCTTATCTACAGAGGGCACTGTGGCCTTATCTACAGAGGGCTCTGTGGCCTTATCTACAGAGGGCACTGTGGCCTTATCTACAGAGGGCACTGTGGCCTTATCTACAGAGGGCACTGTGGCCTTATCTACAGAGGGCACTGTGGCCTTATCTACAGAGGGCACTGTGGCATTATCCACAGAGGGCACTGCGGCAGCATCCACAGAGGGCACTGCGGCAGCATCCACAGAGGGCACTGCGGCAGCATCCAAAGAGGGCACTGCGGCAGCATCCACAGAGGGCACTGCGGCACTATCTAAAAAGGGGCTGCCCAATCTTGACATGTGTGCTAACTGAGCCGCCGGACTGCATTTAGCGACACTTAAACTGGAAAGCTGGATTGTTGAAATAAGCACGTGGAGAAATATCTCAAATTTTAAACCTAGCGCTATTATAGTAATGTATTATTATTATTCTAGTAATATAGTGTTATAGTAGTTCAAATAACTAATTGATTAACAATCATTTTGTATTGTATCAAATTTGAAAGTAATGCGGCCCGTCAACTTCCCATTTATTCTATATGCGGCCCACTTACCTGGCCGAGTTTGAGACCCCTGCTATAGAGGTATACCACAAATACTCAGACCATCTCATTCCCTCACTATGCGCTATGTTTTCTTATGCCCTTGGTGTGTGGCAATTACCAGATAGCATGTATGATGCCACTATTATTGTCCTGTTAAAACCCGATAAAGACCCTATGGAATGTGGCTCCTATCGTCCGATATCGTTATTAAAAAATGACTACAAACTACTTACTAAAATTCTGGCAAACAGACTTAATAAAGTCATTTCCCAAGTTATTCATGATGACCAGTCCGGCTTTATGCCAGGGAAGTCTACCTCCGATAACATCCGGAGGGTGCAGATTCTTGCTCAGATAGGGGGTGCTATAAAGGCTGATTGGGCAATGGCGTCTCTGGACGCTGCAAAAGCCTTTGATTCCATTGAATGGGTATACCTGCTGTAGACTTTGGAGAGGTTTGGGTTTGGTCCACAGTTCCTTTGATGGATTTCGCTCCTATACAAGGTGCCGAGGGCACAAATTCTGGTGAATGGTGAACTATCCCCATATTTCAGTTTACAGAGAGGTACTAGGCAGGGATGTCCGTGCTCTCCCCATTGCTTTTCGCTCTTGCTATTGAACCATTATCTATACGTATACGACAACACCCTGCGTACAAAGAGATTTGTTTGGGTGGCAGGGAGGATAGAATTGGCTTATTTGCAGACGACATGGTTCTTTTTACGTCCCAGCCAATTGTGACATTACCCCAGGCGATTACTACTCTGGAGATATTTGGGAGGTTCGCTGGACTCCATATCAACTGGACTAAGTCTTTTTTTATGCCCTTACAGGGGGTGGGATGGCCAGACTCCATACATGGCTTACGGGTGGTTTCCTCATTTAAATACCTAGGTATTATTATCAATTAATTAAAATGGTCGTTCTTCCCAAATGTCTTTATGTCCTCGAACACGCAGCGACACCAGTGTTTAAAACATTTTTCAAGCAGATACATGCCTTATTTCCAGCATTTATTTGGGGTTCCAATCGATCTAAGCTCAGTCTCACTACTTTGCAGCGTCCCAAAACATTAGGAGGAGCAGCCTTGCCAGATCTCTACCTCTATTATTTGGCGGGGCAATTAAGATATTTGAAAGTTTGGGTCGCCAACATGACCTTGCCGAATAGGGAACATCATCTGGCGTTTCATCTGCAAATGACCACTCTCTGGCCAGTATTAGAGGGGTCCCTGACTGCAATTCAAAATGTATTGCCCATTCATAGGGTGGCGTCTCAGGTGTGGATGGCTGCGAAAAGCATTTATGGGTACTCTGATGTACAAACTGATATGCCGTTATGGTTTAACCCACTCCTCTCCCAGATGTCAGATGCTTTGGCTCCCTCCTTTTGGATTCAGCACGGGGTATGCACTGTTGGGGATATGTATGAGGATAATATTCTTAAATCGTTTACACAACTGCAGTCTGGCTTTGCAATACCTAGGACTGCCTTTTACAGATACCTACAATTGTGCCATGCTCTCGGGGCCCAGTACCCTTCCTCTGACACGGCATTCTCGCAATTTCCTCTGATAGGAATTTTTAGATCCAAAGGCACCAGAGGTTTGATATCTGCCATATACACATCTCTCATATCGACCAAATTAGCCAGAACACCCCTGCAGGTAAAAGACAAATGGACTACACAGATACCTGACCTTACAGAAGGGGATTGGGACGAGATCCTATCCTCTCCACTATTTGTGTCTCCAGCCGCTAACAATAGGATGATACAAATATCCATAATCCATCAAAGTTACCTTACTCCTGTTAGATTACACAAAATGGGTAGATACCCGAGCACGGAATGTCACAGGTGCCGGTACCCTAGGTCAGACTTTTGGCACATGATCTGGGCATGTCCATTTATTTCCTCTTTTTGGGAAGAGGTAGTTGGGGCAGCTACTGGAATTCTGCATATACCAGTCCCAGTTAGTCCACAAGTTTGTTTGTTTGGTATGCTACAGGATGAACATTGGCCTCATTGTTTGAAAATATTCCTCCTCCTACTATGGCTAAATGGAAATCACTTGTGAATTCTATCATTCCGTATGAGAGGATAATGTATAGACAGAGAGGATGCATTGATAAATTCTATAAGATATGGGAAGCCTGGTGTGACTCTGCGGTGACTCAGTATACCCCACACAGGTATAATGACCTCCGCCGGTCATTGACACACAATTGAAGCTACTGGGTTGTGGATCTACAGTATATAATTCATAAAATAGTGTCTTGATTTGTTTTGTTTTTTTGCCTTTGGATACATGTTAAATGTCTGAATACATGTCTGTATTTCTCCTTTATTTGAAATGTTGGTGTGTTATGTCTCACACACATCTCTGCCTTATTTTCTGTATTATGTGCATGGCATGATTGCATTTGTACTACGATTCTTCAATAAAACGAGTTTACAAAAAAAAAAAAGTAAATTGCTGTTTTTTGGTCACCTTAGCGCTCCAAACAAATAGAATAAAAAGTGATCAAAAAGTCGCTTGTACCCCAAAATGGTATCGGTGAAAACTACAGCTCGCCCCGCAAAATGTAAGCCCTCACACCGGTATAGTGACGGAAAAATAAAAAAAAGTTATGGCTCTCAGAATAAGGTGACACAAAACATTATTTTTCTTAGGGGGGATTCACACGAGCGTGTATTCGGTCCGTGCGGGCCGCGTGGTTTTCACGCGCCACGCATCGACCAATACAAGTCTATGGGGCAGTACAGACAGTCCGTGCTTTTTGAGCAGCGTTTGTTCGCTGCGTACAAAACGCGACAGGTTCAATAACTCTGCGTATTTCGCGCATCACGCACCCATTGAAGTCAATGGGTGCGTGAAAACCACGCAGGTTGCACGGAAGCACTTCCGTGCGAACCGACTGAAACAGCGCACCAGCTGTCAAAAGGATGAATGTAAACAGAAAAGCACCACGTGCTTTTCTGTTTCCGAACATCCAAACGGAGTGTCTTTGAGATGAGCGAACCCGGACAAGCGAACCGAACTTCACCGGGTTCGGCCGAACTCGTTTTGGCCGAACCCGGCAAAAAAATGTCCGGTACGCAACGTCAGGACATAGTCACTGTCCAGGGTGCTGAAAGAGTTAAACTGTTTCAGCAACATGGACAGTGACTACCGATTCCAAAAAACATGAACTTGTAAAAAAAAACGAAGTTCTGACTTACCGATAACTCCCGGCTTCTTCCTCCAGTCTAACCTCCCGGGATGACAATTCAGTCCAAGTGACAGCTGCAGCCAATCACAGGCCAAGCACAGGCTGCAGCGGTCACATGGACTGCCGCGTCATCCAGGGAGGTGGGGCCCGATGTCAAGAGAGGCGCGTCACCAAGGACGCGTCACCAAGGCAACGGCCGGGAGGGCAGATCTCGGTAAGTACTTTCTTTTTTTTTTTTTTTTTTTAACAGGTTGCTGTATATTGTGTTCGGCATTCACTGTCGAGGGTGCTGAAAGTGTTACTGCCGATCAGTTAGCTCTTTCAGCACCTTGGACAGTGACGGGCGTCGACTAGCCTCATCTCTATGATGGCGGCTGCGCGAAAATCACGCAGCCGCGCATCATACACGGATGACACACGCAGCAAATGTCAAATGGTTTTTGCGCGCGCAAAACGCAGCGTTGTTTGCGCGCGCAAAAACGCAACGTCCGTCTGTATCTGCCCTTAGGCAAATAGTTTTATTTTTTCTAAAAGTGGTAAAACATAAAACAAAACATAACAATGTGGTATCGCCGTAATCGTATCAACCTGTAGAATAAGGTAAACATGTAGTTTTTTTTACCGCCTGATGGACGCCGTTAAAACAAAACCCCCCAAAAAATGGCGTAATTGCTGTTTTTTTGCCTTTTTCACATTACAAATAATTTTTGATTCAGCTTCCCAGTATATTATGCTGTAGAATAAATGGCGCCATGAAAAACTACAACTTGTCCCGCAAAACACAAGCCCTCATAAGGCTACGTCGACGAAAAAATATAAAAAAAAGTTATGGCTTTTGGAAGGCGGGAAGGAAAAGGCTAAAATGAAAAAACTCAAATTGGCCGTGTACTTAAGGGGTTAAAGTTTATTCAGTATACAGTAAAGATTTCTACAACTTTCTAATATACTTTGTGTTTCATTGTTCGGTCATTTAGAGACTAAAAATCTGTGACAGGACCCATCAGGCCATCGTGGGAACGGGTAAGGTGAGCTTTATTTTTGTTAGTGCAAAGGGGGCCTAACTTTTCTATGGTAAAACACAGGGGCCTAACTTATCTATAGTAAAACACAGGGGGCCTAACTTATCTATGGTAAAACACAGGGGCCTAACTTATCTATGGTAAAACACAGGGGGCCTAACTTATCTATGGTAAAACACAGGGGGCCTAACTTATCTATGGTAAAACACAGGGGGCCTAACTTATCTATGGTAAAACACAGGGGCCTAACTTATCTATGGTAAAACACAGGGGCCTAACTTATCTATGGTAAAACACAGGGGGCCTAACTTATCTATGGTAAAACACAGGGGTGCCTAACTTATCTATGGTAAAACACAGGGGGCCTAACTTATCTATGGTAAAACACAGGGGGCCTAACTTATCTATGGTAAAACACAGGGACCTAACTTATCTATGGTAAAACACAGGGGCCTAACTTATCTATGGTAAAACACAGGGGACCTAACTTATCTATGGTAAAACACAGCGGGCCTAACTTTTTATTTTTGGTGTCTAGTTTCCTCCATTTTACTGCCGCTGCTGCCGAGTAAGTTGCACCGCAAAGGGGTCACTAAGACCATGTTCACACGGTGGATTTTGCTTGGTGGGTCCCGCTGCAAAATCGGCCGCAGAATTATTCCTGCCGTCAACCAAAAGATTCCTACTCCCATTCACTTCAGATCGGGCAGGACGCTTCTTTTGTCCACTAGTTGAAAAAATCAGCTAGCGGTAAAAAGAAGCATCCGCCTCACACTGAAATAGAGATCTGCAGAACATTGCTCTCTCCTCTCTACCTCCTGACAGATACATAGTGATATATTCTGCAGATTATTGCCCAACTGACTTCTCTAGAGATCTGCAGAACATTGCTCCTCTACCTCCTGACAGATACATAGTGATATATTCTGCAGATTATTACACCACTGACTTCTCTAGAGTTCTGCAGAACATTGCTCCTCTAACTCCTGACAGATACATAGTGATATATTCTGCAGATAATTACACAACTGACCTCTCTGGAGATCTGCAGCACATTGCTCCTCTACCTCCTGACAGATACATAGTGATATATTCTGCAGATTATTACACCACTGACTTCTCTAGAGATCTGCAGAACGTTGATCCTCTAACTCCTGACAGATACATAGTGATATATTCTGCAGATTATAACACCACTGACCTCTCTAGAGATCTGCAGAACATCGCTCCTCTAACTCCTGACAGATACATAGTGATATATTCTGCAGATTATTACACCACTGACCTCTCTAGAGATCTGCAGAACATCGCTCCTCTAACTCCTGACAGATACATAGTGATATATTCTGCAGATTATTACACCACTGACCTCTCTAGAGATCTGCAGGACATTGCTCCTCTACCCCTGACAGATACATAGTGATATATTCTGCAGATTATTACACCACTGACCTCTCTAGAGATCTGCAGAACATTGCTCCTCTACCTCCTGACAGATACATAGTGATATATTCTGCAGATTATTACACCACTGACCTCTCTAGAGATCTGCAGAACATCGCTCCTCTAACTCCTGACAGATACATAGTGATATATTCTGCAGATTATTACACCAGTGACCTCTCTAGAGATCTGCAGGACATTGCTCCTCTACCCCTGACAGATACATAGTGATATATTCTGCAGATTATTACACCACTGACTTCTCTAGAGATCTGCAGAACATCGCTCCTCTAACTCCTGACAGATACATAGTGATATATTCTGCAGATTATTACACCACTGACCTCTCCGGAGATCTGCAGAACATTGCTCCTCTACCTCCTGACATACATAGTGATATATTTTGCAGATTATTACACCACTGACCTCTCTAGAGATCTGCAGAACATTGCTCCTCTACCTCCTGACATACATAGTGATATATTCTGCAGATTATTACACCACTGACCTCTCTAGAGATCTGCAGAACATTGCTCCTCTACCTCCTGACAGATACATAGTGATATATTCCGCAGATTATTACACCACTGACCTCTCTAGAGATCTGCAGAACATCGCTCCTCTAACTCCTAAAAGATACATAGTGATATATTCTGCAGATTATTACACCACTGACCTCTCTAGGGATCTGCAGGACATTGCTCCTCTACCCCTGACAGATACATAGTGATATATTCTGCAGATTATTACACCACTGACTTCTCTAGAGATCTGCAGAACATCGCTCCTCTAACTCCTGACAGATACATAGTGATATATTCTGCAGATTATTACACCACTGACCTCTCTAGAGATCTGCAGAACATCGCTCCTCTAACTCCTGACAGATACATAGTGATATATTCTGCAGATTATTACACCACTGACCTCTCTAGAGATCTGCAGGACATTGCTCCTCTACCCCTGACAGATACATAGTGATATATTCTGCAGATTATTACACCACTGACCTCTCTAGGGATCTGCAGAACATTGCTCCTCTACCTCCTGACAGATACATAGTGATATATTCTGCAGATTATTACACCATTGACCTCTCTAGAGATCTGCAGAACATTGCTCCTCCACCTCGTAACATATATATAGTGATATATTCTGCAGATTATTACACCACTGACCTCTCTAGAGATCTGCAGAACATTGCTCCTCTACCTCCTGACAGATACATACTGATATATTGTGCAGATTATTACACCACTGACCTCTCTGGAGATCTGCAGAACATTGCTCCTCTACCTCCTGACAGATACATAGTGATATATTCTGCAGATTATTACACCACTGACCTCTCTAGAGATCTGCAGAACAACATCGCTCCTCTAACTCCTGACAGATACATAGTGATATATTCTGCAGATTATTACACCACTGACCTCTCTAGGGATCTGCAGAACATTGCTCCTCAACCTCCTGACAGATACATAGTGATATATTCTGCAGATTATTACACCATTGACCTCTCTAGAGATCTGCAGAACATTGCTCCTCCACCTCGTAACATATATATAGTGATATATTCTGCAGATTATTACACCACTGACCTCTCTAGAGATCTGCAGAACATTGCTCCTCTACCTCCTGACAGATACATACTGATATATTGTGCAGATTATTACACCACTGACCTCTCTGGAGATCTGCAGAACATTGCTCCTCTACCTCCTGACAGATACATAGTGATATATTCTGCAGATTATTACACCACTGACCTCTCTAGGGATCTGCAGGACATTGCTCCTCTACCCCTGACAGATACATAGTGATATATTCTGCAGATTATTACACCACTGACTTCTCTAGAGATCTGCAGAACATCGCTCCTCTAACTCCTGACAGATACATAGTGATATATTCTGCAGATTATTACACCACTGACCTCTCTAGAGATCTGCAGAACATCGCTCCTCTTACTCCTGACAGATACATAGTGATATATTCTGCAGATTATTACACCACTGACCTCTCTAGAGATCTGCAGGACATTGCTCCTCTACCCCTGACAAGATACATAGTGATATATTCTGCAGATTATTACACCACTGACCTCTCTAGGGATCTGCAGAACATTGCTCCTCTACCTCCTGACAGATACATAGTGATATATTCTGCAGATTATTACACCATTGACCTCTCTAGAGATCTGCAGAACATTGCTCCTCCACCTCGTAACATATATATAGTGATATATTCTGCAGATTATTACACCACTGACCTCTCTAGAGATCTGCAGAACATTGCTCCTCTACCTCCTGACAGATACATACTGATATATTGTGCAGATTATTACACCACTGACCTCTCTGGAGATCTGCAGAACATTGCTCCTCTACCTCCTGACAGATACATAGTGATATATTCTGCAGATTATTACACCACTGACCTCTCTAGAGATCTGCAGAACAACATCGCTCCTCTAACTCCTGACAGATACATAGTGATATATTCTGCAGATTATTACACCACTGACCTCTCTAGGGATCTGCAGAACATTGCTCCTCAACCTCCTGACAGATACATAGTGATATATTCTGCAGATTATTACACCATTGACCTCTCTAGAGATCTGCAGAACATTGCTCCTCCACCTCGTAACATATATATAGTGATATATTCTGCAGATTATTACACCACTGACCTCTCTAGAGATCTGCAGAACATTGCTCCTCTACCTCCTGACAGATACATACTGATATATTGTGCAGATTATTACACCACTGACCTCTCTGGAGATCTGCAGAACATTGCTCCTCTACCTCCTGACAGATACATAGTGATATATTCTGCAGATTATTACACCACTGACCTCTCTAGAGATCTGCAGAACATTGCTCCTCTACCTCCTGACAGATACATAGTGATATATTCTGCAGATTATTACACCACTGACCTCTCTAGAGATCTGCAGAACATTGCTCCTCTACATCCTGACAGATACAAACTGATATATTCTGCAGATTATTACACCACTGACCTCTCTAGAGATCTGCAGAACATTGCTCCTCTACCCCTGACAGATACATAGTGATATATTCTGCAGATTATTACACCACTGACCTCTCTAGAGATCTGCAGAACATTGCTCCTCTACCTCCTGACAGATACATAGTGATATATTCTGCAGATTATTATACCACTGACCTCTCTAGAGATCTGCAGAATATTGCTCCGCTACCTCCTGACAGATACATAGTGATATATTCTGCAGATTATTACACCACTGACCTCTCTATAGATCTGCAGGACATCGCTCCTCTACCTCCTGACAGATACATAGTGATATATTCTGCAGATTATTACACCACTGACCTCTCTATAGATCTGCAGAACATTGCTCCTCTACCTCCTGACAGATACATAGTGATATATTCTGCAGATTACTACACCACTGACCTCTCTGGAGATCTGCAGAACATTACTCCTCTACCTCCTGACAGATACTTAGTGATATATTCTGCAGATTATTACACCACTGACCTCTTTGGAGATCTGCAGAACATCGCTCCTCTACCTCCTGACAGATACATAGTGATATATTCTGCAGATTATTACACCACTGACCTCTCTAGAGATCTGCAGAACATTGCTCCTGTACCTCCTGATAGATACAGAGTGATATATTCTGCAGATTATTACACCACTGACTTCTCTGGAGATCTGCAGAATATTGCTCTGTCCTCTCTACCTGCTGATAGATACTTATTGATATATTCTGCAGATTATTACACCTGACTTTTCCACACCCTTATGATCCCTGTAGATAAAAGGCTCCCTGGATAAATTCCCCAATATATATATGAAAACACTGAAAATTGTAAAGAAAATATATGTTTATTCCAGAATCCAGTAGAATTGCTGTGCGGTTTTCTCCGGCCCTTTAA
The DNA here is from genome assembly GCF_050947455.1 of Rhinoderma darwinii. Lineage (NCBI taxonomy): Eukaryota > Metazoa > Chordata > Amphibia > Anura > Rhinodermatidae > Rhinoderma > Rhinoderma darwinii. The sequence continues at coordinate 23,443,984 of NC_134698.1, forward strand.
CATGTGATGATCTGTGACATGAAGAAGAGGAGGGTCCTTCTTCACACGTGGATATGGCCGCCAGTCCACCCTTACACAGCTCAGTCCTGGATCATAAGACAGCGTAAAACATTTTTCTATTTTTTCACAGTTGTATCCTAGAAAAGACAAAAAAATCTGAATTAGCCCAAAAATTCACAAAACCTTCACCACAAGGATATGAAGACGGAGCAGAAGACGTCGGACTTACCGGATCTCGCTTCTGTTCTGCACGTCACTGGTTCTCAGCGCTGGGGGAGTCTTCATGACAATTTCAGATGGTTTAGGTGGTAAAGACCACCATGTTGGGGTGACAAAAGATGGTGAATGGGCCCCGAGCGACAGATGGAACAGAACAGGCCTCTTTCTCTCCCGGGGGTTCGGGGCCCTGATGGTAAATGGGCCCCGAGTGGCAGATGGAATTAAAATGCCCACTTTCTCTTCCGGGGGTTTGAGGCCCTGGTGGTAACGGTAACCCCCGAAAGGTCCTCCATCTCCACATCCTCTGGAAGTTTGCGTCCGCGAACTTCCTTTTTGTCTTTCTTATCCTCCATATCCTCCATCTCTATATCATCTGGAAATTGGCGTCCGCCAACCTCCATTTTCTCATCCTCCTCCACGTCCTCCATCTCTATATCATCGGGAAATTGACGTCCGCCAACCTCCATTTTCTCTACAATCCTCATCTTGAAAAACATCTTCACTATCCTCCTCTTCATCAAAGACACCTTCATGATGAGAGCCAGCAAGAGAAACCGACACCGTGGTCAATGTGTGACCCCAATTTATAGACTTGATGATGTCATAAGATGTTTACACATCCAGATTAAAAAGTGTAGAGAAATAGAATCTGCCCGCATTCTAGATGACATCACAAGAAGCGTATCTCAGTGATCCGGTGGCCATATAAAACGTAATATGGTACAAGAATACAGACAGTAGGGTCAGACTACACCCTCTGGGGAAGTTTCTATCATCTCAAAGAATTCTCAAATCAATGTGGTCAATTCCACTGGTTTCTTAAACGTAAACGCACCCATAAAACGTACAACACGGGCATTTACATATACAGTGAAATTAAACAAAACCATTTTTTTCATAAATATTGATTTTATTTTGTACAAGTGGGGAAAAAAATACACATATGTGGTATCGCCACGATCGTAACGACCAGAGCAATAAAGTTAACACATTATTTAAACAGCATGGTGAAGACCGTAAAAAACTAAAAAAAATTCAAAAAACACGGCAAAAGTGTTGTTTTTTTGAACTTATCCGGCCAAAAAGAAAAAAAATCCCTTATACAGTGATATTGACGACACAATACAAAAATTACCGCTCTTGGAAAGCGGAGATGCAAAAACAAATTATTTTTGTTTAAAAATATTTTTAATGTGCAACTAAAATTTATATTCACCCAACCCGGTGAATTGCACAACAAGCAGAGCAGATGAGGCCTCTTTTAGCCTTTAAGGTTAACGGCCAGGAGCGGCGGCGTGATGCAGTGATTGAAAGTCTGTATCCTACAACGGCAGGGGTCTCTGTCATAGATTTCAACTAGATCCGCATCCTGATAGGCCGTATAAGCCCTAAGTCGACAAAGTCAATAGCGAGCGCAGCATCTAAGTGGTTGACAGAGGGAGGGGGCTTCTTCTATACAATAGCAGGTGATCGCGGGGGTGCCAATGGTTGCTATGGCAACTGGAGGCCTAACAATGGCCTCCTGGTCTGCCATGTACTGAAGCCTATTAGGCCCTGCCAGAATGCAGTATATTATACCAGCTAAGAGGTGATCGGATCCTCAATTCCCCTAGTGGAACATAAAACTAAAAAGAATGCTCTAGAAAAATAAATAAACAAAAATTGCCACTCTCTCTTTATAAAGTCATTATTAAAAAAATATATAAAACTATACACATCTGGTATTGCCACATCCATAAATACACAAAAATAATCACATAATTTATCCTGCGCGGTAAACGCTGTAAGAAAAATATTTTAAAAGAATACCGATATTCTGTTTTTTGGTCACATCACCTCCAAAACATTGGAATATAAAGCTACCAAAAAAATGTACCCCAAGATGGTACCAATAAAAACTACAGCATGTCCCGCAAAAAACGCGCCCTCACAGCTCTGTGGATGGAAAAATAAAAAGTTATGGCTCTCAGAATATGGCGACTTTATGTAAGTGTTTTTATTGTGAAAAAGAAGTAAAACATTAAAAAAAACTATATAAATTTGGAATGGCCGTAATCGCAGTTATCCGCCGAATAAAGTTACATGTCGTTTATACCACCCGGTGAACGCTGTAAAAAAGACAATGCCCCAATTGCTGTTTTATGATCACCTTGAATCTCGAGATTTAATAAAAATAACATCCTGATATGCAGGCCACAGGGGCTGGCTGGCACATTTTAGCCTGGGGTGCAAGCCCACAGCACTGGACCAAGAGTAGCGGCCCATCCTTAACCTGTTTACCTCCACCTTCACTATAAAGGCGGCAGAGGAAACTGGGCTTTAAATTGTTAAAAGACGGCAGCTGGTTGTGTCTTCATGTTGGGATTGCACACGCAAACTAATCCCGCTTAGGGCCTGTTCACACCTCCGTCAGTGTTTCCGTTGAGCAGCAGAACAACAAAAATATCGTCTGGTTTCAAGTCATGGTGTCCGTGGTCATACCAAAAACAAAAGCGCAGCAGGCTGCGCTATTGTTTCCGGTATTTTTACCCAGATCTGTGATAGAACCTCCAAAGCAGATGTGAATCTGCTCTTACCGGCATATTGTTTCTGAATACTTCCGCCACACAATGATCATATAGTGAATAATATTACCATACTGTTACTGAATAAAAACACTGAACAAAACCAGGGGCGTAACTAGGAAAGATTGGGCCCCATAGCAAACTTTTGACTGGGCCCCCCCCCCTCCCCTGAGTGTCACATAACCCCCCCTTGTAGATAGTGCCTTTTTTACAGCCCCCCCTGTAGATAACGCCATACAGCCCCCACTGTAGAGAACGCCATACAGCCCCCCTGTAGATAGCGCCATACATCCCCCTTTAGATAACGCCATACAGCCCCCCTGTAGATAACACCATACAGCCCGCCTGTAGATAACGCCATACAGCCCCCTGTAGATAACGCCATACAGCCCCCCTGTAGATAGCGCCATACATCCCCCTGTAGATAACGCCATACAGCCCCCCTGTAGATAACGCCATACAGCCCCCCCCTGTAGATAACGCCATACAGCCCCCACTTTAGAGAACGCCATACAGCCCCCTGTAGATAACGCCATACAGCCCCCCCTGTAGATAACGCCATACAGCCCCCCTGTAGATAACGCCATACAGCCCCCCTGTAGATAACGCCATACAGCCCCCACTGTAGAGAACGCCATACAGCCCCCTGTAGGTAACGCCATACAGCCCCCCCTGTAGGTAACGCTATACAGCCCCACTGTAGGTAACGCTATACAGCCCCACTGTAGGTAACGCTATACAGCCCCCCCTTTAGGTAACGCCATACAGCCCCCCCTTGTAGGTAACGCCATACAGCCCCCCAATGTAGGTAACGCCATACAGCCCCCCCTGTAGGTAACGCCATACAGCCCCCCCTGTAGGTAATGCCATACAGCCCACCCCCTTGTAGGTAACGCCATACAGCCCCCCAATGTAGGTAATGCCATACAGCCCCCCCTGTAGGTAACGCCATACAGCCCACCCCCTTGTAGGTAACGCCATACAGCCCCCCAATGTAGGTAACGCCATACAGCCCCCCCTGTAGGTAACGCCATACAGCCCCCCCCTGTAGGTAACGCCATACAGCCCACCCCCTTGTAGGTAACGCCATACAGCCCCCCAATGTAGGTAACGCCATACAGCCCCCCCTGTAGGTAACGCCTTACAGCCCCCCCCCCTGTAGGTAATGCCATACAGCCCCCCCTGTAGGTAACACCATACAGCCCCCCCTGTAAATAACGCCATACAGCCCCAACCCCCCAAAACTATCTGACCTATAGTGTGTCCTACAAAAGACATGTATCCCCTATCCACAGGATAGGGGATGCATGTGTTATCGCTGGCAGCGATAGGGAGAACGGGGGACCAAAAGTCCCCCAAGTTCTCCGTGACTAACCTCAGACTTCAGGAGTCTACGCAGCTGAATAGAAATTAAAGGAGCGCTGGTCACGCATGCGCACAAGCGCGACCGGCGCTCCATTCATTTCTACGGAGCTGCCGACACAGACCCCGGAAGTCCGAGGTTTGTGATGGAGAACTTCAGGGGACTTTCGGTCCCCCGTTCTCCCTATGGCTGCAAGCGATCACACATGTATCCCCTATCCTGTGGATAGGGGATACATGTCTTTTGTAGGAACAACCCCTTTAATGGCAGAACGGGGAGATACCTCCCTGCTCTGCCATAGTGTTTAGTGGCGTCGCGCTGTAGTAGCCATAGCGGCAGCTAGCAGAGCCTCCGGCCATGGTGGGGCCCCGTACCGGCGTGCGACACGGGCCCCCTCATGCTGCGGGCCCCGTAGCAGCCGCTACGGCCGCTACGGCGGTAGTTACGCCACTGAATATAGTCATAGATGCCGGTCCTACACAGGGGCTCTGTGTAGGACCGGTATAAGTAATTACAGCACAGTGACATCCAGTGACGATATAGGGGTAGATACCAGTCCTATACAGGAGCCCTACAGACCATATAAGTGATTAAAGTACAATGACCATATAGTGGTAGATACCGGTTCTACACAGGGGCTCTACAGACCATATAAGTGATTAAAGTACAGTGACATCCAGTGACCATATAGTGGTAAATACTGGTCCTACACATGAGGTCTGTAGACCATATACAGCACAGTGACATCCAGTGACTCAGAGGTGACGTCTTCTCAGATTAGATTTGTTCATTTTCCCTTTTCTTCTCCATCCTTCCTAGAGCGCTATGACGACTTCTTCTAGCCACGATCGCCTCTGCAGAATTTAAAATACAGACAAGTTGGTTTCCTGCTTTTCTAGCATTCATCCCACCTATGCCCCATCCTTTAAACAAACTCGTCACCCACAGTGCCCCAGATAGTAATAATGATACCCACTTTGTGCCCCACACAATAATAGTGCCCCTTTGTGCAATCATATAGTAAACGTGCCTCCTTTATGCCCCCCATACAGTAATGCTGCCATTAACAGGCCCCCTTCTCCTCCAGGCCCAGTTGTGATTGTAGTGGTTGCTACCAGACCCAGATGGGAAAGGGACCCCCCGATAACAGTGGGCTGATATTTTTATCCTCTGACAGGAGACCCTGTGGGGATGGTGGCCCTGGGCATTTGCCCAGTTTGACCCCCTCCTAACACCAGCCTAGTAGAAAAGTGTTCTAACAGACGTCACAGGTGTAGCGCAGCCATGGGGGTGGTCATGGGAATGATGGGGTCCTAAAAATCTACTGGTGGACCCGCCCAGCCCAGCTCACCCCTGGCAGGCCAGAGGGGAACATTACATTAGTTTCATGAGGTCATTATGAAGGCCCTAATATTTTGGAACCAGGTAGGGGAGGGCCCGACCACATCTGCCCGAAGCGAGGGCGCCCGGTTTATACTAGGACAATACTTTCCCAGCAACGTTTTCTAAACTGTAAAGAAGGAAAGGATCTAAAAAGAAGCAGAGCGTGTCAGAAAAGAGGGATAAGAAAGGACACCATCTATCAGTGAAACACCTGCCCCATAATACCTGGCTTGTTCACACAGAATTGCATCATAACTTGCCACACATCTATGTATTATATATATTATTAAAGGCCCCCTAATAAAGGCCCCCTGGTCAGCCATCTTTGTACTCCTTTGAATCCCTGCCTCTTGCAGGGCTTTAAAGGAGACTGTCAGTATAGCAATATACTGCAATACATTAGTATTGCAGTATATCATGTAAGCGATCCAATGATCGCTGGTTCAAGTCCTCTAGGGGGACTAATAAGAAAAAAAAACAGTTAAAGTTTTTCTTAATGTTCCAAAAAAAAAAATGTTTAAAGTTCAAACACCCCTTTTTCCCATTTTTTCCATAAAGCAATGTTAAAAAAAAAATTAACGTTAACATAACTAGTGTCGCCGCGTCCATAAAAGTCTGAACTATCATAATATAGCGTTATTTAACTCGCTTGGTGAAAGCTGTAAAAAAAAAAAATATATATATATATATATAAAATGTAAAAAGCAAATTGCTGGTTCGTGGCTTAGCGCGCAGCGAGAGCGGTCGCATGTTCTAGGAGCTCCGCAGTGAACCCGCGCCAATGTTATCCTGCAGACATCCTGAGGCTTCCTAAGGCTTTAAAAATACCGTCCAAACGATCTAGACGGTCGAGGGTGACTACTGGAGCCAGTATGAGCCCCACCAGAGGTCAGTCGGCCGCGGAGAAGCTGCAAGGCTTTGCACGGGGTGAGGGGCAAGATGGCGGCCGCCCTCCTCAGCCTCAGCGTTCTAAAGGAGGAGAAGCATTCTAAATTGCAATGACCGGGACACGATTTTACGCCTGACACGCAGGCTACCGGAAATTACTTATAATGGGGCAAAAGTCTCTATATTCCCTGACCTCGGCTGACTTGCAAAAGAGACGTGCGACATTTCTTGCTGTTAAGAGGCGCCTGAGAGATCTGGGTATTCCATACTCCATGTCATATCCAGCTAGGTTGCGAATTGTGGATGGAGAAAGATCCGGTTTTTTTCAACTCCCCGCAGGATGCTGATGAATGGGTGAGAAACAAGCGCCCACCTCGACGGAACTAATTCTGCCTGATAACACAGATGGAGTTTCGTGTAAGGATGACTGATGATGTTGGGCTATTCTGAATCACCGGACTTCCATGACTAATCATAGGATTTCGGGAACATTCCATTCTGATGGTGATCTGGACTGGGTCTGACAGAGATCGGTTAGACCTACTGCCTGGCCAGTGCGACTTTTTGTGTCCTTGGATTTGTGGGGCGCCATACCTGAGGAGGCTGCCGCACGTCCCCTTAATGGCGGAAGCTTAACTAAGTTGCTGTTTGGCGCGGGTATTACCCCCGTATACTTAAATGCCACGTTTTTGGGCACGCTCCGGCAATGTAACATGCATCTACATGCATTGTCGGTATTGTTCTACTATTTACAATCTGTTCTTTTGGGTTCTAGGTTGGAATGTGCCTTGGGTGCGGGCAGTTATGATACTACTCATGTACAAATGTAAACGCATAAGGGATGCACCGAATAATTATCAGCTGCTTCTGAGAAAGGCGGGATTGTTGATGTATTTCAGGCATTGTGGATCTCTCCTACATGTGAGAAGTATATTTTATGAATGTCTTCTTTAACTGTAATGTCGTGAAATGTGAGGGGTATGGGCAGCCCGCAGAAGAGAGTAATATTGTATGGTTATATTCGCAAAGTTAACCCTCATATATTGTGCCTCCAGGAGACGCATTTAACACCTGCTAAAATGAAAACTGTTCTTAGGCCCTGGGTCCAGTGGTCTAGCCACTCATATCACACATTATACTCGAGGGACGTGTTCATTTTGGTACACAAATCTGTGAGATGGGAAGCTATCCATACTAAAACCGATAGTGAGGGCAGATATGTATTTGTGTATGCTCTCATAGAAAATGTTCCTTATGTTTTATTGGGCATGTACATTCCTCCACCAGCATCTTTACAGATTTTGCAAATGGCGGCTACCTTTGCTGCAACATATCCGACCGCTAAAGTGTTGGGCATGGGAGATTTTAACATGGTTGTGAACTGCAGTCTGGATAGGTTTAGTGCTTCTTCTGGGCAGGACCGAGTACCCCCGCCATATCTGTACTGGGTTTTACTGTTTGCTGAGATGGGATGGACAGAACTTTACCGATATAAACACCCAACAACTAAAGTGTATTCCTCCCTAGGCAGAAACTCCCTATCCTGCATAGACTATATGTTGGGAAATTCTCTCATTGTACCTTTGGTTGAATCTGTCACTTATATATCTAGAGCGGCGTCTGATCATTCTCCTATGGTGACCAGCTTTAGTCTCCCTGGCCCCTCCTTACCTAGGAGCTGGAAAATACACCCCTTTTGGTTGACCCTGACAGGCCCTCAGGATAGGATCCCTGATTAACTTGACTTGGATATGTAGAGTCGAGTGATCAGTAATTATTCCTTACCCCCTTAAGAATAATAACACATGACACCAAGGTTGGATTTTAATGGCCACAGCAGCCGTTTATTATAAATTTTATAAAATTAGAAATTTTATAACCAAACCTTAAATAACCTAGATTTCCCCAACATTGGAATTCTTCCAGAATAAACATACCAAACCCTTAACCCCTTCCCGACATCCGCCGTATATATACGGCGCTGTCGGGAGGTGCTTCCCGCAAAGCGCCGTATATATACGGCGCAGTGATGGTGCGGGCTCAGGAGCAGAGCCGGCACCATCACCGCGGGGTGACAGCTGTATTATACAGCTGGCACCCTCCTGTAACTGCCAGGACCGGAGCTATTCTCCGATCCGGCAGATTAACCCCTCAGATGCTGCGCTTCACCCGATCGGCAACCCAGTGATGCAATCGCTGGGTTGCTGTGGCAATCGGACGCCAGAAAATGGCGTCCGAGTCTGCCTTGTACGGGAGCCGATGAGGACCCGCCTGCGGCGTGTCCTCATAGGCTTGCTGTCAGTGAATAACTGACAGCGCTAATACACTGCACTACGTATGTAGTGAAGTGTATTAGAGTAGCGATCGGGGCATCAGGCCCTCATGTCCCCTAGTGGGACAAGTAAAAAAAGTAAAAAAAAGTTAATAAAAATGTGGTAAAACAATAAAAACACACACATTTCAAATAAAAATAAAGCTAAACTGACTTTTTTCCCATAGTAAGTCTTTTATTTTTTTTAAATCAATAAATTTTTATTGAAAAATTTTTACAACTTTTTCAAACAATATAAACCATCCTTGGTCCCAGAACATGGACCTGCGTACAATAATACATACAAGTGATATGTCATTGAAGGATATACATAATCATAACCAGAAAACAACCACAAAGAACTTAAGAACTTTACTATGCCATTTTCAAACCAATGTTAATATTAACTATGTCATAGTACCATCGAACTTTCTGCATTTAAGTGTAATACTTTGAATTTACCCAAAGCTCCCAATAACGTGAACTCTTGGCATACCCAGAGGGAGATTGCAAAAGCATGGATTCATGATGACATGCTATATTTACCCTGCCTATCACCTCTGATAAAGAAGGGGAGATAAATGATTTCCATGACTTAGCTATTGCCATTCTAGCAGCAATGAAGACATGGTGTATCAGTACCCGATGCTCCGCCATTATGTCTTCCAAGCCAATGTCTAAAATAGCCAATTCCGGGCAGAACGGTATAGATTCTCCTAAAATTTCAAGTATGATGCGAAAAACCTCCCTCCACAATACCTCCACCTTAGGGCAGGACCACCACATATGCAATGTGGAACCCAGGGAACCACATCCTCTCCAGCAGCCATTAGAACTGCCTTGGAATATGTGTGCACATCTGGAAGGTGTTAGGTACCATCTCATGTGGATTTTACGGGTGAGCTCAATATGGTTAACACATTTGGAGTGACGAGTAATCCAACTAGAGGCCTTCATCCATTGTGCCATGGAAAACGTAGAGCCCATCTCCCGTTCCCATCGTAATATGTGACCTGTCTTCCCCGAGGACTGTTTTTTCAAAATTAGATCATAGCTACAAGCTAGACCCTTACTATGACCTTGCCATTTGAACAGGAATTTATGGTATGGAGAAAGAATTGTGGGTTGAGCTGGGATGGCTATTGTTTGTATCATATGTCGTATCTGGAGATACTGGTAAAACATGGATTTATTTACATCATATTCCCTTACCAACTGCTCAAAGGATTTGAAGAGTTTTCCCTCATATAAATCTGAGAGGGCTGTTACGCCCAGCGATTCCCAAGTCTGCAAAAATACATGTGGGACCAAAGGTTGAAGCGCTTGCAATGGTATATGATCATTAGATAAGTACACCCAGCGATTTGCACATACCTCCAATTTCCAGCATTTCAGTGCATCAGATGTGGTTACCAAGAACACCTTAGACCTATCTGTCCCCACATATGTCGCGGCCATCAAATTACGTATGGAGGAACGGGGAAACATCTCATTTTCCAACTGGGCCCAAAGTGACGGAGCCGAGGAGTTCCATAATGAACCTAACTGGTCTAGGATGGCTGCTACGTTATATGCCACTACCTCTGGGACTCCCAAACCCCCTTCCTTGACCTTCTGAAATAATAAAGATTTGGCTACCCTTGCTCTTTTATTATTCCAAATGAATTGGAGAAACATACGTTGAATTTGAGAGGTGATGCTAGTAGGTATTAACAGTGGAATAGTCCTACAAAAATACAAGTATTTGGGAAGCAGTAACATTTTAACCAAATTGACTCTAGCAATCCAGGACAACTGGAATTTGTTCAGTCTTTCACACTCCAGTCTTAAATCTGCTATTAGCCCTGAGTAATTCTCCTGCAGAACCAGTGACAACGAGGAGTAGAGTTTTATCCCCAGGTATACCAACCCTGATTCTGCCCATGCCAAATCAAAGTTGGACATAGTGCGTTTCAATTGAGGATCTACATGAATTGGTAACATCATGGACTTTGAAACATTTAATTTATAATATGATACCTCTGAAAACTTAGAAATGATGCTGAGTAGTTCTGTCAGAGATATGAGGGGAGAAGTACAGGTCACAATAACATCATCTGCATATAAACCGATTTTGTGTTCTCTTCCTCCTACCCTTATACCCGAGATTTTTGTAGAATTTCGAATCATTTCTGCAAATGGTTCCATACATAGGGTAAAAATTAGTGGGGAAAGCGGGCAGCCCTGCCTAGTCCCATTAGTGATGCTAAAAGATCTAGAAAGAATCCCGGAAGACAGAACCCTAGCCGAGGGCGAGGAGTATAGTGAAAGTATGGCTGATTTTATAAATGAATGGAAACCAAATTTGTCTAATGTGCTTTCCAGGTATTGCCAGTTAACACGATCAAATGCCTTTTCGGCGTCTAGAGAAATAAAGAGGGAGGCACTTTTAGATTCTCCGGCAATCTGTATAAGATCTAACATCCTGCGCGTCCCGTCACAAGCTTGCCGGCCCTTGACAAACCCTACTTGTTCTAGCGCTATTAGGGATGGTAAGCAATCATTTACTCTATTCGCCAATATTTTAGCATATAATTTTATATCACAGTTTAATAGGGATATTGGACGAAAGTTGGCCGGGGAATCAGGGGATTTACCCGGCTTAGGGAGTGTGACTATCGTGGCCTGTAACATCTCACGGGGAGGTGCCTGCTTATTCGCGATACTCATAAAAGTAGATTGCAAATATGGAATCAGCGAGTCTGCGAAAGTTTGGTAGTACTCATTTGGCAACCCATCCGGTCCCGGGGATTTATTTTGTTTAGATCGCAGAATGGTCAGTTTAATTTCTTCGACCGTAATAGGAGAATTTAATTGACTAATTTGGGCCTCTGATAACGTTGGCAATTGAATTTGCCTTAAAAAATCATTCACCCCCGCTTCGGATACCTCAGGGAGGTGCTTGTCCTGATTTAGATTATAAAGGGTACTATAGTAAGACGCAAATGCGTCGGTAATCTCCTGAGGATCATACACTTTTGTCCCTTCTGAAGTGTTCAACCATGAAATTTTGGATTTAGCAACATGCTGTTTCACTCTTTTTGCCAGAATTTTACTGGGTCTGTCCCCTTGGATATAGAAGTTCCATTTGAGTTTTTTTAAAGTTTTCTCATATAGGAAAAGTTGGTGATTGCGCAGTTTGTCCCTAAAGTGTCTTAGCTCGTCACGTAATGTGGGAGACGGAGAAACTTTTAATTTTGCCTCTATATTCTGTATGTTGTCGATAAGGAATTCAAATTCTTTATTTCTTGCCCTTTTTGCCTTAGCCGCAGCCTGAATAAACAGGCCTCTTACAAACGCCTTATGTGTACACCAGAGGAGTTCAGGTGATGAGGCCGATGGGCCATTAATCTCAAAAAATTCTTTCAAAGCTAAGTCTATTTTGGCTTGGAGATCTGGGGAATTTAATAAAAATGTGTTCAACCTCCAAGATGAGCTCTGAGGTGTAATATAATGATCTGAGAGTTGAAGCATAATTGGTGCATGGTCTGACCAGGTTATCAGGCCAAGGGAGGAGTTCACCGAATTTGTTAACACTTCTCTATCCACTAGAAAATAGTCAATCCTAGAGTACACCTTGTGTGGGGAAGAATAGAACGTGTAATCCCTTTCAGAAGCATGCTGGTATCGCCATACGTCATGTAAGTCTTCCTCCTGCACCCAGGAACTCAAGTCATGAGACAATCTGTTATTTCCCCCAGAGCGATCTATATCCTTGTTTACCACTATATTAAAATCCCCACATAATATTAAACCCCCTTTCTGCACCGATTTAGCTTTTGACAGTACCTTTTTAAGGAAGGGAAGTTGTCGTACATTAGGGGCATAAACAGATACCAACGTGTATGAGAGGTTATCAATTTCACATACTAAAATAATAAATCTACCCTGTGGATCAGAAACAACAGAAATACATTTAAAAGCAAGTGACTCTTTTACCGCAATAATTACCCCCGCCTTCTTTCCGCTATTAGAGGCATAGTACACATGGGGAAATTTTTTATGTTTAAATAGATGGCAGTCTTTAGAGGACAAATGTGATTCCTGCACACATATTACATCTCCCTTAGACTTGAATGCTTCTTTCCAAAGTAAAGATCTCTTGAAGGGAGAATTCAAGCCATGAGCATTTACAGAAAGTATTGTAAGACCCATTAAGACATAAAAGAAAAGTAGTTATGATTATGGCATAGCAAAGGAGAACCAACATAGAACATCCTACAACAGGAAACTTGGAAAAACCACCGAAATGAATATGCTATATAGCACATTCACTGCAACCAGGAAATTCCCTCTTGCAGGGAAAAGAAAAATGGAGGCAAAAGTTCAGCCTAAGAACTGTAGACAGAAAAGAACCGTCCACCTGAGAACTCTGAAAGCCTTGAAGTGCCGTTCATACCCTAGAAGCCTCAATTTTCAATCAGGCGGTCTCCGATCTGGTTTACTCCTTGCGTCCGACCACAATGGCGAAATCATCTCCGGTTTAGAAGGATTCCTAGGACGGGGATTTGAAGACGGGGACGCCATGAGCCCCCAAGAAATCAACAGGTCTTTTGCTGAGGTTGGAGAGAGGCAGACATGATGCGTGCCATTCCTGGTGATTATTAGTTTTACTGGGAATCCCCATTTGTACAATATGCCGTTATCTCTCAGAAGTTTTGTCATCACAGCAAATTCTTTTCGGCGTAGCATAGTCGCCGCTGATAAATCCGGGAATAAAGTAATGTCCTTAAAACGGTCAGTTAGGTCAGGAGAGTTCTTCAAACCTCTGAGAAATTCATCCTTTATATGAAAGAAGTGGATTCGGGCAATTGTATCTCTTTGTAGGTGAGCGGCAATGTGCTTAGGTTTAGGGATTCTGTGAATTCTATCTATGGTGAGATCCAGGGCCGATTTTTGCGGTAACACGATTCCCATAAGATCCGTGAGAAATGTCGCTAGTAGATCTGGTGTGACCGATTCAGGTATACCTCTGATACGGACATTATTTCTTCTGGATCTGTCCTCCAGATCCAAGACTTTGGTGGATAAACGCAAAACTTCTTCCTCCAGAGTGTAGTTCGCATCTATGAGCGAGTTATGAGATTTCACAAATTCCTCCAATTTATGCTCCACATGGTCGGTCCGCGAGGCAATGGCTTGTATATCTCCTCTTAAATCTCCAATAACTTGCCGTAAATCTGATTGGATTGAGTCTCTCAAAGAATTCAGAAGACGTTTTATCATATGCTCCGAAACCGGCTGAGAGTCCGTGTCATCCTGCGGGTCACGGTCTACAGAAGCATCCCTAGAAGATGGAGTTGGGGAGGAGGGAGGGAGGGAAATTCGGCGGTTCACCCCCTCTTGTTGAGAAGAGGACGAGGGAAAAAACTCTGTGAGCTTAGACGGCTTTGCTTTAGTATTCCTTTTAGATGTGCCCCCCATTGTGACACGGGAAATCTCTGTTTGATTCTAAGCTGCAACAATACTGAAATATCTTCCACAGAAGACCAATGTAATATAAGTAAATCTTCAGGTAGTCTCTTCTTGGAAGCGTAGAATTACTCCCACAGGTTTTAATCAGTGTCAGGGGAAAAGCAGTGCAGTGTCTCACTCTCTGTACTGTACCGATACACTTTTGTTGTTGCCACTCCCAGCCCTGTGGTTTTCTGCTGCTGACAAACTGAGTTAAGATGGCCGCTGGGGGAGGGGGGGTCGCTTTTCCTACAGGAGATTTAGCTGTAAATCCTCTCCCTGTACTTTACTCCTCAATACTGTCGGCCAGCACCTCAAGATGTGCCCTTCTCCCTCCTCACTCACCCTGTCAAGACGCCGTTTACTGCCTTCCCAGCCGTTCCTGCACTTTCGCGCCGTTAGGAGGAGGGGAAGAAGAAGGAGAAGATGGCCGCCACCTTCCTCGGCCTCCACAATACAAGGGCCAGACCTTTCACCGGCGCCGGAGCCGCTCCCCGACACGCTGGACGGGACTCTGAGCACTGCCACGATCCACTCCACCGACCAGGGAACAGATAAGACAGCTTTACCAGGTTTATTTGAGCCGGATTTGGCTTTCACCTCAGGAGCTCAGCGTTTATGCGACTCCTTCCATGTCCGTCCAGGCCACGCCCCCCATAGTAAGTCTTTTATTATGGGAAAAACAGTAAAAATGTAAAAAACTATACATAATTGGTATCGCCGCGTCCGTAACGACCCAAACTACAAAACTATTATGTAATTTATCCCGCACGGTGAACGCCGTAAAAAAAAACCATGAAAAACAACATTTACTCCAAAATAGTACTAATAAAAACGGCAATCCGTCCCGCAAAAAATAATCCCTGACACCGCTTTGTGCACGCAAAAATAATAAAGTTATGGGTCTTAGAATGTCGACACAGAAAACAAATGATTTTATAAAAAAAGTGATTTTATTGTGCAAAAGCCGCAATACATAAAAAAAACTAGATAAATTTGGTATCGCCGTAATCGTATCGACCCGCAGAATAAAGCTAACATGTAATTTAGGGCACACTGTGGATGCCGATAAAAAAAACAATAAAAAACTATTCCAGAATTGCTTGTTTTTGGTAATTTCCTTTACCAAAAAATGAAATAAAAAGTGATCAAAAAGTCGTATGTGTTCTAAAATGATACCAATAAAATCTACAGCCCGTCTCGCAAAAAACAAGCCCGCACACCACTCAATCAACTGAAAAATAAAAAAGTTACGGCACTAGTAATGCGGTGATGAAATAACATCTCAATGCCCAGGCCGGAGGGGAACATTCCTGCAGTTTCAGGGCCCCAGGATTTAGGAACTAGGAAAGGGAAGGGACATAGCACATCCGCTGGAAGCGAGGGCGCCCATATTATACCAGCGCAAAACTTTCCCAGTAATATTTCCCAAACTACGAAGGAGAAAAAGTCCCCAAAAGGTGCAGAGTGTTACAAAAGGGGGATAAGAAAGAAAACCGTTTATCAGTGTGACGCCGGCCTGCGCATAACGGATCGCTTCACAGCGTAACACACATCTATGGATAATTGTATTATTTACCCCATGATTATACCCTCCTATTATACCCTGATATACTCCGCACAGATTACATATACCCTGATATACTCCGCACAGATTACATATACCCTGATGTACTCCGCACAGATTACATATACCCTGATGTACTCCGCACAGATTACATATACCCTGATGTACTCCGCACAGATTACATATACCCTGATGTACTCCGCACAGATTACATATACCCTGATGTACTCCGCACAGATTACATATACCCTGATGTACTCCGCACAGATTACATATACCCTGATATACTCCGCACAGATTACATATGCCACCACATTATAAACGGAAATACCAGCAAAACCCCAAACAGAACTATTACCAAGCAAAATCCATGCTCAAAATGGCGGTCTTTCCCTTCTTAGCCCTACAGCGTGCCCAAACAGCAATTTATGGCCACAAGTAAGGCATTACCATACCAGGGAGAACCTGCTTAACAATTTATGGGGTAAGATTCTCTAGGGACACAACATCTTGTGCGGTGAATGGGCAGATCAGTGGAGAAATTGCAATTTTCACTTTGCACAATCCACTGCGTATTCATTTCTGAAAAACACCTGTGGAGTCTAAATTCTCACTACACCCCTTGATAAATGCCTTTAGGGGTGTAGTTTCTAAAACGGGGTCACTTTTGTTTGGTACATCAGTGGTTTTGCAAATGCAACATGGCGTCCGCAAACCATTCCAGCAAAATCTACGCTCCAAAAGATAAATACCGCTCCTTTTCTTCTGAATGCTCCCATATACGTAAACAGCCGATTATAACCACATATGGGGCGTTACTGTACTCGGGAGAAATTTCTTTACAAATGTTGGGGTGCTTTTTCTTCTCTATTCCTTGCAAAAATGAAAAATGTGTATCTAAAACGACATCTTGTTGGAAAAATTTTTTTTTTTCATTTTCATGGCTTAATTCTAATTAATTCAGCAAAAAACCTTTGGGATCAAAATTTTCACTATACCCCTAGATGATTCCTCAGGGGGTGCAGTTTCCCAAATTGAGTCACTTTTGGGGTGTTTCCACTGTACTAGTACTACAGGGGCTCAGCAAATATGACATGACACCCAGAAACCATTCCAAAATCCAAATGGTGCTCCTTCAATTCTGAGCCCTACCGTGTGTCCAAACAGATGTTTGTGACCACATGTGGGGTATTGTTTTACTCGGGAGAAGTTGCTTTACAAATGTTGCAGTGCTTTTTCTCCTTCAGTCCTTGTGGAAATGAAAAAAAAATACCTAAACCTACATTTTCTTTGAAAAAATGTAGATTTTCATTTTTACGGCCTACTTACAATAAGTTCTGTAAAAAAACTGGCTGGTCAAAATGCTTGCTACACCCCTAGATAATTTCCTCAAGGGGTATAGTTTCCAAAATGGGGTCACTTGTTGGGGGTTTCCACTGTTTTGTCCCCTCAGGGGCTTTGTAAATGTGACATGGCCTCCGCAAACCATTCCTGCTAAATTTGAGCTCCAAGAGCCAAATGGCGCACTTTCCATTCTAAGCCCTGCCGTGTGTCCAAACAATCGTTTATTACCACATGTGGGGTATTGTTTTACTCGGGAGAAATTGCTCTACAAATGTTGTGGTGCTTTTTCTACTTTAGTTCTTTTGGAAATGAAAAAAAATTAGCTAAACCTACATTTTATTTGAAAAAATGTAGATTTTCATTTTCATGGCCTAGTTCCAAAAATTTTTGCAAAAAAACTGGCAGGTCAAAATGCTTGCTACACCCCTAGATAAATTCCTCGAGGGGTGTAGTTTCCAAAATGGAGTCACTTTTGGGGGGTTTCCACTGTTTTAGTTCCACTAGACCTGTTCAAAGCGGATATGGTGCCTAAAATATATTCTAATAAAAAGGAGGCCCAAAATCCACTAGGTGTTCCTTTGCTTCGGAGGCCGGTGCTTCAGTCCATTAGCGCCCTAGGGCCATATGTGGGATATTTCCTAAAACTGCAGAACCTGGGCAATAAATATTGAGTTGCATTTCTTGGGTAAAACATTCCGTGGTACAAAAAAAATGGATTCAAAATGAATTTCTGGAAAAAAATAATGAACTTTGTAAATTTCACCTCTACTTTGCCTTAATTCCTGCGCAACGTCTAAAGGGTTAAGAAACTTTCTAAATGCTGTTTTGAATACTTTGATGGGTGCAGATTTTAAAATGGGGTGACTTATTGGGGGTTTCTAATATCTAAGGACCTTAAAGCCACTTCACAACTAAACTGGCCCCTGTAAAAATAGCATTTTGAAATTTTCTTGAAAATGTGAGAAATTGCTGCTAAAGTTCTAAGCCTTGTAACGTCCTAGAAAAATAAAATGATGATCAAAAAATGATGCCAATCTAAAGTAGACATATGGGGGATGTTAGTTAGCAACATTTTTGTGTGGTATAACTGCCTGTCTTACAAGCAGATACATTTAAATTGAGAAAAATGCTAATTTTTGCAATTTTTCGCTACATTTTGGTGTTTTTCACAATTAAATACTGAATGTATCGGGCAAATTTTGCCAGTAACATAAAGTCCAATGTGTCACGAGAAAACAATCTCAGAATCGCTTGGATAGGTAAAAGCATTCCGGAGTTATTACCACATAAAGTGAAACATGTCAGATTTGAAAAATGAGGCTCTGTCAGGAAGGTCAAAAGTGGCCAAAGAGGGAAGGGGTTAACAGAGTCAATATAAATAACACCCATAACATGACCAGGGGAAGCCCTTGAGGTTACCACAACTTAGAAAAGATAGCCATCTGCCACCACCACTTGTTTTTACCTCCAGCCGTAACCCGGCTCGAAGGCACCGCTCACTTCTTGCAGATGGCTTTGCCCATAAAGCACTTCAAAGGGGTAACACCCTAAGAAGCCTTCATATTTTGGGGGACGCATACCCCTGATGCGACCCCCCCACCAGTTTTACTGACCAACCTCAAGGACTCCCACCGCCACTGCGACATGGACCTTGACCACCTCAAGCCCATGAGCTCCTCCACACCAACACCCCTCTTTCAATCCCGTCTGCTAGGGCCAAACTCCACAAATCCATCCCCACCTCATTCAAATGCACCCCATCCTGTCTCCAATAACAACCTACACCCGCTTCCAGGTCCCTGTGCCTGACCACCACACCTCGATTTTTTGCCACAAATGCCGACACCGCCCTATTCACTTTTATTCTGGCCTGATTGAGCCTCTCCATGGATCGGGCAAAGCGCCATGTCTTTCTGGGCACAATATCTGACCAGACTATAATCAGGCCCGGGTGTAACGCCCATAAACACAACAAATCGTGCTTAATATCCCTCACCAAATCACGAAAAGGGCGCACACTCAAGTCATTCCCCCCAACATGTAAAACTAAAATCTCGGGAACCCGGTCTAGCTGCGTATACACCTGAAACTCTGGTAACACCCTGGACCAAACCATTCCCCGGAAACCAAGCCAATGCAGGACAGCATCCTCCCGCGGAATTCTCAGTTGTCGACCATCTGGGCGAACTTCCGCCCTTAGTGCGCCCCAATACACAAAGGAGTGCCCCAAGATCCAAACCAGCAAAGGACGCGAACCTGCGAAAGAAAGAAAACACACACATCTTACAAATCCCATTCGCACTCTATCTTCCACAGGCACAACATACCCCCTAGCAACCTTTTAACAGTCTGACAGCAAATGAGGCCGAACATAAGTGCGGAAACGGTTAGACTCCCATCTCCCAATACGCCTAACCCCTGACTCATCCAAACCCCATCGCACCGCTTCAGTTGCTGCACCAATTCTAAACGAATGGGAAGAATACTCAGCTGACTTCAACCCAATTGCCAGCAAACAGCGCTTAAACACTGCCCCAAATTGGAACCTGGATAAAAAGGACCTGTCTTCATGCCGCAATAACGGAACCCCCGTTGCCCCCACCTGTACCCCAAAAGCAGACATACACTGTACCGGACACACCGCCGAACGCCCGATAGCAAACAACACAATCCGCGTCCCCTTACCCACCGTGTCAGTTTTTGACCTGCGCATCAGCAAACAACTCCACATCCTCTGGACTTATTCCCCCGCACGCAACCCACTCTGCGACACCAATTCACCCACTCTAAAAGCCCAAAAAAAGGCTAACGAAAAAAACAAGCGAAACAATCGGACTTCAAAGGCCGAACTACAAACCACCTCCACCGCCGTACACAACAAGCAAAGAATCCGGTAAGAAACTGGCCGCCGCCGATCTACCGACCCTCTCTCCCTGCGAATACCTTTTAATTCTTGAATCGCCAAAAATTCCTTGGTCACGTCTATTTCGCCATGCAATTTCAAACGAAACGCCACAGCGGACACAAACTTATTCACTTTTGCTACAGACACACCTGACTCATACACATCCCCCAACCAATACAAAAAGGCCACCAGCCTGTCCCGGTCTGACCGGACGTCGCCCAAACCTCTCAACCAAAGCTCCCATTGAGCCCAGCCAGCCCTATATGCTGCCCACGTAGAACTTGCCAATGATCGCTCAATCAATGCCCCTGCCGCAGAGAAACCAACTCCCAAAGATGATCCGGGCACAGCATGCCAATCTGCTCCGCTCCCGGCGCCAGCTGACGAAAACGATCCCACTGTGAGCGAGAAAGCGCATCAGCAACACAATTGTCAACCCCCGGCACATGCACCACCACCACCCAAGCATTTAACGACAAACAAACCAGCACCAAATGCCGCAACAGTTGAACCACCGGAGGAGACGACGCCGAGATGTTATTGATAGCCAACACCACCCCCAGATTATCGCAGTGAAAATGAATCTTCTTGTCCCTGAGCCTATCCCCCCAAATGGTCACAGCGACCACGATAGGAAATAGCTCGAGCAGGGCCAGGTTTTTTGTCAGACCGTTTTCCACCCAGCTAACCGGCCACCCCCCAGCACACCACTGGCCACCACAATAGGCCCCAAAACCGCCCCCTCCAGCCGCATCTGTAAACAAGTCCAGATCCACGGAATCGAAAGCTCCAGCCATCCACAGGGACCGCCCGTTGTACTGTCCCAAAAACCGATGTCACACTTCCAAGTCGGCCCGCTGCTCCCCTCTCAATCTTACAAAGTGATGCGGTGCCACCACACCAGCAGTCGCCGCCGCCAAACGCCTACTAAACACTCTGCCCATAGGCATGATCTGACACTCAAAGTTTAACTTCCCTAACAATGACTGCAGACTGCGTAATGTGACCTTTTTAAGCCGAGACAACGCCTGAACCTCCAAACGAAGGGCCACCAACTTATCCTCCGGAAGCCTGCATTCCATTAAAACCGAGTCGATTTCAATGCCTAAAAAACGAATAACCGTAACATGCCCCTCTGTTTTGTCAGGAGCCAGCGGGACTCCAAAATCCCTCATGACTCCCTGCAACGCAAACAAAATATTGGCGCACACCGCCGATCTGCCCAGGCCAACACACAAAAAAATCATCAAGGTAGCGAATAACTGAATTCACACCTGCGACGTCCCGAGTTGCTCATTCCAAAAATGAACTAAATGCCTTAAAATAGGCGCAAGACATGGAACAACCCATCGGCAAACAATGATCCACAAAAAATTCCCCTCCCAAAAACAACCCAACAACCGTTGACTCTTGGGATGAACCGGCAGTAACCGAAAAGCCGCCTCAATATCAGTTTTTGACAACAAGGCACCTGCACCCGCTTCGCGAACCAACGCCACTGCCATATCAAACGACGCGTACACCACCGAACACAACACCGGATCAATACCATCATTAACCGATGCACCCCGGGGAAAAGAAAGATGATGTATCAACCGAAACTTGTTCGGCTCACGCTTAGGCACCACACCCAACGGGGAAACAACAAGATCCGACACAGGTGGTTCCACAAAAGGCCCTGCCATGCGACCCAAAACCACATCTTTACGAAGTTTTTCAGTCACCACCCCGGCGTGCTGATAAGTGGACCGGAGATTCCGACGAGTCACTGGAATGTCATAAGGAGGAGAAGGAATTACAAAGCCCATGAAAAACCCATCCGCAATCAATTGCGCCCCAGCCCTATCCGGATATCTACTTAGAAAGGGGGCCATCCTTTCCAGCTTCACCGGCGTCACCCCCTGACCAGCTGAACCCCCTGGTCCACCTCCCTTCTTGCCTTTTCGCAAACACTTCGACGCGCCATGAGATGACCCGCTGCAATGGGAACACACGTGCTTGAACTTGCACGCTGCCCCAAATTTACACTGGCCGTCGTTAAACTGCCAGCAGAAACCGAGTTTTGAACCGGAACCTTGACCGGACTAACCGACCTGCCCTACAGACCCTCCGCTCCCTGGAAAGGACTGTCCCGGCTTAACCGGAGCAGTCACTCTCAACCACAATGCAATATTTTTCTGATCCCATCTAATGCTGGGCCGCACCGCCTTCCGCTGCCGAAATTGCTCATCATAACGCAGCCAAGCCATACCGCCATACGCACGATGCGCCTCACCGATAGCATCCATATAACAAAAAATCGCGGAACAATTTTCCGGCGCCTTTTCCCCAACACTAGCCAAGATCGCGAAGGCCTGCAGCCAATTCACAAATGTTTGCGGAATGAGCCGATAACGCAGACGTTCCTCCTCTTCCTTCCTACTCTCATCCCTCTTCCCTTTATCCAAATTAAATTTTGCCAATGGAAGGAGAGAAAATATCTCCACATACTCGTCCTTCCAAATGCGCTCCTGAACTTCCTGTTTCAAATGCGCCCTCAACGGGCCCTCAAAACAGACATAAACCTCACCTCTTGCTCTATCATCACCCTGTCACCCTCTTGAGCCCCATCTGTCTGCACCGACACAGCCACCGCCCCCGCACTTGCACCCTATATTGAGGCTGCCCTACCAACAGCGGCGCCGTCCAAACCGCAACCGGGGACACCCCCGCCGATACCGGGGCCTGCGAGCTATCTAATCTGTTGACCAGCTCGCGCAATCATCCCACTAAGTCATCAAGACCGCTACCACCTCCTCCGGAAGACCCGTCAACAGCCGTAGAACCCGCCGCATCCCCCGCACCCCCCAACATGCGCGTATTAGGAGAAGAGAAAGAAGAAAAACACCCACCTGGCTGCTCAGGCGCTGTGATCCCGCCAGCCGGACGAACTTGAACACGCCGATGCTCAACATCGTCTCCTTCTTCTAAGTCACCCGCCGTCTGCGAGCGCTGCCCGCACCCACAATGCAAGCACGGAGATCCCTGACCAGACTGTCCCGAAGGGCCGGCCTCCATACTAGCCCTGATGCTGATAGGGCCAGCCGCCTGCTGCCCGTTATGCGGTATCCAGAGCTCAGACCGCACTCCACGGCCCACCGGACTCTCCATTCTTCCGGACTCAGACCTCGAAGCAGCCAGCCCCCTGATTGGCACCTCACCAGGCGGGGCTGCCGACATCCCCGCATCTTGCACCACACCAGATAGAGGGAGGGTATTTGGGAAGCCAGGAGCCAACCCCCCCCTAGCCGCCAAGCACCCCCGCGGCTGGGGATTTCTGCGAGGCCGGGACCACCGAGGGGATGCAGCTCTCCCTGGAGACCGGCCTGCAGCGACCCTGAAGGGGCTTCCCCTGCGGCGCCGTACCCACGGGATTTTGTCAGGGCTAAGTCTCCCTGGGGGTCTGGCACGCCGTGACCTGCGAGCAGGCACGACCTCAGGTGAACAGACATCGGGCATGATCCCTCCACTAGCCAGAGGGCTGAGCAGCAGAGGGCTGCCTAAATTTAAGTCCAGCACTACAGGGGACGACAGGGAAGAAGCCGCCACACCCCCCTCCCTGGACACCGCGCGATGAGAGCGCCGGGGCCCAGCTGCCTGGGGCACAGTCAGCCCCACAAGTCTCGTCACCTGCTCCTCGAACCATCCGACATCCTGCTGATCAGCTGCCGCCCGGAGCCGCTCCACAAGCTCACTGAAAGATGCCATCTCCAACGAGCAGGTAAGTAAATATAACACTACAACGCTGCTGCTGCTCCTCCTGTTGCTGTGTTACCTCCCGCTGTCTCCCACCCCTGAGACTCCCACCCCCTCCCTCCTCCCTTCCAAACCACTCCCCTTCACTCCCTGCTACTCAACCTTAACCTCTTCCTCACCTGTTCCCTCCTATCCTGTCATGGCGGCCTCCCCTTATTCCCTGCAGTCGGCAGTGCGGCCGCTCCTGGAGGTATTTAATATAGAAAATAGCACATTTGAAAATTCCAGCATTGCATGGGATACTCTGAAGGCCTATCTTAGAGGGTGTCTCCGGTCCACTATTTCCTATTTAAAAAAGGACTCTTCCAGAATTGAGTCAGAGTTGGAGAAGCAATGCGCAGCTCTAGAGGGTAAATACACTGCTGATCCCACTGACATAAATAAAGATTTATGGCTGCAAATGGGGCGGAAATACCTATTACTGCTACAGGAAAAGGCAAATAGGAAGATATTTTTGCGAAGCAATCGTATTTTGAGTTGGGTAACCAGTCCAGCAAACTCTTGGCCCACTTAATCCATCAAAACTCTAAAAGCCCGGCTATTCTCAAAATTCACAGTAGCTCTGGGGATTGTTTGATGGACTCCCAAGGAATAGCCGAGGCATTTGTGCAGTTTTACAGGGAGCTATATACCTTTCAATCCAGTTATGATATGTCTGAGTTTCAGTACTATATGGATGGTATTTCGTTCCCAACACTGAGTGTAGAAGGTAGAGCAGCCCTGGAAGCTGATGTGACTGAGGAGAAGATACGGGAATCCTTGAAAGGTATGTCAAAATGGAAAGCATCGGGTATAGAGCAGGGGTCTCAAGCACGCGGCCCGCGGCCCCTGGGGCTGTCATATGCGGCCCGCGGGACACAGAGCCGCTAGTATCGGCTCTGCTCCGAGACTCTGGAATTCCCTGACTTCGCTGTCCACATATGAACAGCGATGTCTGGGGCTTCCCCAGAGCCGGAGTCCCCGGCAGAGCGCTAGTACAGGCTCTGCTCCGGGACTCTGTGGAATTCCCTGACATCGCTGCCCATATATGGACAGTGTGTCAGGGTCTTGCCAAGAGCGGAGCAGAGCACTGGTGTCGGCTCTGTTCCTGGACTCTGTGGAATTCCCTGACATCGCTGTCCACATATGAACAGCTATGTCTGGGGCTTCCCCAGAGCCGGAGTCCCGAGCAGAGCGCTGGTGTCGGCTCTGCTCCGGGACTCTATGGAATTCCCTGACATCGCTGTCCACATATGAACAGCGATGTCTGGGGCTTCCCCAGAGCCGGAGTCCCGGGCAGAGCGCTAGTACAGGCTCTGCTCCGGGACTCTGTGGAATTCCCTGATGTCGCTGCCCATACATGGACAGTGTGTCAGGGTCTTCCCCAGAGCGGAGTCCCGGGCAGAGCGCTATTATCGGCTCTGCTCCGGGACTCTGGGGGAGCCTCTGACATCGCTGTCCATACATCGACAATGATGTCAGGGGCTTCCCCAGAGCAGAAGTCCCAGTGATGTCAGGAGCACAGCTGGAGTCCCAGGAAGAGCCTACAAGCGCTCTGCCTGGGACTCCAGGTCTGGGGTTGCCCCTGACATCTCTGTCCATATATGGACAGTGATGTCAGGAGCAGAGCTGGAATCCCAGGCAGAGTGCCAGAAGCGGCTCTGCTCCGGGACTCCAGCTCTGGGCAAGCCCCTGACATCACTGGGGCAGCCTCTACAGAAGGCACTGGGGCAGCCTCTACAGAGGGCACTGGGGCAGCCTCTACAGAGGGCACTGGGTCAGCCTCTACAGAGGGCACTGGGTCAGCCTCTACAGAGGGCACTGGGGCAGCCTCTACAGAGGGCACTGGGGCAGCCTCTACAGAGGGCACTGGGACAGCCTCTACAGAGGGCACTGGGGCAGCCTCTACAGAGGGCACTGGGGCAGCCTCTACCGAGGGCACTGTGGCAGCCTCTACAGAGGGCACTGTGGCATTATCTACAAGTGGGTGTGTGGCAGTATCTGAAGAGGACACTGGCATTATCTAGGGGTGTGTTGCATTATCTACAGAGGGCACTGTGGCCTTATCTACAGAGGGCACTGTGGCCTTATCTACAGAGGGCACTGTGGCCTTATCTACAGAGGGCACTGTGGCCTTATCTACAGAGGGCACTGTGGCCTTATCTACAGAGGGCACTGTGGCCTTATCTACAGAGGGCACTGTGGCCTTATCTACAGAGGGCACTGTGGCATTATCCACAGAGGGCACTGCGGCAGCATCCACAGAGGGCACTGCGGCAGCATCCACAGAGGGCACTGCGGCAGCATCCAAAGGTATGTCAAAGGGGAAAGCATCGGGTCCTGATGGGAACCCTATAGAGGTATACCACAAATACTCAGACCATCTCATTCCCTCACTATGCGCTATGTTTTCTTATGCCCTTGGTGTGGGGCAATTACCAGATAGCATGCATGATGCCACTATTATTGTCCTGTTAAAACCCGATAAAGACCCTATGGAATGTGGCTCCTATCGTCCGATATCGTTATTAAAAAATGACTACAAACTACTTACTAAAATTCTGGCAAACAGACTTAATAAAGTCATTTCCCAAGTTATTCATGATGACCAGTCCGGCTTTATGCCAGGGAAGTCTACCTCCGATAACATCCGGAGGGTGCAGATTCTTGCTCAGATAGGGGGTGCTATAAAGGCTGATTGGGCAATGGCGTCTCTGGACGCTGCGAAAGCCTTTGATTCCATTGAATGGGTATACCTGCTGTAGACTTTGGAGAGGTTTGGGTTTGGTCCACAGTTCCTTTGATGGATTTCGCTCCTACACAAGGTGCCGAGGGCACAAATTCTGGTGAATGGTGAACTATCCCCATATTTCAGTTTACAGAGAGGTACTAGGCAGGGATGTCCGTGCTCTCCCCATTGCTTTTCGCTCTTGCTATTGAACCATTAGCTATACGTATACGACAATACCCTGCGTACAAAGAGATTTGTTTGGGTGGCAGGGAGGATAGAATTGGCTTATTTGCAGACGACATGGTTCTTTTTACGTCCCAGCCAATTGTGACATTACCCCAGGCGATTACTACTCTGGAGATATTTGGGAGGTTCGCTGGACTCCATATCAACTGGACTAAGTCTTTTTTTATGCCCTTACAGGGGGTGGGATGGCCAGACTCCATACATGGATTACGGGTGGTTTCCTCATTTAAATACCTAGGTATTATTATCAATCTGTATCATGGGGATGATCATTCCACTAATATATTGTTGCTACTGGAATACGTAAAGGTTACGTTTAGGATCTGGAGCGCTCTTCCCCTAGCAGTGACTGGCAGAATAAACTTAATTAAAATGGTCGTTCTTCCCAAATGTCTTTATGTCCTCGAACACGCAGCGACACCAGTGTTTAAAACATTTTTCAAGCAGATACATGCCTTATTTCCAGCATTTATTTGGGGTTCCAATCGATCTAAGCTCAGTCTCACTACTTTGCAGCGTCCCAAAACATTAGGAGGAGCAGCCTTGCCAGATCTCTACCTCTATTATTTGGCGGGGCAATTAAGATATTTGAAAGTTTGGGTCGCCAACATGACCTCGCCAAATAGGGAACATCATTTGGCGTTTCATCTGCAAATGACCACTCTCTGGCCAGTATTAGAGGGGTCCCTGACTGCAATTCAAAATGTATTGCCCATTCATAGGGTGGCGTCTCAGGTGTGGATGGCTGCAAAAAGCATTTATGGGTACTCTGATGTACAAACTGATATGCCGTTATGGTTTAACCCACTCCTCTCCCAGATGTCAGATGCTTTGGCTCCCTCCTTTTGGATTCAGCACGGGGTATGCACTGTTGCGGATATGTATGAGGATAATATTCTTAAATCGTTTACACAACTGCAGTCTGACTTTGCAATACCTAGGACTGCCTTTTACAGATACCTACAATTGCGCCATGCTCTCGGGGCCCAGTACCCTTCCTCTGACACTGCATTCTCGCAATTTCCTCTGATAGGAATTTTTAGATCCAAAGGCACCAGAGGTTTGATATCTGCCATATACACATCTCTCATATCGACCAAATTAGCCAGAACACCCCTGCAGGTAAAAGACAAATGGACTACACAGATACCTGACCTTACAGAAGGGGATTGGGACGAGATCCTATCCTCTCCACTATTTGTGTCTCCAGCCGCTAACAATAGGATGATACAAATATCCATAATCCATCAAAGTTACCTTACTCCTGTTAGATTACACAAAATGGGTAGATACCCGAGCACGGAATGTCACAGGTGCCGGTACCCTAGGTCAGACTTTTGGCACATGATCTGGGCATGTCCATTTATTTCCTCTTTTTGGGAAGAGGTAGTTGGGGCAGGTACTGGAATTCTGCATATACCAGTCCCAGTTAGTCCACAAGTTTGTTTGTTTGGTATGCTACAGGATGAACATTGGCCTCATTATTTGAAAATATTCCTCCTCCCACTACGGCTAAATGGAAATCACTTGTGAATTCTATCATTCCGTATGAGAGGATAATGTATAGACAGAGATGATGCATTGATAAATTCTATAAGATATGGGAAGCCTGGTGTGACTCTGCGGTGACTCAGTATACCCCACACAGGTATAATGACCTCCGCCGGTCATTGACACACAATTGAAGCTACTGGGTTGTGGATCTACAGTATATAATTCATAAAATAGTGTCTTGATTTGTTTTGTTTTTTGCCTTTGGATACATGTTAAATGTCTGAATACATGTCTGTATTTCTCCTTTATTTGAAATGTTGGTGTGTTATGTCTCACACACATCTCTGCCTTATTTTCTGTATTATGTGCATGGCATGATTGCATTTGTACTACGATTCTTCAATAAAACGAGTTTACAAAAAAAAAAGTAAATTGCTGTTTTTTGGTCACCTTAGCGCTCCAAACAAATAGAATAAAAAGTGATCAAAAAGTCGCTTGTACCCCAAAATGGTATCGGTGAAAACTACAGCTCGCCCCGCAAAATGTAAGTCCTCACACCGGTATAGTGACGGAAAAATAAAAAAAAGTTATGGCTCTCAGAATAAGGTGACACAAAACATTATTTTTCTTAGGGGGGATTCACACGAGCGTGTATTCGGTCCGTGCGGGCCGCGTGGTTTTCACGCGCCACGCATCGACCAATACAAGGCTATGGGGCAGTACAGACAGTCCGTGCTTTTTGCGCAGCGTTTGTCCAGCTGCGTACAAAACGCGACAGGTTCAATAACTCTGCGTATTTCGCGCATCACGCACCCATTGAAGTCAATGGGTGCGTGAAAACCACGCAGGTTGCACGGAAGCACTTCCGTGCGAACCGACTGAAACAGCGCACCAGCTGTCAAAAGGATGAATGTAAACAGAAAAGCACCACGTGCTTTTCTGTTTCCGAACATCCAAACGGAGCGTCTTTGAGATGAGCGAACCTGGACAAGCGAACCGAACTTCACCGGGTTCGGCCGAACTCGTTTTGGCCGAACCCGGCAAAAAAATGTCCGGTACGCGACGTCATGACATAGTCACTGTCCACGGTGCTGAAAGAGTTAAACTGTTTCAGCACCATGGACAGTGACTACCGATCCCAAAAAACATGAACCTGTAAAAAAAAACGAAGTTCTGACTTACCGATAACTCCCGGCTTCTTCCTCCAGTCTGACCTCCCGGGATGACAATTCAGTCCAAGTGACAGCTGCAGCCAATCACAGGCCAAGCACAGGCTGCAGCGGTCACATGGACTGCCGCGTCATCCAGGGAGGTGGGGCCCGATGTCAAGAGAGGCGCGTCACCAAGGACGCGTCACCAAGGCAACGGCCGGGAGGGCAGATCTCGGTAAGTACGAACTTTTTTTTTTTTTAACAGGTTGCTGTATATTGTGTTCGGCATTCACTGTCGAGGGTGCTGAAAGAGTTACTGCCGATCAGTTAGCTCTTTCAGCACCTTGGACAGTGACGGGCGTCGACTAGCCTCATCTCTATGATGGCGGCTGCGCGAAAATCACGCAGCCGCGCATCATACACGGATGACACACGCAGCTGTCAAATGGTTTTTGCGCGCGCAAAACGCTGCGTTGTTTGCGCGCGCAAAAACGCAACGTCCGTCTGTATCTGCCCTTAGGCAAATAGTTTTATTTTTTCTAAAAGTGGTAAAACATAAAACAAAACATAACAATGTGGTATCGCCGTAATCGTTTCAACCTGTAGAATAAGGTAAACATGTAGTTTTTTTTACCGCCTGATGGACGCCGTTAAAACAAAACCCCCCAAAAAATGGCGTAATTGCTGTTTTTTTGCCTATTTCACATTACAAATAATTTTTGATTCAGCTTCCCAGTATATTATGCTGTAGAATAAATGGTGCCATGAAAAACTACAACTTGTCCCGCAAAACACAAGCCCTCATAAGGCTACGTCGACGAAAAAATATAAAAAAAGTTATGGCTTTTGGAAGGCGGGAAGGAAAAGGCTAAAATGAAAAAACTCAAATTGGCCGTGTACTTAAGGGGTTAAAGTTTATTCAGTATACAGTAAAGATTTCTACAACTCTCTAATATACTTTGTGTTTCATTGTTCGGTCATTTAGAGACTAAAAATCTGTTACAGGACCCATCAGGGTAAGGTGAGTTTTCTTTTTATTGGTGCAAAGGGGACCTAACTTATCTATAGTAAAACACAGGGGGCCTAACTTATCTATGGTAAAACACAGGGGCCTAACTTATCTATGGTAAAACACAGGGGCCTAACTTATCTATGGTAAAACACAGGGGGCCTAACTTATCTATGGTAAAACACAGGGGGCCTAACTTATCTATGGTAAAACACAGGGGCCTAACTTATCTATGGTAAAACACAGGGGCCTAACTTATCTATGGTAAAACATAGGGGCCTAACTTATCTATGGTAAAACACAGGGGGCCTAACTTATCTATGGTAAAACACAGGGGGGCCTAACTTATCTATGTTAAAACACAGGGGGCCTAACTTATCTATGGTAAAACACAGGGGGCCTAACTTATCTATGGTAAAACACAGGGGACCTAACTTTTCTATGGTAAAACACAGGGGGCCTAACTTATCTATGGTAAAACACAGGGACCTAACTTATCTATGGTAAAACACAGGGGCCTAACTTATCTATGGTAAAACACAGGGGACCTAACTTATCTATGGTAAAACACAGCCTAACTTTTTATTTTTGGTGTCTAGTTTCTTCCATTTTACTGCCGCTGCTGCCGAGTAAGTTGCACCGCAAAGGGGTCACTAAGACCATGTTCACACGGTGGATTTTGCTTGGTGGGTCCCGCTGCAAAATCGGCCGCAGAATTATTCCTGCCGTCAACCAAAAGATTCCTACTCCCATTCACTTCAGATCGGGCAGGACGCTTCTTTTGTCCACTAGTTGAAAAAATCAGCTAGCGGTAAAAAGAAGCATCCGCCTCCCACTGAAATACAGATCTGCAGAACATTGCTCTCTCCTCTGTACCTCCTGACAGATACATAGTGATATATTCTGCAGATTATTATACCACTGATCTCTCTAGAGATCTGCAGATCATTACTCCTCTACATCCTGACACATAGATAGTGATATATTCTGCAGATTATTACACCACTGACTTCTCTAGAGATCTGCAGAACTTTGCTCCTCTAACTCCTGACAGATACATAGTGATATATTCTGCAGATTATTACACAACTGACCTCTCTGGAGATCTGCAGCACATTGCTCCTCTACCTCCTGACAGATACATAGTGATATATTCTGCAGATTATTACACCACTGACTTCTCTAGAGATCTGCAGAACGTTGCTCCTCTAACTCCTGACAGATACATAGTGATATATTCTGCAGATTATTACACCACTGACCTCTCTAGAGATCTGCAGAACATCGCTCCTCTAACTCCTGACAGATACATAGTGATATATTCTGCAGATTATTACACCAGTGACCTCTCTAGGGATCTGCAGAACATTTCTCCTCTACCCCTGACAGATACATAGTGATATATTCTGCAGATTATTACACCACTGACTTCTCTAGAGATCTGCAGAACATCGCTCCTCTAACTCCTGACAGATACATAGTGATATATTCTGCAGATTATTACACCACTGACCTCTCCGGAGATCTGCAGAACAATGCTCCTCTACCTCCTGACATACATAGTGATATATTCTGCAGATTATTACACCACTGACCTCTCTAGAGATCTGCAGAACATTGCTCCTCTACCTCCTGACAGATACATAGTGATATATCCTGCAGATTATTACACCACTGACCTCTCTACAGATCTGCAGAACAATGCTCCTCTACCTCCTGACATACATAGTGATATATTCTGCAGATTATTACACCACTGACCTCTCTAGAGATCTGCAGGACATTGCTCCTCTACCCATGACAGATACATAGTGATATATTCTGCAGATTATGACACCACTGACCCCTCTAGGGATCTGCAGAACATTGCTCCTCTACCTCCTAACAGATACATAGTGATATATTCTGCAGATTATTACACCATTGACCTCTCTAGAGATCTGCAGAACATTGCTCCTCCACCTCGTAACATATATATAGTGATATATTCTGCAGATTATTACACCACTGACCTCTCTAGAGATCTGCAGAACATCGCTCCTCTACCCCTGACAGATACATAGTGATATATTCTGCAGATTATTACACCACTGACCTCTCTAGAGATCTGCAGGACATCGCTCCTCTACATCCTGACAGATACATACTGATATATTCTGCAGATTATTACACCACTGACCTCTCTAGA
Organism: Rhinoderma darwinii; assembly: GCF_050947455.1. Classification (NCBI taxonomy): domain Eukaryota; kingdom Metazoa; phylum Chordata; class Amphibia; order Anura; family Rhinodermatidae; genus Rhinoderma; species Rhinoderma darwinii. The sequence continues at coordinate 23,476,614 of NC_134698.1, forward strand.
GATCTGCAGAACATTGCTCCTCTACCCCTGACAGATACATACTGATATATTCTGCAGATTATTACACCACTGACCTCTCTAGAGATCTGCAGAACATTGCTCCTCTACCCCTGACAGATACATAGTGATATATTCTGCAGATTATTACACCACTGACCTCTCTAGAGATCTGCAGAACATTGCTCCTCTACCTCCTGACAGATACATAGTGATATATTCTGCAGATTATTATACCACTGACCTCTCTAGAGATCTGCAGAACATTGCTCCGCTACCTCCTGACAGATACATAGTGATATATTCTGCAGATTATTACACTACTGACCTCTCTATAGATCTGCAGGACATCGCTCCTCTACCTCCTGACAGATACATACTGATATATTCTGCAGATTATTACACCACTGACCTCTCTAGAGATCTGCAGAACATTACTCCTCTACCTCCTGACATATACATAGTGATATATTCTGCAGATTATTACACCACTGACTTCTCTGGAGATCTGCAGAATATTGCTCTGTCCTCTCTACCTGCTGATAGATACTTATTGATATATTCTGCAGATTATTATACCTGACTTTTCTACACCCTTATGATCCCTGTAGATAAAAGGCTCCCTGGATAAATTCCCCAATATATATATGAAAACACTGAAAATTGTAAAGAAAATATATGTTTATTCCAGAATCCAGTAGAATTGCTGTGCGGTTTTCTCCGGCCCTTTAACATGTGATGATCTGTGACATGAAGAAGAGGAGGGTCCTTCTTCACACGTGGATATGGCCGCCAGTCCACCCTTACACAGCTCAGTCCTGGATCATAAGAGAGCGTAAAACATTTTTTCTATTTTTTCAGAGTTGTATCCTAGAAAAGACAAAAAATCTGAATTAGCCCAAAAATTCACAAAACCTTCACCACAAGGAGATGAAGACGGAGCAGAAGACGTCGGACTTACCGGATCTCGCTTCTGTTCTGCACGTCACTGGTTCTCAGCGCTGGGGGAGTCTTCATGACAATTTCAGATGGTTTAGGTGGTAAAGACCACCATGTTGGGGTGACAAAAGATGGTGAATGGGCCCCGAGCGACAGATGGAACTGAACAGGCCTCTTTCTCTCCCGGGGGTTCGGGGCCCTGATGGTAAATGGGCCCCGAGTGGCAGATGCAATTAAAATGCCCACTTTCTCTTCCGGGGGTTTGAGGCCCTGGTGGTAACAGTAACCCCTGAAAGGTCCTCCATCTCCACATCCTCTGGAAGTTTGCGTCCGCGAACTTCCTTTTTGTCTTTCTTATCCTCCATATCCTCCATCTCTATATCATCTGGAAATTGGCGTCCGCCAACCTCCATTTTCTCATCCTCCTCCTTGTCCTCCATCTCTATATCATCGGGAAATTGACGTCCGCCAACCTCCATTTTCTCTACAATCCTCATCTTGAAAAACATCTTCACTATCCTCCTCTTCATCAAAGACACCTTCATGATGAGAGCCAGCAAGAGAAACCGACACCGTGGTCAATGTGTGACCCCAATTTATAGACTTGATGATGTCATAAGATGTTTACACATCCAGATTAAGAGGTGTAGAGAAATAGAATCTGCCCACATTCTAGATGACATCACAAGAAGCGAATCTCAGTGATCCGGTGGCCAAAGAAAACGTAATATGGTACAAGAATACAGACAGTAGGGTCACACTACACCCTCTGGGGAAGTCTCTATCATCTCAAAGAATTCTCAAATCAATGTGGTCAATTCCACTGGGTTCCTAAAACGTAATCGCACCCATAAAACGTACAACACGGGCATTTACATATACAGTAAAAATTAAACAAAACCATTTTTTTCATAAAAAGTGGGTTTTATTTTGTACAAGTGGGAAAAAAATGCACATATGTGGTATCGCCACGATCGTAACGACCAGAGCAATAAAGTTAACACATTATTTAAACAGCATGGTGAAGACCGTAAAAAACTAAAAAAAATTAAAAAAACATGTCAAAAGTGTTTTTTTTTTACCCCCCACAAAAAATATAATAAAAGTTAATCAATATATCATATGTACCCGAAAATGGTGCCATTAAAGAAAATAACTCGTTTGGCAAAAAAAAAAAAAAGCCCTTATACAGCGTTATTGACGGAACAATGCAAAAATTACGGCTCTTAGAAAGCGGAGATGTAAAAACAAATTATTTATGTTTAAAAATATTTTTAATGTGCAACTAAAATTTATATTCACCCAACCCGGTGAATTGCACAACAAGCAGAGCAGATGAGGCCTCTTTTAGCCTTTAAGGTTAACGGTCAGGAGCGGCGGCGTGATACAGTGATTGAAAGTCTGTATCCTACAAAACATAGAGCGACAGGGGTGTCTGTCATAGATTTCAACTAGAACCGCCTCATGATAGGCCGTATAACCCCTAAGTCCACAAAGTCAATAGCGAGCGCAGCATCTAAGTGGTTGACAGAGGGAGGGGCTTCTTCTGTACAATAGCAGGCGATCGCGGGGGTGCCAATGGTTGCTATGGCAACTGGAGGCCTAACAAAGGCCTCGTGGCCTGCCATGTACTGAAGCCTATTAGGCCCTGCCAGAATGCAGTGTATTATACCAGCTAAGAGGTGATCGGATCCTCAATTCCCCTAGTGGAACAAAAAACTAAAAAGAATGCTCTAGAAAAATAAAAAAACAAAAATTGCCACTCTCTCTTTATAAAGTCATTATTAAAAAAATATATAAAACTATACACAACTGGTATTGCCACATCCATAAATACACAAAAATAATCACATCATTTATCCTGCGCGGTAAACGCTGTAAGAAAAATATAAAAAAAAATTACAGATATTCTGTTTTTGGTCACATCACCTCCAAAACATTGGAATATAAAGCTACCAAAAAAATGTACCCCAAGACGGTACCAATAAAAACTACAGCATGTCCCGCAAAAAAACGCCCTCACAGCTCTGCAGATGGAAAAAGTTATGGCTCTCAGAATATGGCGACTTTATGTAAGGCTATGTTCACACTGAGTTTTTTTACAAGTTTTTTGACGCGGAAACCGCTCCGGAAAACTCGTCAAAAACGGCCCGAAAATGCCTCCCGTTTATTTCTCGCGGGACAAAGAAGGGACATGCCCTATTTTCGGGCGTTTACGCCTCTGACCTCCCATTGACTTCAATGGGAGGCAGAGAAAGCGTATTTTGCGGCGTTTTATGCCCGCGGCGCTCAAAGGCCGCGGGCAAAAACGCAGCGAAAAATGCCGCGAAAATCGGCGTGCAGGGAAAGGAAAATCTGCCTCAAACTTACAAACTAAATTTTGAGGCAGAAATTCCGCCTGCAAAAAACTCTGTGTGAACATAGCCTTAGTGTTTTTATTGTGAAAAAGTAGTGAAACATAAAAAAAAGAATATAAATTTAGTATGGCCGTAATCATAGTTAACTGCCGAATAAAGTTAACAGGTCGTCTATGCCATGACTAGAGATGAGCGAACCGGGACAACCGAACCCGGTTTCAGTCCGAACATCGGGAAAAGTTCGGTTCGCAGCGAATCCGAACTTCACCGGGTTCGGCCGAACACGTTTTGACCGAACCCGGTCAAAAATATTATTCAAATCGGCAGCCACTTATTTCTATCAATCACTGATAGAGAAAAGAGGCTGCTGATTAAAAATAAAATAAAAAGCATTTCATACGTACCCGGTCGTTGTCTTGGTGACGAGTCCCTCTTCTTCCTCCAGTCCGACCTTCTTTCCTGACGCGGCAGCCTGTGATTGGCTGCAGAGGCCGCTGCAGCCTGTGATTGGCTGCAGAGGCCACTGCAGCCTGTGATTGGCTGCAGAGGTCGCGGCAGCCCGCTCGATCCACTATATAAGGCTGTGCTACAGTGCTTGGGAATAAGTGACTGGGGCAGAAGAGGATGGAGGCGCAGCCTTATATAGTGGATCGAGCGGGTTCCCCAGCAGCATTTAAAAGAAACAGGATCCTGACCTGTCCACAGAGTTTAAGGCAGCACAGAGTATTTCAGGAGATGAGCGTGCGGATCTTGTGCGGGGTGGTGACTTGCCAATCATGTGAAGGTGTTATTGAGGACAGGAGTGGAGGAGAGGTAACAGACTGAGAGCTACGTAATGGTAAGAGCAGATATCACAGCAGCACTGAATCTGCACGCTCCTCTCCTGAACTATTCTGTGCTGCCTTAGGCCTCATTTACACGAGCGTAATATACGCGCGTGCAATGCTTGTGCTTTTCACGCGTGTCGTATGCACCTATATTACTCTATGGGGCAGTTTAGACGATGCGTGAATTTTGCGCAGCGTGAGTGCGTTGCGTAAAACTCACGACATGTTCTATAATCGTGAGTTTTTCGCGCATCACGCACCCATTGAAGTCAATGGGTACCACGCATGCCGCACGGAAGCACTTCCGTGCGAACTGCGTGATTCGCGCAAGAGCTGTCAAAAGGATGAATGTAAACAGAAAAGCACCACGTGCTTTTCTGTTTACAAACATCCAAACGGAGTGTAAAATTAGTGATGAGCGCACCGAACTTCACCGGGTTCGGCCAAACTCGTTTTGACCGAACCCGGCAAAAAATTTTCCGGTACGCGACGTCGGGAGACAGTCACTGTCCACGGTGCTGAAAGAGTAAAACTGGTTCAGCACCATGGACAGTGACTTCCGATCACAATATACATGTACGTGTAAAAAAAAACAGAAGTTCTGACTTACCGAGAACTCCCGGGTTCTTCCTCCAGTCTGACCTCCCGGGATGACAATTCTGTCCAAGTGACAGCTGCAGCCAATCACAGGCCAAGCACAGGCTGCAGCCAATCACAGGCTGCAGCGGTCACTTGGACTGCCGCGTCATCCTGGGAGGTGGGGCCGGATGACAAGAGAGGGACGCGTCACCAAGGCAACGGCCGGGAGACCGGACTGGAGGAAGCAGGACGTTCTTGGTAAGTATGAACGTCTTTTTTTTATTCACAGATTGGTGTATATTTTGATCGGCATTCACTGTCGAGGGTGCTGAAAGAGTTACTGCCGATCAGTTAGCTCTTTCAGCACCCTGGACAGTGACGGACGTCGACTGGCCTCATTTCTATGATGGCGGCTGCGCGAAAATCACGCAGCCGCGCATCATACACGGATGACACACGGAGCTGTCAAGTGCCTTTTGCGCGCGCAAAACGCACACACAAGTGTAAATCAGGCCTTAAACTCTGTGGACAGGTCGCTTTAAAAAAAATAATAAATTCCTGTTTTATGATCACCTCTCATCCCAAGAAATTGTATAAAAAATATCCTGATGTGCAGGCCACAAATTTTAGCTTAGGGGGACAAGCACACAGCACTGGACCAATAGTAGCTGCCCGTCCTTAACCTGTTTACCTCCACCTACGGTATAAAGGCGGCAGAGGTAAATGGGCTTTAAATTGTTAAAAGATGGCAGCTGGTTGTGTTTTCAGGTTGGGATCGTACACGCAAACTAATCCCGCTTAGGGCTTGTTCACACCTGCATCAGTGTTTATGTGGAGGCCTAAAACCACAAAATTACCGTCTGGTTTCCGTCATGGTATCCGTGATTATACCAAAAACAAAAGTGCAGCAGGCTGCGCTATGGTTTCCGGTATTTTCGTCCAGATCTTTCACAGAGCCTCCAACGCAGATGTGAATAGGCTCTTACCTGCATAGTTACTCAATACTTCCGCTACACAATGACCACACAGTGACTGAATAATATTACCATACTGTTACTGAATCAAAACCACTGAACAAAAACCAATATCACCACCTTATAGTGACCATATAATCATAGATTCCGGTCCTACACAGGGGCTCTACAGACCATATAAGTGATTACAGTACAGTGACATGCATTGACCATATAGTGTTAGATACCGGTCCTACACAGGAACTCTACAGACCATATAAGTGATTACAGTACAATGACATCCAGTGACCATATAGTGGTAAATACTGGTCCTACACAGGAGGGTTGTAGACCATATACAGCACAGTGACTCACAGGTGACGTCTTCTCAGATTAGATTTGTTCACTTTCCCTTTTCTTCTCCATCCTGCCCAGAAACCTAAAACGACTTCTACCCATGAATCCCCTCTGCAGAATTTAAAATACAGACAAGTTGATTTCCTGCTTTTCTTGCATTCATCCCACCTATACCCCATCCTCTAAACAAACTCGTCATCTACAGTGCGCCAGATAGTAGTAATGCCACCCACTTGGTGCCCCACACCATAATAGCGCCCCCTTTGTGCACCCATACAGTAATAGTGCCCCCTTTATGCCCCCATATACTAATGTTGCCATTAACAGGCCCGCTTCTCTTCCAGGCCCAGTTGTGATTGTAGTTGTTGCTACCTGACCCAGATGGGAGACGGACCCACTGATAACAGTGGGCTGATATTTTTATCCTCAGACAGGAGACCCTGTGGGGATGGTGGCCCTGGGCATTTGCCCAGTTTGACCCCCATCCTAACACCAACCCTGTAGAAAAGTGTTCTAACAGACGTCACAGGTGTAGCGCGGCCACGGGGGTGGTCATGGGAATGATGGTGTCACGTACTCTATGCCTACGGCTCCCTCGGTCTCCAGGACATTGAGAGTTACTCGTTAGGGCGTCTCCCGGAATGGCAGACTGAGGCAATTATTTAGTTCAGCCTGGGATAGTTGACCTTTGTCTGTAATTAGAGTTTCCTTGCCTTGTGATTTCCCTTGTTTTGAGACTCCCCTGAGCGACTTGCTTTTTGACTTTTTGTGACCTAACCTCGGCTGGACTCCTGACTTGTCTTTGCCTTCTGACTTTTGTTTTTCCGTACTTTCCCGGTTTGACCCTGCCTGCCTTTTGCATCTGAAAGACGAGGGGCTCCGACCCTGTATCGACTACCATCAGCTTAACAATATTACTATAAAGAACCAACACAGCTCATCCCCGATCTATTTAATCAGGTTCAGGGGGCCAAATAGTTCTCTAAGTTTGGCATGCGGGGGGGGGGGGGCTTATAACCTGATTAGAGTTTATAAGGGGGATGAGTGGAAGACTGCCTTTAACACCCCCAAAGGGCACTTTAAGTACATGGTGATGCCCTTCGGTCTATGTAATGTGCCAGCTGTGTTCCAGACTTTCATAAATTATATTTTTAGAGACTATCTGGGGCTCTTCTTTTTTTGAAAAATCTATTTTTATTAAACAAATAAACATGACGTACAAGGGTAGACATCAAACAATTCAATACAAGTCAAATATCAGGGTATGCGATTTTAAAACAGAGCATGAGTAAAAAAAAAATAATGGGTTTAAATACTTCTTCTGATGAAGATGTCTAATAGACATCGCGAAGGAAACAACATCCTCACTAAACAAGCGAAACCCCCCAAAATCTCCTGATCTGACATATATCTCAGTAAAAGTACAAGATAGCAAATATTTAACACAGGGGTAGATAACAAGATGGTGGCATCCTCCGATTTCACGCCTCAATGTTACATTACACAATTATCTTGGTCAAGAATATGCAAACAGGACTCAACTCAACTGGGCAGGCCTCTAAATGCATAACATAGTGTGGATAATAAAATAAAATAAAATATGCTATAATAAAGACTCAGTATGTATAATTTATAGATACCGTGTAGGCCAGACTCAATAAATGCATAGAGAAAACATACCGCACTTGGTGTACAACTTCCTCATGTACATAATTCGTATGACATACCCCTTCATGTCCACTTCCCATACCATCCCCAAGAATACATATCCCACCTAACCCACCCGTATAAAGGGTCTGGTAAGCAGGGCATGTTTGTTCTAGCATCCCCCCCCCCCACCCCCCTGACCAGCCATGGTTTCCATATCTTCAGATATTTTTCCCTTGAGTGATTAATCCAAGCAGCCATTTCCTCCAATCTACATATCTGCTGTACTTTATCTAGCCATAGCTCCAACGTCGGCGGGACAGGCTGTCTCCAAAAGGTGGGTATCAGCAATTTGGCGGCAGAGATCATGTGGGTCGGGAGACTATGTGCAGACGGAGTAAAGTCAGGTATGGGCAACCAGATCAGTACCAGTGCAGGTGTTAGTGTAATGTTTGTAGAGCAGGTAGAATTTATCATGTCTTCAACCCCCCTCCAATAGCTTAACATTTTGGGGCACGACCACCATATGTGGAGGAATGAGCCCGGGCCCTCTCGGCACCTCCAACAAGAACTCTCAGTCACCAGACCTATAGAGGACAGAAAGTCCGGGGTCCGATACCAGCGCGTAACCAACTTGTAGGAATTCTCTCGTATGCGCACACACGGAGAAAACCCCTGGGCGGCTTTCAATATAAACCCCACTTCCTCTGTGGAGAATGACAATTTCAACTCCCTTTCCCACTGTCTCACAAAGTGAGGTTTTTGCGAGAATGTCTCTAATAGAATGCCTCTATATAGTTTAGACAGAACTTTAGTCGGGGTGGCCGGTAATAATATATAATTTTTTAACCAGGTCGGATCTATTTTTAAAAGAGTTGACCGAGCTTTAAACATAGCAACGGTGGCTGCATAGTCTGCTAATTGTAGTGTGTTTGGTTGCTTCAGGTCTAGTCCCATAAAGACCGAGCATAAGTCAGGTGGCCCCCCCCGGCCCCCATAATTCAGCTATTTGTACCTTGTTTAAGCGCCTCCAAAAATCCGCTGTTCTATCGGGCGGTCTGCCCAAATATGAGGGCAGGACGCTCAGGGGAGCAAGGGGCGAAAGGAGCTTTTTTGACATATTTAAGGCTCTTGCTTTTTGACACACCGCTATCGTTCCCCTGGTGGTTGGGCTCAAGTGTCCCTTTGGAGAATGCGAGGCAGAGCAAACCCAAAGCAAGCCAAGCATCTCTGGACCCATGAGGGTTCTTTCCATAACCACCGACAGAGAGGTGTTACCCCCATCTGCCAACTGCGTCCAACGGGCTAAATGATTTGCTATAAAATATGTTTCTAGGTCAGGTAAGGAAATGCCCCCTTGCTCCTTCTTTTGTATTAGGGAGGAGTATGCTAATCTGGACCGTTTAGAGTCCCAAAGGAAGGTGATGAACAGGGTTTTAAAGTTCCTGAAGTAACTCTTTGGAACTTCTATTGGTAGAGCACACAACAGATACGTAATCTGCGGGAGTATGTATGTAGCGAGTAAGTTCTTTCTGCCAAACCACGACAGAAAAGGCAGCCTTATAGCTAACAAGTGCTTACGGATCTTGGCAAAGAGGACCTTATAGTTGAGATTGAAAAGCTCCCTCAGGTCAGCGGGTATCATAACCCCCAGGAATTTTATAGCCCTGTATGGCCACTTAAAGGGGGTACAACTTTGTAATTTAAGAATGGTTCTGGGAGAGACATTAATATTTAACGCTTCCGATTTGCTGAGATTTATTTTGAAATTGGAGACAAAACTGAACTCGTCGAACAACGTCAGTATATGCGGCAGGGCCGACAACGGGTTAGTGATGAATAGAAGGAGGTCATCGGCGAACGCTGCAATTTTGTGCTCTACTGCCCCAACCTGCAAACCTTTAACTTCTTCATGTTGCCTAATATGCAACAGTAGTGGCTCCAGGGCCAAAATAAAAAGAACCGGGGAAAGGGGACAACCCTGCCTCGTACCATTTTTTATGAGGAAGGGGGCGGACAAAATACCGTTTACTCTAATTTTAGCCGAGGGCTTTGAGTATAGGGAGAATATAGCCCGTATAAAGGGTAAGGGAAACCTAAATCTTTGTAAGGCACTCTGGATAAACCTCCAGTCGACCCTATCAAAGGCCTTTTCCGCGTCAGTTCCCAAGAGGACAAGAGGAATCCCCTTCCCCCTCGCAAGATGAATCACATTTATTACTCTAGTGACATTGTTCTTCTCTTCCCGCCGCGGGACAAAACCTACCTGCTCCTCTGCTATCAATTTCGTTAGGAATTTAGCTATTCTGCTAGCCAATATTTTGGCCCACCACTTCAGGTCAGTGTTTAATAGTGAAATCGGCCTATAGCTTGCACAATCGTCAGGACTCTTTCCTTCTTTTGGAATGAGGGTAATGAAGGCTTCCAGAGCCTGCGGCGGGAGGGAAGCACCATTTAGGAGAGAATTACACACCTCCAGAAATTGTGGGATAAGTAAGCTACTAAATTTTTTGTAGTACGTAATGGGCAGCCCGTCCGGCCCTGGACATTTCCCCGAAGGGATACTAGTTAAACTGGTCTGCAATTCTTCTATCGTAAGGGGAGCCAACAAGGATGCATTTTCACTGTCTGATAAATGGGGGAAAGTCAGCTTGCTAAGAAAGGACCGCACCGCCGCTTCTCTGTCTTCGTGTGCTGAGTCTAAAGGGCTCGCTAGTCCTTGGGCATCCAAGTTGTATAAGTTAGCGTAGAATTGTCTAAAGGCTTCGGCCACCTGTGGAGTGGTAGAGACCCGCTGACCTGAGGCAGTTCTAACTGAGGACACTAAGGATTTTTCCGTCTGTGTCTTAAGCATTTTGGACATCAATTTTGAGCCCCTATCCCCATGTAAGTATATACGACATTTGAGTCTCTGAAAGGATCTTGCCACTTGTATGTTTAGCATATCCTTAAGTTTATGACGAAGGGAGTCTAAATCCGTGAGGCTGTCAAAGTTAGTTGGTGCAATCGTTCAAGAGCCGAGATCTGCGCCAGCAAAGACTGCATTTTCTTATTCCTGTCCTTCTTCAAACTAGAACATAAGGCAATAAACTCCCCTCGGATAAACGCTTTATGTGCTTCCCATACCACTGGCACTGCAACATCAGGTGTACTATTCAGACGAAAATACTCCTCTAATCTTGTCCCCATGACCCCCGCGTGAACCTCATCTGAGAGTATGGTGTCATTGAGCCGCCACGACCAGGATCGGACTGGCAAGTCTCGAACGTGTATTTTAGCTAGCACTGGGGCATGATCTTATACTGTAATGTGTCCTATAGAGGACGACTGTAAATTCGACAGGTACGATGAAGACATAAAGATGTAGTCTAGTCTGCGATATACTTTATGTCGATGGGAATAAAAAGTATAATCTCTCTCCTGTGGATGCGAAAGTCGCCATACATCAGTTAGCTGACAATTGTATAACATCAGTTTAAGTTTGTGCATAGCTCGCTGAGTGTTCACGCGGGCGGCCGAGGAAGAATCAAGATCAGGTTCTAGCGCCACATTTAAATCACCTCCCACAACTACCATCCCTTCCCCAAAACCCTTAAGTGTACGTAATGTCCTTAGCAACCACGGAATCTGTTTATCATTTGGGGCATAGAGACATGCTAAAGTCATCCCGGTGTTGCAGAGAGACCCGTTAAGAAAAATATAGCGGCCTTCTGGATCCACCTTTGAGTTTTCTACTTTAAGTGGGAAATCTTTATGAATACCTACAGACACACCCCTGGAGGCCGATGTATGGGTACTATGAAACCACTGACTGTATGAAGACAGAGGTAAGCGGGGTATCCGCCCTTGGCGAAAATGAGTCTCCTGTAACATCAAGACGTCTGGCCTGTCCTGTCTAAGCATTTTGAAAACCTAAGACCTCTTTTGCGGCGTACCGAACCCGTTTACATTTAGTGTTAGGAAGTAATCGGGGCCATGACCCAATAAGGAAACAGTTAGCTTCATAATACACTATAGGCGTGAATACCGGATGAATGCAGAACACACATAGAACTATATACAAATGAGATAACAAATAGAGATATAGTGAGGCAGCGACATTCCATAGGAGAAAAAGGGCTAAAGGGGGACCTCCCATCCCATAGAGGTTGTCCCTTATCTTAAAATGTCGCGGCTCAACTGAAGAGTTGCAGGGGGAGGGGTGAAACAATGAAACCAACCTTATTCAATGTTAGGAGAGAACACAGACTTCTATGTAAGCTACAAATTATGTGCAATAGAAGGAGGGCGAACATAGTGCTGAGCACCAAAATAACACAATGGTAGAGCATAAATCTGACCACATTTCTGCCAACAATTAAAGGATATACAGTGAACAAGTCCCTTCTAGCGGGGTCCTCTTTCGTGCTCAGGGGGCTTCCGGGTGACGTTCAAACCCTCTCCTTGTGTTATTCCGCTGAGCCTTAAATTTCTGGGGTCTCTGCCAGGCGTGTGGATCAGAAATCTCGCATGCCGGGATATCTCATTGTATCAGCATCCAGTCCGGTATGTCAATTTTCTCCATGCCTATTTTCGGCCAGGCTTTTTCTAAATCTTCTGGCGTTCTAATGGTAATCTGTCGGCCCTCCCGCAGAATCGCCAAGCCAAACGGAAATAGCCAACGTATAGGTATCTTCCTTAGCCTCAGGGCCTCGGTCAAGGGCTTCATCAGCCGTCGCTTGGCCAAGGTGCTGGCAGCCAGGTCTTGAAAGACCAGTATCTTGTGGTCCTCAAATGCCAAGTCGGGAATTCCTCTTGCGGCCGAAAGAATGGCAGCCGTGTCTAAAAAATTGAGCAGGCCGCAAATAACGTCTCTGGGAGGTTCGTCTCTAGACGGCTTAGGTCGTAATGCTCGATGGGCCCTCTCAATGACAACCTGCGCCGCTTTTTCTTGTCCCAAAATGATCGAGAAGATGGTCTTTACCGTTGGCAGGATCTCCTCCGTAAGGACCGTCTCGGGGATGCCTCGCAGCCTAACATTTTTCCGCCTGCTACGATTCTCCTGATCCTCCAGCTGTATGTAAGTGTGGTTTAAGTGGGAGAAATGCGAAGCTACGGCGCCTTGCACGGCCTCAACCTGTTGAATAATGGCAGATTGAGTGTCCTCCAATACTGCTACTCTTTGCCCCACTTGCTGTATGTCCGTTTTAATGGAAGACAATTCCTTTAGAACTGGGGACATCGCGCTAGCCAAAGCTTTTTTCAGGAAAGCTCTAGTTATGGGTAAGGGATCTGACCCACCTCCAGCATCCGAGTGCGTACAGGAGCTTTCCTCATCAGAGTCGTCACCTTGGCGTGTTTCCGGCGGGATTGCTTTCTCCGGCGCCATCTTGCTTTTCCCGGCCGGGGAGAAGTGCTTTTTATGGAGGAATTTCTCCATTTCCGATTGCGCTTTGCCGGTTTTCGATGTCCCCCGGGAGTCACTTGACTTATCCCGATTCGTACGGACCATTTTCGTGCGATTAACAGCCCTCCAGCCGTGGAAATCTGTGTCTCAGTGAGGAGCGCCGGGATCAAGCGACCATCTCACAGTGCGGTTAGCTCCGCTCCCCTATCTGGGGCTCTTCTTGGTGGTATACTTAGATGACATTTTGGTGTTTTCCAAAGACTGGGACTCGCACGTCAAACATGTCAGGACTGTCCTGCACATTCTCAGGGCCAATAATTTGTTCGCTAAATTTGAAAAATGTAGTTTTGGTATTCAAGAGATACCTTTCATGGGACGCATCCTTAGCCCTGAGGATTTCCGCATGGATCCTGCCAGGCTCCAGGCGGTATCTGACTGGGTTCGGCCTGTTCCCTGAAAGCCCTCCAAAGGTTTTTAGGGTTCGCTAATTATTCCAGACGTTTTGTCAAAAAATTTTCAGTAATTGCCAAACACCTTACTGACCTCACCCGTAAAAGTGCGGATCTCCTCCACTGGTCTCTGTAGGCGGTCCGAGCCTTCGAGCTCCTTAAGGGGTGCTGTTCCTCTGCCCCGGTACTAATTCAACCGGATTATACTCAAACCTTTATTGTGGAGGTGGATGCTTCCGAGGTGGGTGTGGGAGCAGTTTTGTCTCAGGGTCCTACTTCTCACTCACCTCCGACCCTGTGCCTTCTTTTCCCATAAGTTCTTTCCCACTGAGCAAAATTATGATGTGGGTAATCGGGAACTGCTGGCCATCAAATGGGCCTTGGAGGGATGGCACCATTTTCTCGAAGGGGCAAGACATCGGGTCACAGTCCTCACTGACCATAAAAATGTAGTCTTTCTAGATTCAGCCAAGAGACTCAAACCCAGACAGACTAGATGGGCTCTATTTTTTACCAGGTTCAATTTTGTTCTTACCTACAGGCCTGGTTCAAAGAATATTAAAGCGGATACTTTGTTCCGTAGTTTTCTGGCCACCCCTCCGCCTGAGACCAAACCCGAAGGAGTATTGCTTCCTGGTGCGGTACTGGCAACCGTAGACTCTGACCTGACCACAGAGATCACGGCCAGCCAGGACTCTGCCCCTTCCAGAGGGCAAATTGTTTGTACCCCTAGACCTCCGGCTGAGGCTCCTCCAGGAGTGTCATGACTCAGTCCAGTCAGGTCACCCAGGCATCTCTGGTACCAGGGACCTTGTCATCCGTGGTTTCTGGTGGCCAGGGCTGCTACGGGATGTCCGAGTCTACGTGGTCTCATGTGAGACCTGCGCCCGGTCTAAAACTCCCAGATCCCGACCTGCAGGCTTGCTGTGTCCTTTGCCGGTGCCCGAAGGACCCTGGACTCATCTAGCCATGGATTTTATCACCGATCTGCCTTCATCCCAGGGCAGGTCGGTGATCTGGGTAGTTGTAGACTGGTTTAGTAAAATGGCTCACTTCATTCCCCTGAAGAAATTGCCCAATGCTAAAGAGTTAACCTCTTTATTAAACATATTTTACGTTTGCACGGGGTACCTGTTAACATCGTCTCTGACAGGGGGGTCCAATTTGTATCATTGTTTTGGAGGGCGTCCTGCAAGCAGTTAGGACTAGACTTGTCCTTTTCATCGGGCTTTCATCCAGAAACTAATGGCCAGACTGAGAGGACCAATCAGTCTCTGGAACAGAATCTCAGATGTTTCGTGGCCGACGCTCAGGATAAATGGTTCAAGTTTTTGGTGCTTGGGTAACTTGCCCTCAATAATCACATCAGCACATCGTCAGGAGTTTCTTTGCTAATTATGGTTTTAATCCCCGGTTTTCTTCATTTTCCCCATGTGTATCAGATATCCCTTAAGTGGAGCTTCTCACTGGGAAATTGAGGGTCATCTGGGACCACGTCCAGAGTAATCTCAGGGCAGCCCAGGACCACCAGCGGCTTCAAGCCAATAAAAGGCGTTCGGCTAATCCTGATTTCTCGGTGGGAGATCCGGTTTGGTTATCTTCCAAGAACCTCTGCCCGAGGGTACCCTCCTGAAAGTTCACCCCCAGGTACATCGGTCCTTATGAAGTCATGGAGAGGATCAACCCAGTCTCCTTACGCTTAAAATTACCCCCCCCCCCCTTCTTCGCATCCATGATGTGTTTCATTCCTCCCTTCTGAAAAGATTTGTTCCCCCCCATCCTTCCCATAGGGAAAACGCCATCCCAGTTTTAACATCCGAGGGACAGGAGTTTGAGGTGGCCAGGTTGCTGGACAGTAGAAAGGTTCAGGGGTCTATCCAGTACCTGGTCCATTGAAAAGGATATGGTCCAGTGGAAAGGACTTGGGTCCCAGTCCGAGATTTCCACTCTCGGACCCTTATAAAAAACGTTCATAAAAAGTTTCCGAATAGACCTGGTACGGGGGTTGAGGGTCCAGTGGCCCCTCGTAAAAGGGGGGTACTGTCACGTACTCTCCAGTACATCGAGAGTTACTTGCTCGGACGTCGCCCGGCCTGGCAGACTGAGGCAGTCTGCAGCCAATAGGAGCTCATGAGCGTCAGGCCAATCAAAGCCTGGCTGATGTTCCTGAGCTCCCGTCCTCACCTTATTTAGTTCAGCCTGGGATAGTAGGCCTTTGTCTGTAATTAGAGTTTCCTTGCCTGGTGCTTTCCCTTGTTTTCAGACTCCCCTTGCTTTTTGACATCTTGTGACCTGACCTCGGCTGGTCTCTTGATGTAAAGGATCTGCCAGACACAGCTTCTGTGTCGACCCCCGTGGTTAATCAGTCTGCACCTGCTCCTAGGTCTGATAGAGTGACTCGATCTGCTACCACTCAGGTTGGTAGGCTCAGGAGTGGGAGAACCTATCACAGCCTGGCCAGACGGTTCTAGCTCCCGCCCTCGGTCTATTTATACCTTCATTTCCTGCTTGACTTTGCCTGTGATTCTCTCCTGTTTCCTGGTTCTGCTGCTCCTGCTATTATTATTGACCTTGCTTCATTTTAACCCTGGCTTTACTGACTACACTCCTGATCTGCGTTTGGTACCTCGTACACTCCTGGTTTGACTCGGCTCGTTCACTACTACTGTTGCTCATGGTGTTGCCGTGGGCAACTGTCCCATTTCCCTTAGCTTCTGTGTACCCTTGTCTTTTTGTCTGTCGTGCACATATTGAGCATAGGGACCGTCGTCCAGTTGTACGCCGTCGCCTAGGACGGGCCGTGCAAGTAGGCAGGGACTGAGTGGCGGGTAGATTAGGGCTCAACTGTCTGTCTCCCTACCCCGTCATTACATAATCACAGGCCCATATACCTTTTCTACCCTGGTCCCTGACACAACTATGGACCCCCTTGAGACCCTGGCTCAGCAAATGCAGGGCCTCTCCCTACAGGTCCAAGCCCTGGCTCAGAGGGGCAACCAGCGTGGTGCTACCCTGGTAGTGCCACCCACCTCACCTCTTCAACCCCAGCTCAAGTTGCCTGACCGGTTCTCAGGGCACCGGAAGACTTTTTTCTCCTTTTGGGAGAGTTGTAGGCTCTATTTTCGTCTAAGGCCCCACTCCTCAGGTTCTGAGAGCCAGTGAGTGGGTAAAATTATGTCCCGGCTCCAGGACGGGCCCCAAGAATGGGCCTTTTCCTTGGCTCCTGACGCCCCTGAACTTTCCTCTGTTGATCTTTTTTTTTCTGCTCTTGGGCTCCTATATGACGAGGTAGATGTCGTTCATCGGGAACTGTGCATAGTATGGGCCCAGGTTCAGAAGAACCTAGAGGTGTCCCAGAGCATACAAAAGACTCAGGCAAATAGAAGACATTCTGCTAACCCCTTGTTTGTGGGCGGGGTTCTGGTGTGGCTGTCTTCAAAAAATTTGCGCCTTAAAGTCACGTCCAAAAAATTTGCTCCCCGGTATATAGGGCCGTACAAGGTCATTGAGGTCCTTAACCCTGTCTCCTTCCGACTGGAGTTACCCCAGTCTTTTCGAATACACAACGTGTTTCATGCCTCCCTCCTGAAACGCTGCTCCCCGTCCTTGGCTACCTCGAGGAAATCTCTGGTCTCTGTTCTCACCCCTGAAGGGGTAGAATTCGAGGTGGCCAAGATTGTGGACAGCAGGATGGTCCAAGGCTCCCTCCAGTACCTGGTCCAATGGAGAGGATACGGGCCTCAGGAGAGGACTTGGGTACCCGCCCAGGATGTTCACGCTGGGGTATTGCTCAGGAGGTTCCATCTTCGGTTCCCCAATAAGCCAGGTCCACCTAGAAAGAGTCCAGTGGCCCCTCATAAAAGGCGGGGTACTGTAAAGGATCTGCCAGACACAGCTTCTGTGTCGACGCTCGCGGTTAATCAGTCTGCACCTGCTCCTAGGTCTGATAGAGTGACTCGATCTGCTAACACTCAGGCTGGTAGGCTCAGGAGTGGGAGAACCTATCACAGCCTGGCCAGACGGTTCTAGCTCCCGCCCTCGGTCTGTTTATACCTTCACTTCCTGCTTGACTTTGCCTGTGATTCTTTCCTGTTTCCTGGCTCTGCTGCTCCTTCTATTATTATTATTGACCTTGCTTCATTTTAACCCTGGCTTTACTGACTACACTCCTGATCTGCGTTTGGTACCTCGTACACTCCTGGTTTGACTCGGCTCGTTCACTACTACTGTTGCTCACGGTGTTGCCGTGGTCAACTGTCCCATTTCCCTTAGCTTCTGTGTACCCTTGTCTTTTTGTCTGTCGTGCACATATTGAGCATAGGGACCGTCGCCCAGTTGTACGCCGTCGCCTAGGACGGGCCGTGCAAGTAGGCAGGGACTGAGTGGCGGGTAGATTAGGGCTCAACTGTCTGTCTCCCTACCCCGTCATTACATAATCACAGGCCCATATACCTTTTCTACCCTGGTCCCTGACACAACTATGGACCCCCTTGAGACCCTGGCTCAGCAAATGCAGGGCCTCTCCCTACAGGTCCAAGCCCTGGCTCAGAGGGGCAACCAGCGTGGTGCTACCCTAGTAGTGCCACCCACCTCACCTCTTCAACCCCATGTCAAGTTGCCTGACCGGTTCTCAGGGGACCGGAAGACTTTTTTCTCCTTTTGGGAGAGTTGTAGGCTCTATTTTCGTCTAAGGCCCCACTCCTCAGGTTCTGAGAGCCAGTGAGTGGGTAAAATTATGTCCCGGCTCCAGGACGGGCCCCAAGAATGGGCCTTTTCCTTGGCTCCTGTCGCCCCTGAACTTTCCTCTGTTGATCTTTTTTTTTCTGCTCTTGGGCTCCTATATGACGAGGTAGATGTCGTTCATCGGGAACTGTGCATAGTATGGGCCCAGATTCAGAAGAACCTAGAGGTGTCCCAGAGCATACAAAAGACTCAGGCAAATAGAAGACGTTCTGCTAACCCCTTGTTTGTGGGCGGGGTTCCGGTGTGGCTGTCTTCAAAAAATTTGCGCCTTAAAGTCACGTCCAAAAAATTTGCTCCCCGGTATAAAGGGCCGTACAAGGTCATTGAGGTCCTTAACCCTGTCTCCTTCCGACTGGAGTTACCCCCGTCTTTTCGAATACACAACGTATTTCATGCCTCCCTCCTGAAACGCTGCTCCCCGTCCTTGGCTACCTCGAGGAAATCTCTGGTCCCTGTTCTCACCCCTGAAGGGGTAGAATTCGAGGTGGCCAAGATTGTGGACAGCAGGATGGTCCAAGGCTCCCTCCAGTACCTGGTCCAATGGAGAGGATACGGGCCTGAGGAGAGGACTTGGGTACCCGCCCGGGATGTTCACGCTGGGGTATTGCTCAGGAGGTTCCATCTTCGGTTCCCCAATAAGCCAGGTCCACCTAGAAAGAGTCCAGTGGCCCCTCATAAAAGGCGGGGTACTGTAAAGGATCTGCCAGACACAGCTTCTGTGTCGACGCTCGCGGTTAATCAGTCTGCACCTGCTCCTAGGTCTGATAGAGTGACTCGATCTGCTAACACTCAGGCTGGTAGGCTCAGGAGTGGGAGAACCTATCACAGCCTGGCCAGACGGTTCTAGCTCCCGCCCTCGGTCTGTTTATACCTTCACTTCCTGCTTGACTTTGCCTGTGATTCTTTCCTGTTTCCTGGTTCTATTATTATTATTGACCTTGCGTCATTTTGACCCTGGCTTTACTGACTACGCTCCTGCTCTGCGTTTGGTACCTCTTACACTCCTGGTTTGACTCGGCTCGTTCACTACTCCTGTTGCTCACGGTGTTGCCGTGGGCAACTGCCCCATTTCACTTAGCTTCTGTGTACCCTTGTCTGTTTGTCTGTCGTGCACATATTGAGCGTAGGGACCATCGCCCAGTTGAACGCCGTCGCCTAAGACGGGCCGTGCAAGTAGGCAGGGACTGAGTGGCGGGTAGATTAGGGCTCATCTGTCTGTCTCCCTACCCCATCATTACACCTGACTTTTCTTTGCCTTCTGACTTTTGTTTTTCCGCATTCTCCCGCTTTGACCCTGCCTGCCTGACTCCGCCTCTTGTGCCCGGACTTGTCCGCTGCGCAATTACCCTGCCTCTCCCTACGTGTACTTCCCAGGTGACCCTTTGTTATTTCGCACTGTCTCTGTCTTATTTCTTTGTCAGTTTCAATTTTACCAGTATAGGGAACGCCGCCCAGTTGTGCGCTGTCGTTTAGGTCGGGTCATACAAGTAGGTAGGGAAAAAGGTTTGAGAAAAACAGGGACCTCACTGTTCACTGTTCACGCCGTTAAAACAAAACCCCCCAAAATATGGCGTAATTGCTGTTTTTTTGCCTATTTCACATCACAAAAAATTTTTGATTCAGCTTCCCAGTATATTATGCTGTAGAATAAATGGTGCTATGAAAAGCTACAACTTGTCCCGCAAAACACAAGCTCTCATATGGCTATGTCGACGAAAAAATACAAAAAAAGTTATGGCTTTCGGAAGACGGGAAGGAAAAGGCTAAAATGAAAACACTCAAATTGGCCGTGTCCTTAAGAGGTTAAAGTTTATTCAATATACAGTAAAAATGTCTACAACTTTCTAATATACTTTGTGTTTCATTGTTCGGTCACTTAGAGGCTAAAAATCTGTGACAGGACCCATCAGGCCGTCGTGGGAATGGGTAAGGTGAGTTTTATTTTTATTGGTGCAAAGGGGGCCTAACTTATCTATGGTAAAACACAGGGGGCCTAACGTATCTATGGTAAAACACATGGGCCTAACTTATCTATGGTAAAACACAGGGGGCCTAACTTATTTATGGTAAAACACAGGGGGCCTAACTTATCCATGATAAAGCACAGGGGGCCTGACTTATCTATGGTAAAACACAGGGGCCTAACTTATCTATGGTAAAACACAGGGGGCCTAACTTATCTATGGTAAAACACAGGTGGTCTAACTTATCTATGGTAAAACACAGGGGGCCTAACTTATCTATGGTAAAACACAGGGGGCCTAACTTATCTATGGTGAAACACAGGGGCCTAACTTATCTATGGTAAAACACAGGGGGCCTAACTTATCTATGGTAAAACACAGGGGCCTATCTTATCTATGGTAAAACACAGGGGGCCTAACTTATCTATGGTAAAACACAGGGGGCCTAACTTATCTATGGTAAAACACAGGGGGCCTAACTTATCTATGGTACAACACAGGGGCCTAACTTATCTATGTTAAAGCACAGGGGGCCTAACTTATCTATGGTAAAACACAGGGGCCTAACTTATCTATGGTAAAACACAGGGGGCCTAACTTATCTATGGTAAAACACAGGGGCCTAACTTATCTATGGTAAAATACAGGGGCCTAACTTATCTATGGTAAAACACAGGGGCCTAACTTATCTATGGTAAAACACAGGGGGGCCTAACTTATCTATGGTAAAACACAGGGGGCCTAACTTATCTATGGTAAAACACAGGGGCCTAACCAGGGCCGGCCCTAGGATAGATGGCGCCCATTGCGAAATGATCTTTCGGCGCCCCACCCCATCATTAAAAAAAAATGCCCCATAAAAACAATTATAATGCCCCTTTAGTGCCCCCAGACAGTATAATAATAATATTTAACAATATAATATATTACAACCCCTTCAAGGACACAGTATATTGTCCTCTAATTGTGCCCACAGTATTATGCCCCCTGTAGTACCCCTACACAGTATAATGTCCGCTTAGTGGCCCCCACACAGTATAGTGCCCCCCTGTAGATTTTGCCATATAGCCTCCCTCTAGACAGTGCCATAATCCCCCACCTCCTTTTTGTAGATCGTGCCATACAGCCCCCCCACCTCCCCCTTGTAGACAGTGCCATACAGTCCCCCACCTCCCCCTTGTAGACCGTGTCCCCAAACAAAAACAAAAATTTTACTCACCTAGGCCCCGTTCCCATGACGAACTGAGCTGCTCCACGATGGGATCCTGTGGCCTAGTACAGAGTTTCCCAACCTTTTTGGACCCGAGGCAGGACTGGAAAAATAAAATTTCCTCAGGGTCCCCCTACCAAAAATAGTTCTGAGAAAGACAGAAAAAAGGCTGAGAACAAGCACTACACTCGTAGGGTTTGTTCACACACATTTTTTTAAGGCAAAAAATTTGCCCCAAAATTCCTTCAGGAACTGACAGCGTTGTTTGACCTTTTTTTTGTGTTTTTTCTTAAGCTGTTGAAGCGAATGCAAAAGACGCAGGGAAAAAAAGCTCCAAACGAGCGCCGCAGGTATTTTCTGCCTCCTATTAATTTCAATTGGAGGTCAGAGGCGGAAACCACTTGAAGACCATCAGCCCCCCACTCACAGTAAAATGACCATCAGCCCCCCACTCACAGTAAAATGACCATCATCCCACCACTCACAGTAAAATGACCATCAGCCCACCACTCACAGATTTCCCCTGTAGGTAGCGCCACACAGCCGCTTGTAGGTAGCGCCACACAGCCTCTTGTGGGTAGCGCAACACAGCCCCTTGTGGGTAGCGCCACACAGCCCCTTGTGGGTAGTGCCACACAGCCCCTTGTGGGTAGCATCACACAGCCCCTTGTAGGTAACACCACACAGCCCCCTTGTGGGTAGCGCCACAAAGCCCCCTTGAGGGTAGCGCCACACAGCCCCTTGTAGATAGCGCCACACAGCCCCCTTGTAGGGAGCACCACACAGCCCCCTGTAGGGAGTGCCGCACAGCCCCCTGTAGGGAGTGCCGCACAGCCCCCTGGTAGGAAGTGCCGCACAGCCCCCTGGTAGGAAGTGCCGCAGAGCCCCCCTGCTAGAGAGTGCCGCACAGCCCCCTGCTAGGGAGTGCCACACAGCCCACAGCCCCCCTGTACGTAGTGCAAGGACTACGAAATGACCCTGATAGCTGGCGGGCAATAGACATTCAAAAAAGGACAACTGTGCAGGAGCACACAAAATACTCAGCTTTCCCAGCTAACAAATAAATGTGTGGAAATAAACTAAGATATAACTTTTATTTAGTCTAGCTAAAGGATTAATCCTCTTAGCTAGATTAAATAAAAATTATATCTTCGTTTATTTCCACACATTTATTTGATAGCTGGAAAAGCTTGGTATTTTGTGTGCTCCTGCACAGTTGTCCTTTTTTGTAGGTAGTGCCACTCAGCCCACACCCCCCTGTAGATTGAAACCCCCCCCTTCCAGTATAGATAGCGCCACTGTAGCTCCCTGAAGGAGCGGAATCCCCATGTGGCCAGGGATACTGCTCCTGCAGCGCTGCTTGATGTCTCTGTTCATATATGGACAGTAACATCAGGGGAAACTCCTGAAGCGGAATCATCGTCCACAGCGTTGCTGACGCTGTGACCTTCGCTTCCACTCCAGGAGAAGCTCCTGTCGTCTGTGTCCATGACGTCATTAGCTTCTCATGGAGTGGAATCCCCGGTCATAGCGTCTGCAACGCTGTGACCGGGGATTCCACTTCAGGAGTTTCCCCTGATGTTACTGTCCATATATGGACAGAGACATCAAGCAGCGCTCCAGGAGCGGAATCCCCGGCCACACGGGGATTCCGTTCCTTCAGAGAGCTACAGTGGCGCTAGTAGATAGCAGAGGAGGGAGATACCTCTCTGCTCTGCTATAATGCCGTCGCTACCGCTATAGCAGCCGCAGCAGCTGCTAGCGGTGCCACTGCCCTCATGCCCGGTGTCACCGCTAGCAGCTGCTATGGCTGATACATCGGTAGCGACGGCCACTAAGCGAAGAAGCGCCCGGGTGGAAAGGCGACTGTAGTTAGTGTGTGTATCCGCGCTGCTAGTTGCAACGGCGCAGGGATACACACACCCGCTGGCGCCCCCCTTGCAGTGTGGCAGCTGGCGCCCTGTGCGACCGCTCTGGTCGAACGTATATAAGGCCGGCCATGGGCCTAACTTATCTATGGTAAAACACAGGGGGTCTAACTTATCTATGATAAAACACAGGGGGCTTAACTTTTTATTTTTGGTGTCTAGTTTCTTCCATTTTACTGCCGCTGCCGCCGAGTAAGTTGCACCACAAAAGGGGTCACTAAGACCATGTTCACACGGTGGATTTTGCTTGGTGGGTCCTGCTGCAAAATCGGCCGAAGAATTATTCCTGCCGTCAGCCAAAAGATTCCTACTCCCATTCACTTCAGATCGGGCAGGACGCTTCTTTTGTCCACTAGTTGAAAAAATCAGCTAGCGGTAAAAAGAAGCATCCGCCTCCCACTGAAATAGAGATCTGCAGAACATTGCTCTCTCCTCTCTACCGCCTGACAGATACATAGTGATATATTATGCAGATTATTATACCACTGATCTCTCTAGAGATCTACAGCAGAGGCTGGACGGCAGCACGGAGGGCTCAACGGGCAGCCTCCATGATTGCCGTAGGAGGGAGGGTTCAACCAATAGGAAGGACAAGTTAGGTGAGAGAGGAGGGGGAGATGCGAGGAGCCGGGGTGTGTTAACTGTTCCTCCCGCTGTTTTTGGCATTGAGCCGGAGGCAGCGGGAGGAGAAACAAGCAAAAAACTTAGGTCAGGTTAGATAGTGCTACTTACCTGTTATGGCGTCTCCGGCCTTGCTGCTCGATCAGCTGCGGGCAGAAGCTGCTTATCACGATCCGGGCTGGCTGGAGGAGACTGTGGCATCGCTGGCCCGGATCCCTCAGGCGGGCCCGTCGTCTTGGTCGGCAGCCCGCGCTGATGCGCTCCCTTCCCCCGCTCCCCTCTCAGATGCTGGGGATATGGCGGTGGGGGGAGAGCTGTTAATGTCGGCCCCTGCTGTAATAAAGCAGAGGGCTTCGGCGGGAGCGGCGGTTGCCCAGGCTAAGTCACCCCGCCACTCCCATAGGACTCGCCCACCAGAGCGTCTTAGTCCAGACGTGGCCCCGCGGGCCCGGCGTCGCAGGGGGAGCCCTTCTAAGGACGCTGCAGGCCAGGCTGCTGGGACGGGTGCCTCTCCCTAGGGCCTGCATCCTGGCAGGAATCCCCAGCCGCGACGGGGCTCGGCGGTTAACTGGGAGTCGCAGGCCGGGCTCCCTGTCACACCCCCGCCTTCAGACGCTGTGTTCGGAGGGCAGTATACGGCTGCCCCGCATGGTGATGTTCCGGCCAGGGGGCAGGCTTCCTCGAGAGCATCGGTGAGGACGCCAAGATCAGCGACGACGACGAGGCAACAGGTCCGGTCGGAAGTCTGGGTCCCTGCGGTCGGGCGGCAGGTTGTCGGCCCACCTGTCAGCGTGCCGGGATCCCCGTGTCGAAGATGTCGGTGCGAGTACCAGTCGGCGGCGAGAGAGGATTTGGAAGATGGAGAGCTGGATGAGTCGCAACGTGGTCAGGATTTTCCGTCTGGTGGGAATACAGCACCTGGGCAGCCTGGTGAGTGTGTAACTCCTACGTTACCGTATCCAGCAATTTTCATGTCGGGTGTTGGGGGTGGGTCAGCGAGCGGGGTAGCGGCTGTCGGTAGTGGCGTTGCCGGGCGCGATGGCTTGACAGATTTAGTGGGTTGTTTGCGCGAGCTAGTCCGGCGCTTAGATAGGGCAGCGGCGCCTGTAGTGCCGGCGGGGTCTCCGGTTGTGGTATGGGAAGGTCCTCGTGATGTACAGTCGCGGTCCATGGAGGGGGAGGTCCCGGGGGTGGCAAAAGAAGCGGTAGCAGTGTCTGTCCAAACCGAGGCGCAGAAGGATGGGGATAGGATTCGGCTTGATGATCGCGCTCGGGGCGAGGTTTACGTCTGTTTTGAGGGCCCTTTAGGGGCTCACCTTAAGCAAGAGGTACGTGAACGGATTTGGAAGGATGAATACGTGGAGATATTTTCTCTTCTGCCGCTTGCGAAATTCAAATTGGATAAGGGCAAGCGGGATGAGAGTAAGAAAGAGGAGGAAGAACGTCGGCGGTATAGGCTTATCCCGCAGACGTTCGCCAACTGGTCGCAAGCTTTCGCTATTTTGGCAAGCGTGATCGGGGAAAAGGCGCCGGAAAATTGCTCGGCATTGTTTTGTTATTTTGATGCTATCGGGGAGGCCTAGTGGGCGTACAGGGGCCAGGCGTGTTTGCGGTACGACGAGCAATTTCGCCAGCGGAAGGCAGTCCGGACGGCGATCCGATGGGATCAAAAGGATATTGCATTGTGGTTGCGGGTTACGGCGCCGGTTAAGCAGTCCTTTCCCGGGAGCGTTGGCCAAGGGGGCCAGTCTAGTCAATCCGGGCAAGGTTCCGGGTCAAAACTGGGGTTCTGCTGGCAATTCAATGATGGCCGTGTAAGTTCAGGGCCACCTGTAAATTTAAACATGTCTGTTCGGAGTGCAATGGCTCCTCACACGGGGCCTCAAAATGTATGCGGAAAGGGAGGCGGTCAGGCCCTCAGTCCTCTTCAGTTGGTCAAGGGGCGGTCGCCGGTGAGGGTAGAAAGGATGGCCCCGTATCTAAGTGAATATCCGGATAGGGTTGCGGCCAAGTTAATTTATGAGGGGTTTTTGTTTGGTTTTGGGTAGGATGTCCGGGCCTTTTGCCGAGCCGCCGATTGAGAATTTAGTAGTATCACCCTTGGGAGTTGTGCCAAAGCGGGAGCCTCACAAATTCCGTTTGATCCAGCATTTGTCGTTTCCCAGGAGAGCGTCGGTGAACGATGGGATAGATCACGACTTATGTTCGGTTGTTTACACGTCATTTGACAAAGCGGTGGCGTTAGTGCGGGAGGCAGGGCCCGGTGCGTTGTTGGCAAAGACTGACATTGAGGCGGCCTTTCGCTTGCTGCCGGTACATCCAGAAAGCCAACGGCTGTTGGGTTGCTTCTGGAGCGGGGAATTTTATGTGGATAGGTGCCTTCCAATGGGTTGCTCCCTTTCTTGCGCATACTTCGAGGCGTTTAGTAGTTTCGTGGAATGGGTGACGAAGGGTGTAGCTGGGGTCGATTCCTTAATACATTATCTTGATGATTTTTTGTGCGTAGGCCCTAGCGGTTCCCCGGTTTGCGGTAATTTATTGTATTCCTTGCAGAAGGTTGCAACGGATTTTGGAATCCCTTTGGCGCCTGGATAAACAGAGGGCCCGGTATCTACCATCAGTTTTTTGGGGATCCAAATTGATTCGGTGGCAATGGAGTGCAGGCTTCCTGAGGATAAATTATTGCCACTACGGCAGGTCAGGCGGGCTTGCCAATTGAAGAAGATCACTTTTCGGGATCTTCAGTCGCTGCTTGGAAAGTTGAATTTTGCCTTCGAATTATGCCAATGGGTAGAATTTTTAGCAGGAGGTTGGCGTCAGCGACGGCGGGTATCCGGGCGCCGCATCATTTTGTGAGGATTGGTGAGGATCACAGGGCGGATCTGCAGGTCTGGGACGAGTTCCTCGGGCAGTATAATGGTAGATCGTTGTGGATGTCGCAGGTACAGGAGATGGGCGAGTTGGAGCTGTTTACTGACGCGGCAGGGTCTGGTGGTTTTGGTGCGTATGCAGGAGGACAATGGTGTGGCCGGACAGATGGGTGACTTGTGGTCTTACGCGAAATCTGGCCATGCTCGAGCTGTTCCCCATCGTGGTGGCGGTGACCATTTGGGGGGATAGGCTCAGGGATAAAAAGGTTTGTGTCCACTGCGATAACATGGGGGTGGTGTTAGCAATTAACAACTTATCAGCATCTTCTCCACCGGTGGTTCAGTTGTTGCGTCACCTAGTTTTGGTGTGCTTGTCTTTAAACACGTGGGTGGTTGCGGTGCATGTACCTGGGGTTTCCAATTGTATTGCTGATGCTCTTTCTCGCTCGCAGTGGGATCGTTTTCGTCAAATGGCACCGGGAGCGGAGCTGGTCGGTTTGGCTTGCCCGGAACATCTCTGGGGTCTGGTTTCGGTCCCGTGGAACAGTTGATTGAAAGGTCATTGGCTAGCGTGACTTGGAGCGCTTATTCGGCGTGTTGGCAGCAGTGGGAGGAGTGGGTAAGAGTGTTGGGTAATGTCAGCACGGCGCAAGACAGGTTGGTGCCATTATTGTACTGGTTGGGGGATGCTTGGGAGGCGGGGTTTTCCCCGGCAAAAGTGAATCGTTTTCTTGCTGGTTTGGCGTTTGGATTCAAATTACGGGGTTTTCAGGATGTGTCCAAACATTTTTTAGTAAGGCAAGCTCTAAAAGGTTTGCGTCGGGGCAGGGCGGTAGCAGATCAGAGGCAACCCGTTTCTTTTTCCCTCCTTGGGTCGTTGGGAGCATCGCTTGTAATTCGCCTGATGAGGTAGTCTTGTTCCGTTTGGCTTTTTCCCTCGCGTTTTTCGGAGCACTCAGAATTGGGGAGTTGGTTTCTCCTAGTGCGGCTAGGGCTGGGGGATTGCGGCAGGCGGACATGGGGCTATATGAGGATAGACTCGAGTTGTTTTTGCGGCGGTCCAAGACTGATTAAGCGGGTCGGGGTAAGCGGATAGTGTTGTTTGCCCTCCCAGGGTCGGAGATGTGTCCAGTTGCTTGTATGGTGGCTTTTAAGCCACTGGTTGGGGTGCCTGAGTCGCCATTGCTCCGTCATGAGAATGGCTCGTTTTTGTCCAGGTATAAATTTGGTGCAGTGTTTAAGAAATGCTTGGCTGCGGTTGGTGTGGGGCAGGGGTATTACTCGTCTCACTCGTTCAGGATCGGCGCTGCTACTGAGGCGGGGCGTTGGGGGTTGGACGACGAGGGTGTGCGGTGCATCGGCCGGTGGGAGTCCAACAGGTTTCGGACTTATCTGCGCCCTCATTTGTTGTGAGTCGGTAAGGTAGCTTTGATTGTTTGACATGTGCGGTTTTGTTCTTTCTTTTCAGATCACCACCCTTGCTTAGTGTGGATTTTAGGACTTTCTTTTGTGCACTGGGGGCATTGCGGGCGGACGTTCGCCCAGATGGCCGCCAGCTTCGCATTCTGCGGCACGATGCGGTTTTACACTGGCTGGGCTTCCGAGGTATGTTGTGGAGCCGGGTACTTGCTGAGATTCAGACATACTCTCAGTTAGATAGGGTTCCGGAGGTTCTGGTAATACATGCGGGTGGGGAATGATCTGGGGGTGCGCCCGTTTCGCGAGTTAGTGCGGGATATTAAACACGATCTGTTGTGTTTATGGGCATCTTCTCCTCACCTGGTGATTGTTTGGTCGGACATCGTTCCGAGGAAGTTTTGGCGTTTGGCAAGATCGGTTGAGAGGGTCAATAAAGCCCGTATTAAGGTAAACCGGGCGGTGTCGCGTTTTGTTGCTAGGAACGGGGGCATTTGTGTTCAACACAAGGATCTGGAGTCAGGAGTCGGTAATTATTGGAGGAGTGATGGAGTACATTTGACCCAGGTTGGAATTGATATGTGGAGCCTGGCATTAGCAGAAGGAATTGAGAGGGCGGTGGTGGTTTGGAGGGACTCACAGGCTTAAGGTGGTCAAGGCCTGTTTCGCTGTGGCGGGGGGAGTCCTTGAGGTTGGTCAGTACAAAATGGTGGGGGGGTCGCATCGGGGGTATGCGTCCCCCAAAAAATGGTAGATCATTTGAAGACTTCATAGGGTGTTATCCCTTTGAAGTGGTCTTCTGGTGGTTGGAGCCATCTGCAGGGGTGAGCGGTGCTTCCGAGCTGGTTTACGGCTGGAGGTAAATAGTTGGTGGTGGTTTGCAGATGGCTAATTTAAAGGAAATTGGAAAAATGGCTTCAAGGACTTCCCCTGCTCTGTTTAGGGCATGACCACACGTGGCGGATTTCCTCCGCAACTGTCCGCATCAATGCCGCACAGAATCTGCGTTGCAGATTCTGCTGCGGATCTGCACAAAATGTGCAGTAAATTGATGCGGACTAGCTGCTGCGGACTGCGGTAAAAGTACTTCCCTTCTCCCTATCAGTGCAGGATAGAGAGAAGGGACAGCACTTTCCCTTGTGAAAGTCAAAGAAATTCATACTTACCGCCCGTTGTCTTGGTGACGCGTCCCTCCTTCGGCATCCAGCCCGATCTCCCTGGATGACGCGGCAGTCCATGTGACCGCTGCAGCCTGTTATTAGCCTGTGATTGGCTGCAGCCGTCACTTAGACTGAAACGTCATCCTGGGAGGCCGGACTGGAGACAGAAGCAGGGAGTTCTCGGTAAGTATGAACTTCATTTTTTTTTACAGATAGATGTATATTGGGATCGGTAGTCACTGTCCCGGGTGCAGAAACAGTTACTGCCGATCGCTTAACTCTTTCAGCACCCTGGACAGTGACTATTTACTGACGTCTCCTAGCAACGCTCCCGTCATTACGGGAGCCCCATTGACTTCCTCAGTCTGGCTGTAGACCTAGAAATACATAGGTCCAGCTAGAATGAAGAAATGTCAAGTTAAAAAAGCAAGACGGATCCGCAGCACACATAACATGTGCATGACAGCTGCGGACTTCATTGCGGAAATTAGAATCTCCATTGAAGTCAATGGAGAAATTCCGCCATGAGTCCGCCACTGCTCCGCAACAGACAGAGCATGCTGCGGACACCAAATTCCGCTCCGCAGCCTATGCTCCGCAGCGGAATTTTACGCCTCGTCTAAACGAACACTGCTAAATTAAAGTGTAAGTCAATGGACAAACGGCTCCGCTGCGGATTAACGCTGCGGAGTGTCCGCAGCGGAATTTAAGTGAAATTCCGCCACGTGTGAACCCAGCCTTAGTGTTAATTGACCCATGTTGGGTCATGTGAATTATAGTAGGAATTCTCTGGTCGAATTCCTAAAAGAGTTATCCGAATGTTTCGGATTAAATTGCATTTAATTAATGTTAAATAAATAAACGGCTGCTGTGGCCATTTCACATCCAACCTCGGTTGTCACGTGTCTTTATTGGGAAGGGGGCGAAAGAAGGGGAATAAAGGTAAAATGGTTACTCAGCACATGACTCTACTTAGGCTAGTCAAGATGGCTCTGTCCTCTCTACCTCCTGACAGATACACAAAGATATATTCTGCAGATTATTACACCACTGACCTCTCTGGAGATCTGCAGAACATTGCTCCTCTATCTCCTGACAGATACAGAGTGATATATTCTGCAGATTACTACACCACTGACCTCTCTGGAGATCTGCAGAACATTGCTACTCTACCTCCTGAAAGATACAGAGTGATATATTCTGTAGATTACTACACCACTGACCTCTCTGGAGATCTGCAGAACATTGCTCCTCTACCTCCTGACAGATACATAGTGATATATTCTGCAGATCATTACACCACTGACCTCTCTGGAGATTTGCAGAACATTACTCTGTCCTCTCTACCTGTTGATAGATACATAGTGATATATTCTGCAGATTATTACACCACTGACCTCTCTATAGATCTGCAGAACATTGCTCCTCTACTTCCTGACAGATACATAGTGATATATTCCGCAGATTATTACACCACTGACCTCTCTGGAGATCTGCAGAACATTGCTCCTCTACCGCCTGACAGATACATAGTGATATATTTATTCCGCAGATTATTACACCACTGACCTCTCTGGAGAGCTGCAGAACATTGCTCCTCTACCGCCTGACAGATACATAGTGATATATTCTGCAGATTATTACACCACTGACCTCTCTAGAGATCTGCAGAACATTGCTCCTTTACCCCCTGACAGATACATAGTGATATATTCTGCAGATTATTACACCACTGACCTCTCTATAGATCTGCAGAACATTGCTCCTCTACTTCCTGACAGATACATAGTGATATATTCCGCAGATTATTACACCACTGACCTCTCTGGAGATCTGCAGAACATTGCTCCTCTACCGCCTGACAGATACATAGTGATATATTTATTCCGCAGATTATTACACCACTGACCTCTCTGGAGAGCTGCAGAACATTGCTCCTCTACCGCCTGACAGATACATAGTGATATATTCTGCAGATTATTACACCACTGACCTCTCTAGAGATCTGCAGAACATTGCTCCTTTACCCCCTGACAGATACATAGTGATATATTCTGCAGATTATTACACCACTGACCTTTCTAGAGATCTGCAGAACATTGCTCCTCTACCTCCTGACAGATAAATAGTTTTATATTCTGCAGATTATTACACCACTGACTTCCCTAGAGATCTGCAGAACATTGCTCCTCTACCTCCTGACAGATACATAGTGATATATTCTGAAGATTATTACACCACTGACCTTTCTAGAGATCTGCAGAACATTGCTCCTCTACCTCCTGACAGATAAATAGTTTTATATTCTGCAGATTATTACACCACTGACTTCCCTAGAGATCTGCAGAACATTGCTCCTCTACCTCCTGACAAATACATAGTGATATATTCCGCAGATTATTACACCACTGACTTCTCCAGAGATCTGCAGAACATTGCTCTTCTTCCTCCTGACAGATACATAGTTATATATCCTGCAAATTATTACACCACTGACCTCTCTAGAGATCTGCAGAACATTGCTCCTCTACCTGCTGACAGATACATAGTGATATATTCTGCAGATTATTACACCACTGACCTCTCTAGAGATCTGCAGAACATTGCTCCTCTACCTCCTGACAGATACATAGTGATATATTCTTCAGATTATTATACCACTGACTTCTCTAGAGATCTGCTGAACATTGCTCCTCTACGTTCTTACAGATACATAGTGATATATTCTGCAGATTATTACACCACGGATTTCTCTAGAGATCTGCAGAACATTGCTCCTGTACCTCCTGATAGATACATAGTGATATATTCTGCAGATTATTACACCATTGACCACTATAGAGATCTGCAGAACATTGCTCTGTCCTCTCTACCTGCTGATAGATACATAGTAATATATTCTGCAGATTATTACACCACTGACATCTCTAGAAATCTGCAGAACATCGCTCCTCTACCTCCTGACAGATACATAGTGATGTATTCTGCAGATTATTACACCACTGACATCTCTAGAAATCTGCAGTACATCGCTCCTCTACCTCCTGACAGATACATAGTGATATATTCTGCAGATTATTACACCACTGACCTCGCTGGAGATCTGCAGAACATTGCTCTGTCCTCTCTACCTCCTGACAGATACATAGTGATATATTCTGCAGATTATTACACCACTGACCTCTCTAGAGAATCGCAGAACATTGCTCCTCTACCTCCTGACAGATACATAGTGATATATTCTGCAGATTATTACACCACTGACTTCTCTGGAGATCTGCAGAATATTGCTCTCTCCTCTCTACCGCCTGACAGATACATAGTGATATATTCTGCAGATTATTACACCACTGAAATAGAGATCTGCAGAACATTGCTCCTCTACCTCCTGACAGATACATAGTGATATATTCTGCAGATTATTACACCACTGACCTCTATGGAGATCTGCAGAACATTGCTCCTCTACCTCCTGACAGATACATAGTGATATATTCTGCAGATTATTTCACCACTGACCTCTCTGGAGATCTGCAGAATATTGCTCCTCTACCTCCTGACAGATACATAGTGATATATTCTGCAGATTATTACACCAGACTACTCTAGAGATCTGCAGAACATCGCTCCTCTACCTCCTGACAGATACATAGTGATATATTCTGCAGATTATTACACCACTGACCTCTCTGGAGATCTGCAGAACATTGCCCTGTCCTCTCTACCTCCTGACAGATACATAGTGATATGTTCTGCAGATTATTACACCACTGACCTCTCTGGAGATCTGCAGAACATTGCTTCTATACCTCCTGACAGATACATAGTGATATATTCTGCAGATTATTACACCACTGACGTCTCTGGAGATCTGCAGAACATTGCTCCTCTACCTCCTGACAGATACATAGTGATATATTCTGCAGATTATTACACCACTGACCTCTCTGGAGATCTGCAGAACATTGCTCCTATACCTCCTGACAGATAAATAGTGATATATTCTGCAGATTATTACACCACTGACCTCTCTGGAGATCTGCAGAACATTGCTCCTATACCTCCTGACAGATAAATAGTGATATATTCTGCAGATTATTACACCACTGACCTCTCTGGAGATCTGCAGAACATTGCTCCTATACCTCCTGACAGATACATAGTGATATATTCTGCAGATTATTACACCACTGACCTCTCTGGAGATCTGCAGAATATTGCTCTGTCCTCTCTACCTGCTGATAGATACTTATTGATATATTCTGCAGATTATTACACCTGACTTTTCCACACCCTTATGATCCATGTAGATAAAAGGCTCCCTGGATAAATTCCCCAATATATATATGAAAACACTAAAAATTGTAAAGAAAATATATGTTTATTCCAGAATCCAGTAGAATTGCTGTGCGGTTTTCTCCGGCCCTTTAACATGTGATGATCTGTGACATGAAGAAGAGGAGGGTCCTTCTTCACACGTGGATATGGCCGCCAGTCCACCCTTACACAGCTCAGTCCTGGATCATAAGAGAGCGTAAAACATTTTTCTATTTTTTCACAGTTGTATCCTAGAAAAGACAAAAAATCTGAATTAGACCAAAAATTCACAAAACCTTCACCACAAGGAGATGAAGACGGAGCAGAAGACGTCGGACTTACCGGATCTCGCTTCTGTTCTGCACGTCACTGGTTCTCAGCGCTGGAGGAGTCTTCATGACAATTTCAGATGGTTTAGGTGGTAAAGACCACCATGTTGGGGTGACAAAAGATGGTGAATGGGCCCCGAGCGACAGATGGAACTGAACAGGCCTCTTTCTCTCCCGGGGGTTCGGGGCCCTGATGGTAAATGGGCCCCGAGTGGCAGATGGAATTAAAATGCCCACTTTCTCTTCCGGGGGTTTGAGGCCCTGGTGGTAACAGTAACCCCTGAAAGGTCCTCCATCTCCACATCCTCTGGAAGTTTGCGTCCGCGAACTTCTTTTTTGTCTTTCTTATCCTCCATATCCTCCATCTCTATATCATCAGGAAATTGACGTCCGCCAACCTCCATTTTCTCGTCCTCCTCCACGTCCTCCATCTCTACATCATCGGGAAATTGACGTCCGCCAACCTCCATTTTCTCTACAATCCTCATCTTGAAAAACATCTTCACTATCCTCCTCTTCTTCAAAGACACCTTCATGATGAGAGCCAGCAAGAGAAACCGACACCGTGGTCAATGTGTGACCCCAATTTATAGACTTGATGATGTCATAAGATGTTTACACATCCAGATTAAGAAGTGTAGAGAAATAGAATCTGCCCACATTCTAGATGACATCACAAGAAGCGTATCTCAGTGATCCGGTGGCCATATAAAACGTAATATGGTACAAGAATACAGACAGTAGGGTCACACTACACCCTCTGGGGAAGTTTCTATCACCTCAAAGAATTCTCAAATCAATGTGGTCAATTCCACTGGCTTTCTTAAACGTAATCGCACCCATAAAACGTACAACACGGGCATTTACATATACAGTAAAAATGAAACAAAACCATTTTTTTCATAAAAAGTGGGTTTTATTTTGTACAAGTGGGAAAAAAATACACATATGTGGTATCACCACGATCGTAACGACCAGAGCAATAAAGTTAACACATTATTTAAACAGCATGGTGAAGACCGTAAAAAACTAAAAAAAAATTAAAAAAACATGGCAAAAGTGTTTTTTTTTTACCCCCCACAAAAAATATAATAAAAGTTAATCAATATATCATATGTACCCGAAAATGGTGCCATTAAAGAAAATAACTCGTTTGGCAAAAAAAAAAAAGCCCTTATACAGCGTTATTGACGGAACAATACAAAAATTACGGCTCTTGGAAAGCGGAGATGCAAAAACCAATTATTTTTGTTTAAAAATATTTTTAATGTGCAACTAAAATTTATATTCACCAAACCCGGTGAATTGCACAACAAGCAGAGCAGATGGGGCCTCTTTTAGCCTTTAAGATTAACGGGCAGGAGCGGCGGCGTGATACAGTGATTGTAAGTCTGTATCCTACAAAACAGAGAACGGCAGGGGTCTCTGTCATAGGTTTCAACTAGATCCGCGTCCTGATAGGCCGTATAACCCCTAAGTCTACAAAGTCAATAGCGAGTGCAGCATCTAAGTGGTTGACAGAGGGAGGGGGCTTCTTCTATACAATTGCAAGTGATCGCGGGGGTGCCAATGGTTGCTATGGCAACTGGGGGCCTAACAATGGCCTCCTGGCCTGCCATGTACAGAAGCCTATTAGGCCCTGCCAGAATGCAGTGTATTATACCAGCTAAGAGGTGATCGGATCCTCAAGTCCCCTAGTGGGACAAAAAACTAAAAAAAATGCTTTAGAAAAATAAATAAACAAAAATTGCCACTCTCTCTTTATAAAGTCATTATTAAAAAAATATATAAACCTATACACAACTGGTATTGCCACATCCATAAATACACAAAAATAATCACATCATTTATCCTGCGCGGTAAACGCTGTAAGAAAAATATTTAAAAAAATTACAGATATTCTGTTTTTTGGTCACATCACCTCCAAAACATTGGAATATAAAGCTACCAAAAAAATGTACCCCAAGATGGTACCAATAAAAACTACAGCATGTCCCGCAAAAAACGCGCCCTCACAGCTCTGCGGATGGAAAAATAAAAAGTTATGGCTCTCAGAATATGGCAACTTTATGTGTTTTTATTGTGAAAAAGAAGTAAAACATAAAAAAAAACTATATAAATTTGGAATGGCCGTAATCGCAGTTATCCGCCGAATAAAGTTACATGTCGTTTATACCACCCGGTGAACGCTGTAAAAAATACAACGCCACAATTGCTGTTTTATGATCACCTTGAATCTCGAGAAATTGAATAAAAAAAACATCCTGATATGCAGGCCACAGGGGCTGGCTGGCACATTTTAGCCTGGGGTGCAAGCCCACAGCACTGGACCAAGAGTAGCGGCCCATCCTTAGGCCTCATTTACACGAGCGTATGCGTTTTGCGCGCGCAAAAAACGCTGCGTTTTGCGCGCGTATGCATGGCGTATGCACTGCGTATACGCAGCCTTGTTGCGTTTTAAACGCGCAAAAGGCATTTGACAGCTCCGTGTGTCATGATGCGCGGCTGCGTGATTTTCACGCAGCCGCCATCATAGAGATGAGGTAGTCGAGGCCCGTCACTGTCCAAGGTGCTGAAAGAGCTAACTGATCGGCAGTAACTCTTTCAGCACCCTCGACAGTGAATGCCGATCACAATATACACCAACCTGTGAAAATAAAAAGACTTTCATACTTACCAAGAACTTCCTGCTTCCCCCAGTCCGGGCTCCCGGCCGTTGCCTTGGTGACGCGTCCCTCTCTTGCCATCCGACCCCACCTCCCAGGATGACGCCGCAGTCCATGAGACCGCTGCAGCCTGTGATTGGCTGCAGCTGTCATTTGGACTGAACTGTCATCCCGGGAGGTCGGACCGGAGTTATCGGTAAGTCAGAACGTCTTTTTTTTTTTACAGTTTCATGGATTTTCGGAGCGGAAGTCACTGTCCATGGTGCTGAACCAGTTTAACGCTTTCAGCACCGTGGACAGTGACTGTCTCCTGACGTCGCGTACCCGAACATTTTTTACCGGTTTCGGTCAAAACGA
This sequence comes from Rhinoderma darwinii, assembly GCF_050947455.1. Classification (NCBI taxonomy): domain Eukaryota; kingdom Metazoa; phylum Chordata; class Amphibia; order Anura; family Rhinodermatidae; genus Rhinoderma; species Rhinoderma darwinii. The sequence continues at coordinate 23,513,686 of NC_134698.1, forward strand.
GTTTGGCCGAACCCGGTGAAGTTCGGTGCGCTCATCTCGAATTTGACACTCCGTTTGGATGTTTGTAACCAGAAAAGCACGTGGTGCTTTTCTGTTTACATTCAGGAGTTTGACAGCTCTTGCGTGATTTTCGCGCATGCAACGCAGGACCGTCAGTGTGGCATGCGTTGTTTTCACGCACCCATTGAAGTCAATGGGTGCGTGTTGCGTGAAAAACGCACGATTATAGAACATGTCGTGAGTTTTACGCAACGCACTCACGCAGCGCAAAATACACGCATCGTCTAAACAGCCCCATAGACTATTATAGGTCCGTACGACACGCGTGAAAAGCACGCGCGTCGCACGCGCGTATAATACGTTCGTGTAAACGAGGCCTTAACCTGTTTACCTCCACCTTCGCTATAAAGGCGGCAGAGGAAACTGGGCTTTAAATTGTTAAAAGACGGCAGCTGATTATGTCTTCATGTTGGGATTGCACACGCAAACTAATCCCGCTTAGGGCCTGTTCACACCTCCGTCAGTGTTTCCGTTGAGCAGCAGAACAACAAAAATATCGTCTGGTTTCAAGTCATGGTGTCCGTGGTTATACCAAAAACAAAAGCGCAGCAGGCTGCGCTATTGTTTCCGGTATTTTTACCCAGATCTGTGATAGAACCTCCAAAGCAGATGTGAATCTGCTCTTACCGGCATATTGTTTCTGAATACTTCCGCCACACAATGATCATATAGTGAATAATATTACCATACTGTTACTGAATAAAAACACTGAACAAAACCAGGGGCGTAGCTAGGAAAGACTGGGCCCCATAGCAAACTTTTGACTGGGCCCCCCCCCTCCCCTGAGTGTCACACAACCCCCCCTTGTAGATAGTGCCTTTTTTACAGCCCCCCCTGTAGATAACGCCATACAGCCCCCACTGTAGAGAACGCCATACAGCCCCCCTGTAGATAGCGCCTTACAGCCCCCCTGTAGATAACGCCATACATCCCCCTGTAGATAACGCCATACAGCCCCCCTGTAGAGAACGCCATACAGCCACCTGTAGAGAACGCCATACAGCCCCCTGTAGATAACGCCATACAGCCCCCCTGTAGATAACGCCATACAGCCCCCCCTGTAGATAACGCCATACAGCCCCCCTGTAGATAGCATCATACATCCCCCTGTAGATAACGCCATACAGCCCCCCCTGTAGATAACGCCATACAGCCCCCCTGTAGATAACGCCATACAGCCCCCCTGTAGATAACGCCATACAGCCCCCTGTAGATAACGCAATAGAGCCCCCCTGTAGAGAACGCCATACAGCCCCCTGTAGGTAACGCCATACAGCCCCCCCTGTAGGTAACGCTACACGGCCCCACTGTAGGTAACGCTATACAGCCCCCCACTTTAGGTAATGCCATACAGCTCCCCCCCTTGTAGGTAAGGCCATACAGCCCACCTCCTTGTAGGTAACGCCATACAGCCCCCCAATGTAGGTAACACCATACAGCCCCCCCTGTAGGTAACACCATACAGCCCCCCCTGTAGGTAATGCCATACAGCCCCCCCTGTAGGTAACGCCATACAGCCCCCCCTGTAGGTAACGCCATACAGCCCCAAACCCCCAAAAATATCTGACCTATAGTGTGTCCTACAAAAGACATGTATCCCCTATCCACAGGATAGGGGATACATGTGTGATCGCTGGCAGCGATAGGGAGAACGGGGGACCGAAAGTCCCCCAAGTTCTCCATGACTAACCTCAGACTTCAGGAGTCTGCGCAGCTCAATAGAAATGAAAGGAGCGCTGGTCACGCATGCGCACAAGCGCGACCGGCGCTCCATTCATTTCTACGGAGCTGCCGACACAGACCCCGGAAGTCCGAGGTTTGTGATGGAGAACTTCAGGGGACTTTCGGTCCCCCGTTCTCCCTATGGCTGCAAGCGATCACACATGTATCCCCTATCCTGTGGATAGGGGATACATGTCTTTTGTAGGAACAACCCCTTTAATGGCAGAGCGGGGAGATACCTCCCTGCTCTGCCATAGTGTTTAGTGGCGTCGCGCTGTAGTAGCCATAGCGGCAGCTAGCGGAGCCTCCGGCCATGGTGGGGGCCCGTTCCGGCGGGCGACAAGGGCCCCCTCATGCCGCGTGCCCCGTAGCAGCTGCTACGGCCGCTACGGCGGTAGTTACGCCACTGCATATAGTCATAGATGCCGGTCCTACACAGGGGCTCTGTGTAGGACCAGTATAAGTAATTACAGCACAGTGACATCCAGTGACGATATAGGGGTAGATACCAGTCCTATACAGGAGCCCTACAGACCATATAAGTGATTACAGTACAATGACCATATAGTGGTAGACACCGGTTCTACACAGGGGCTCTACAGGCAATATAAGTGATTAAAGTATAGTGACATCCAGTGACCATATAGTGGTAAATACTGTTCCTACACAGGTCTGTAGACCATATACAGCACAGTGACATCCAGTGACTCAGAGGTGACGTCTTCTCAGATTAGATTTGTTCATTTTCCCTTTTCTTCTCCATCCTGCCCAGAGCGCTATGACGACTTCTTCTAGCCACGATCGCCTCTGCAGAATTTAAAATACAGACAAGTTGGTTTCCTGCTTTTCTAGCATTCATCCCACCTATGCCGCATCCTCTAAACAAACTCGTCACCCACAGTGCCCCAGATAGTAATAATGATACCCACTTTGTGCTCCACACAATAATAGTGCCCCCTTTGTGCAATCATATAGTAAACGTGCCTCCTTTATGCCCCCCATACAGTAATGCTGCCATTAACAGGCCCCCTTCTCCTCCTGGCCCAGTTGTGATTGTAGTTGTTGCTACCAGACCCAGATGGGAAAGGGACCCCCAGATAACAGTGGGCTGATATTTTTATCCTCTGACAGGAGACCCTGTGGGGATGGTGGCCCTAGGCATTTGCCCAGTTTGACCCCCTCCTAACACCAGCCCAGTAGAAAAGTGTTCTAACAGGCGTCACAGGTGTAGCGCAGCCATGGGGCTGGTCATGAGAATGATGGGGTCCTAAAAATCTACTGGTGGACCTGCCCAGCCCAGCTCACCCCTCGCAGGCCAGAGGGAAACATTACATTAGTTTCATGAGGTCATTATGAAGGCCCTAATATTTGGGAACCAGGTAGGGGAGGGCCCGACCACATCTGCCCGAAGCGAGGGCACCCGGTTTTTACTTGCACAATATTTTCCCAGCAACGTTTTCTAAACTGTAAAGAAAGAAAGGATCTAAAAAGAAGCAGAGCGTGTCAGAAAAGAGGGATAAGAAAGGACACCATCTATCAGTGAAACACCTGCCCCATAATACCTGGCTTGTTCACACAGAATTGCATCATAGCTTGCCACACATCTATGTATTATATATATTACTAAAGGCCCCCTAATAAAGGCCCCCTGGTCAGCCATCTTTGTACTCCTTTGAAGCCCTGCCAGAATGATGCATGTTATGGCAGCCTGGGGGCCTCTTGCAGGGCTTTAAAGGATACTGTCAGTTTAGCGATATACTGCAATACATTAGTATTGCAGTATATCATGTAAGCGATCCAATGATCGCTGGTTCAAGTCCTCTAGGGGGACTAATAAGAAAAAAAAACAGTTAAAGTTTTTCTTAAGGTTCCAAAAAAAAAATGGTTCAAGTTCAAAAACCCCTTTTTCCCATTTTTATTCCATAAAGCAATGTTAAAAAAAAGAATTAACGTTAACATAACTAGTGTCGCCGCGTCCATAAAAGTCTGAACTATCATAATATAGCGTTATTTAACTCGCTTGGTGAAAGCTGTAAAAAAAAAATAAATATATATATATATATATAAAATGTAAAAAGCAAATTGCTGGGGCGTGGCTTAGCGCGCAGCGAGAGCGGTCGCATGTTCTAGGAGCTCCGCAGTGAACCCGCGCCAATGTTATCCTGCAGACATCCTGAGGCCTCCTAAGGCTTTAAAAATACCGTCCAAACGATCTAGATGGTCGAGGGTGACTACCGGAGCCAGTATGAGCCCCACCAGAGGTCAGTCGGCCGCGGAGAAGCTGCAAGGCTTTGCACGGGGTGAGGGGCAAGATGGCGGCCGCACTCCTCTGCCTCAGCGCTCTAAAGGAGGAGAAGCATGCTAAAACACGATTTTACGCCTGACACGCAGGCTACCGGAAATTACTTATAATGGGGCAAAAGTCTCTATATTCCCTGACCTCGGCTGACTTGCAAAAGAGACGTGCGACATTTCTTGCTGTTAAGAGGCGCCTGAGAGATCTGGGTATTCCATACTCCATGTCATATCCAGCTAGGTTGCGAATTGTGGATGGAGAAAGATCCGTTTTTTTTCAACTCCCCGCAGGATGCTGATGAATGGGTGAGAAGCAAGCGCCCACCTCGACGGAACTAATTCTGCCTAATAACACAGATGGAGTTTCGTGTAAGGATGACTGATGATGTTGGGCTATACTGAATCACCGGACTTCCATGACTAATCGTAGGATTTCGGGAACATTCCATTCTGATGGTGATCTGGACTGGGTCTGACAGAGATCGGTTAGACCTACTGCCTGGCTAGTGCGACTTTTTGTGTCCTTGGATTTGTGGGGCGCCATACCTGAGGAGGCTGCCGCACGTCCCCTTAATGGTGGAAGCTTAACTAAGTTGCTGTTTGGCGCGGGTATTACCCCCGTATACTTAAATGCCACGTTTTTGGGCACGCTCCGGAAATGTAACATGCATCTACATGCATTGTCGGTATTGTTCTACTATTTACAATCTGTTCTTTTGGGTTCTAGGTTGGAATGTGCCTTGGGTGCGGGCAGTTATGATACCACTCATGTACAAATGTAAACGCATAAGGGATGCACCGAATAATTATCAGCTGCTTCTGAGAAAGGCGGGATTGTTGATGTATTTCAGGCATTGTGGATCTCTCCTACATGTGAGAAGTATATTTTATGAATGTCTTCTTTAACTGTAATGTCGTGGAATGTGAGGGGTATGGGCAGCCCGCAGAAGAGAGTAATATTGTATGGTTATATTCGCAAAGTTAACCCTCATATATTGTGCCTCCAGGAGACGCATTTAACACCTGCTAAAATGAAAACTGTTCTTAGGCCCTGGGTCCAGTGGTCTAGCCACTCATATCACACATCGTACTCGAGGGACGTGTTCATTTTGGTACACAAATCTGTGAGATGGGAAGCTATCCATACTAAAACCGATAGTGAGGGTACATTCCTCCACCAGCATCTTTACAGATTTTGCATATGGCGGCTACCTTTGCTGCAACATATCCGACTGCTAAAGTGTTGGGCATGGGAGATTTTAACATGGTTGTGAACTGCAGTCTGGATAGGTTTAGTGCTTCTTCTGGGCAGGACCATGTACCCCCCGCCATATCTGTACTGGGTTTACTGTTTGCTGAGATGGGATGGACAGAACTTTACCGATATAAACACCCAACAACTAAAGTGTATTCCTCCCTAGGCAGAAACTCCCTATCCTGCATAGACTATATGTTGGGAAATTCTCTCATTGTACCTTTGGTTGAATCTGTCACATAAATCTAGAGCGGCGTCTGATCATTCTCCTATGGTGACCAGCTTTAGTCTCCCTGGCCCCTCCTTACCTAGGAGCTGGAAAATACACCCCTTTTGGTTGACCCTGACAGGCCCTCAGGATAGGATCCCTGAACAACTTGACTTGGATATGTAGAGTCGAGTGATCAGTAATTATTCCTTACCCCCTTAAGAATAATAACACATGACACCAAGGTTGGATTTTAATGGCCACAGCAGCCGTTTATTATAAATTTTATAAAATTAGAAATTTTATAACCAAACCTTAAATAACCTAGAATTCCCCAACATTGGAATTCTTCCAGAATAAACATACCAAACCCTTAACAGGGTCAATATAAATAACACCCATAACATGACCAGGGGAAGCCCTTGAGGTTACCACAACTTAGAAAAGATAGCCATCTGCCACCACCACTTGTTTTTACCTCCAGCCGTAACCCGGCTCGAAGGCACCGCTCACTTCTTGCAGATGGCTTTGCCCATAAAGCACTTCAAAGGGGTAACACGCTAAGAAGCCTTCATATTTTGGGGGACGCATACCCCTGATGCGACCCCCCCACCAGTTTTACTGACCAACCTCAAGGACTCCCCCCGCCACTGCGACATGGACCTTGACCACCTCAAGCCCAAGAGCTCCTCCACACCAACACCCCTCTTTCAATCCCGTCTGCTAGGGCCAAACTCCACAAATCCATCCCCACCTCATTCAAATGCACCCCATCCTGTCTCCAATAACAACCTACACCCGCTTCCAGGTCCCTGTGCCTGACCACCACACCTCGATTTTTTGCCACAAATGCCGACACCGCCCTATTCACTTTTATTCTGGCCTGATTGAGCCTCTCCACGGATCGGGCAAAGCGCCATGTCTTTCTGGGCACAATATCTGACCAGACTATAATCAGGCCCGGGTGTAACGCCCATAAACACAACAAATTGTGCTTAATATCCCTCACCAAATCACGAAAAGGGCGCACACTCAAGTCATTCCCCCCAACATGTAAAACTAAAATCTCGGGAACCCGGTCTAGCTGCGTATACACCTGAAACTCTGGTAACACCCTGGACCAAACCATTCCTCGGAAACCAAGCCAATGCAGGACAGCATCCTCCCGCGGAATCCTCAGTTGTCGACCATCCGGGCGAACTTCCGCCCTTAGTGCGCCCCAATACACAAAGGAGTGCCCCAAGATCCAAACCAGCAAAGGACGCGAACCTGCGAAAGAAAGAAAACACACACATCTTACAAATCCCATTCGCACTCTATCTTCCACAGGCACAACATACCCCCTAGCAACCTTTTAACAGTCTGACAGCAAATGAGGCCGAACATAAGTGCGGAAACGGTTAGACTCCCATCTCCCAATACGCCTAACCCCTGACTCATCCAAACCCCATCACACCGCTTCAGTTGCTGCACCAATTCTAAACGAATGGGAAGAATACTCAGCTGACTTCAACCCAATTGCCAGCAAACAGCGCTTAAACACTGCCCCAAATTGGAACCTGGATAAAAAGGACCTGTCTTCATGAGGCAATAACGGAACCCCCGTTGCCCCCACCTGTACCCCAAAAGCAGACATACACTGTACCGGACACACCGCCGAACGCCCGATAGCAAACAACACAATCCGCGTCCCCTTACCCACCGTGTCAGTTTTTGACCTGCGCATCAGCAAACAACTCCACATCCTCTTGACTTATTCCCCCCGCACGCAACCAACTCGGCGACACCAATTCACCCACTCTAAATGCCCAAAAAAAGGCTAACGAAAAAACCAAGCGAAACAATCGGACTTCAAAGGCCGAACTACAAACCACCTCCACCGCCGTACCCAACAAGCAAAGAATCCGGTAAGAAACTGGCCGCCGCCGATCTACCGACCCTCTCCCCCTGCGAATACCTTTTAATTCTTGAATCGCCAAAAATTCCTTGGTCACGTCTATTTCGCCATGCAATTTCAAACGAAACGCCACAGCGGACACAAACGTATTCACTTTTGCTACAGACATACCTGACTCATACACATCCCCCAACCAATACAAAAAGGCCACCAGCCTGTCCCGGTCTGACCGGACGTCGCCCAAACCTCTCAACCAAAGCTCCCATTGAGCCCAGCCAGCCCTATATGCTGCCCACGTAGAACTTGCCAATGATCGCTCAATCAATGCTCCTGCCACAGAGAAACCAACTCCCAAAGATGATCCGGGCACACCATGCCAATCTGCTCCGCTCCCGGCGCCAGCTCACGAAAACGATCGCACTGTGAGCGAGAAAGGGCATCAGCAACACAATTGTCAACCCCCGGCACATGCACCGCCACCACCCAAGCATTTAACGACAAACAAACCAGCACCAAATGCCGCAACAGTTGAACCACCGGAGGAGACGACGCCGAGATGTTATTGATAGCCAACACCACCCCCAGATTATCGCAGTGAAAATGAATCTTCTTGTCCCTGAGCCTATCCCCCCAGATGGTCACAGCGACCACGATAGGAAATAGCTCGAGCAGGGCCAGGTTTTTTGTCAGACCGTTTTCCACCTAGCTAACCGGCCACCCCCCAGCACACCACTGGCCACCACAATAGGCCCCAAAACCGCCCCCTCCAGCCGCATCTGTAAACAAGTCCAGATCCACGGAATCGAAAGCCCCAGCCATCCACAGGGACCGCCCGTTGTACTGTCCCAAAAACCGATGTCACACTTCCAAGTCGGCCCGATGCTCCCCTCTCAATCTTACAAAGTGATGCGGTGCCACCACACCAGCAGTCGCCGCCGCCAAACGCCTACTAAACACTCTGCCCATGGGCATGATCCCATACGCAAAGTTTAACTTCCCTAACAATGACTGCAGACTGCGTAATGTGACCTTTTTAAGCCGAGACAACGCCTGAACCTCCAAACGAAGGGCCACCAACTTATCCTCCGGAAGCCTGCATTCCATTAAAACCAAATCGATTTCAATGCCTAAAAAACGAATAACCGTAACATGCCCCTCTGTTTTGTCAGGAGCCAGCGGGACTCCAAAATCCCTCATGACTCTCTGCAACGCAAACAAAATATTGGCGCACATCGCCGATCTGCCCGGGCCAACACACAAAAAATCATCAAGGTAGTGAATAACTGAATTCACACCTGCGACGTCCCGAGTTACCCATTCCAAAAATGAACTAAATGCCTCAAAATAGGCTCAAGACAGGGAACAACCCATCGGCAAACAATGATCCACAAAAAATTCCCCTCCCAAAAACAACCCAACAACCGTTGACTCTTGGGATGAATCGGCAGTAACCGAAAAGCCGCCTCAATATCAGTTTTTGACAACAAGGCACCTGCACCCGCTTCGCGAACCAACGCCACTGCCTTATCAAACGACGCGTACACCACCGAACACAACACCGGATCAATACCATCATTAACCGATGCACCCCGGGGAAAAGAAAGATGATGTATCAACCGAAACTTGTTCGGCTCACGCTTAGGCACCACACCCAACGGGGAAACAACAAGATCCGACACAGGTGGTTCCACAAAAGGCCCTGACATGCGACCCAAAACCACATCTTTACGAAGTTTTTCAGTCACCACCCCGGCATGCTGATAAGCGAACCGGAGATTCCGACGAGTCACTGGAATGTCATAAGGAGGAGAAGGAATTACAAAGCACATGCTAAACAGATCCGCAATCAATTGCGCCCCAGTCCTATCCGGATATCTACTTAGAAAGGGGGCCATCCTTTCCAGCTTCACCGGCGTCACCCCCTTGACCAGCTGAACCCCCTGGTCCACCTCCCTTCTTGCCTTTTCGCAAACACTTCGACGCGCCATGAGATGACCCGCTGCAATGGGAACACACGTGCTTGAACTTGCACGCTGCCCCAAATTTACACTGGCCGTCGTTAAACTGCCAGCAGAAACCGAGTTTTGAACCGGAACCTTGACTGGACTAACCGACCTGCCCTACAGACCCTCCGCTCCCTGGAAAGGACTGTCCCGGCTTAACCGGAGCAGTCACCCTCAACCACAATGCGATATTTTTCTGATCCCATCTAATGCTGGGCCGCACCGCCTTCCGCTGCCGAAATTGCTCATCATAACGCAGCCAAGCCATACCGCCATACGCACGATGCGCCTCACCGATAGCATCCATATAAGAAAAAATCGCGGAACAATTTTCCGGCGCCTTTTCCCCAACACTAGCCAAGATCGCGAAGGCCCGCAGCCAATTCACAAATGTTTGCGGAATGAGCCGATAACGCAGACGTTCCTCCTCTTCCTTCTTACTCTCATCCCTCTTCCCTTTATCCAAATTAAATTTTGCCAATGGAAGGAGAGAAAATATCTCCACATACTCGTCCTTCCAAATGCGCTCCTGAACTTTCTGTTTCAAATGCGCCCTCAACGGGCCCTCAAAACAGACATAAACCTCACCTCTTGCTCTATCATCCAACCGCACCCTGTCACCCTCTTGAGCCCCGTCTGTCTGCACCGACACAGCCACCGCCCCCGCACTTGCACCCTATATTGAGGCTGCCCTACCAACGGCGGCGCCGTCCAAACCGCAACCGCGGACACCCCCGCCGATACCGGGGCCTGCGACCTATCTAATCTGTTGACCAGCTCGCGCAAGCATCCCACTAAGTCATCAATACCGCTACCACCTCCTCCGGAAGACCCGTCAACAGCCGTAGAACCCGCCGCATCCCCTGCACCCCCCAACATGCGCGTATTAGGAGAAGAGAAAGAAGAAAAACACCCACCTGGCTGCTCAGGCGCTGTGATCCCGCTAGCCGGACGAACTTGAACACGCCGATGCTCAACATCGTCTCCTTCTTCTAAGTCACCCGCTGTCTGCGACCGCTGCCCGCACCCACAATGCAAGCACGGAGATCCCTGACCAGACTGTCCCGAAGGGCCGGCCTCCATACTAGCCCTGATGCTGATAGGGCCAGCCGCCTGCTGCCCGTTATGCGGTATTCAGAGCTCAGACCGCACTCCACGGCCCACCGGACTCGCCATTCTTCCGGACTCAGACCTCGAAGCAGCCAGCCCCCTGATTGGCACCTCACCAGGCGGGGCTGCCGACATCCCCGCATCTTGCACCACACCAGATGGAGGGGGGGTATTTGGGAAGCCAGGAGCCAACCCCCCCCCCTAGCCGCCAAGCACCGCCGCAGCTGGGGATTTCTGCCAGGCCGGGACCACCGAGGGGATGCAGCTCTCCCTGGAGACCGGCCTGCACCGACCCTGAAGGGGCTTCCCCTGCGGCGCCGTACCCGCGGGATTTCGTCAGGGCTAAGTCTCCCTGGGGGTCTGGCACGCCGTGACCTGCGAGCAGGCACGACCTCAGGTGAACAGACATCGGACATGATCCCTCCACTAGCCAGAGGGCTGAGCAGCAGAGGGCTGCCTAAATTTAAGTCCAGCACTACAGGGGACGACAGGGAAGAAGCCGCCCCACCCCCCTCCCTGGACACTGCGCGATGAGAGCGCCGGGGCCCAGCTGCCTGGGGCACAGTCAGCCCCACAAGTCTCGTCACCTGCTCCTCGAACCATCCGACATCCTGCTGATCAACTGCCGCCCGGAGTCGCTCCACAAGCTCACTGAAAGATGCCATCTCCAACGAGCAGGTAAGTAAATATAACACTACAACGCTGCTGCTGCTCCTCCTGTTGCTGTGTTACCTCCCGCTGTCTCCCTCGCACTGAGGAAAACAGCGGGAAGCCTGAGACTCCCACCCCCTCCCTCCTCCCTTCCAAACCACTCCCCTTCACTCCCTGCTACTCAACCTTAACCCCTTCCTCACCTGTTCCCTCCTATCCTGTCATGGCGGCCTCCCCTTATTCCCTGCAGTCGGCAGTGCAGCCGCTCATGGAGGTATTTAATATAGAAAATAGCACATTTGAAAATTCCAGCATTGCATGGGATACTGTGAAGGCCTATCTTAGAGGGTGTCTCCGGTCCACTATTTCCTATTTAAAAAAGGACTCTTCCAGAATTGAGTCAGAGTTGGAGAAGCAATGCGCAGCTCTAGAGGGTAAATACACTGCTGATCCCACTGACATAAATAAAGATTTATGGCTGCAAATGGGGCGGAAATACCTATTACTGCTACAGGAAAAGGCAAATAGGAAGATATTTTTGCGAAGCAATCGTATTTTGAGTTGGGTAACCAGTCCAGCAAACTCTTGGCCCACTTAATCCATAAAAACTCTAAAAGCCCGGCTATTCTCAAAATTCACAGTAGCTCTGGGGATTGTTTGATGGACTCCCAAGGAATAGCCGAGGCATTTGTGCAGTTTTACAGGGAGCTATATACCTTTCAATCCAGTTATGATATGTCTGAGTTTCAGTACTATATGGATGGTATTTCGTTCCCAACACTGAGTGTAGAAGGTAGAGCAGCCCTGGAAGCTGATGTGACTGAGGAGAAGATACGGGAATCCTTGAAAGGTATGTCAAAATGGAAAGCATCGGGTATAGAGCAGGGGTCTCAAGCACGCGGCCCGCGGGCCGCATGCGGCCCCTGAGGCTGTCATCTGCGGCCCGCGGGACACAGAGCCGCTAGTATCGGCTCTGCTCCGAGACTCTGGAATTCCCTGACATCGCTGTCCACATATGAACAGCGATGTCTGGGGCTTCCCCAGAGCCGGAGTCCCCGGCAGAGCGCTAGTACAGGCTCTGCTCCGGGACTCTGTGGAATTCCCTGACATCGCTGCCCATATATGGACAGTGTGTCAGGGTCTTGCCGAGAGCGGAGCAGAGCGCTGGTGTCGGCTCTGTTCCTGGACTCTGTGGAATTCCCTGACATCGCTGTCCACATATGAACAGCTATGTCTGGGGCTTCCCCAGAGCCGGAGTCCCGAGCAGAGCGCTGGTGTCGGCTCTGCTCCGGGACTCTATGGAATTCCCTGACATCGCTGTCCACATATGAACAGCGATGTCTGGGGCTTCCCCAGAGCCGGAGTCCCGGGCAGAGCGCTAGTACAGGCTCTGCTCCGGGACTCTGTGGAATTCCCTGACGTCGCTGCCCATATATGGACAGTGTTTTAGGGTCTTCCCCAGAGCGGAGTCCCGGGCAGAGCGCTATTATCGGCTCTGCTCCGGGACTCTGGGGGAGCCTCTGACATCGCTGTCCATACATCGACAATGATGTCAGGGGCTTCCCCAGAGCAGGAGTCCCAGTGATGTCAGGAGCACAGCTGGAGTCCCAGGAAGAGCCTACTAGCGCTCTGCCTGGGACTCCAGCTCTGGGGTTGCCCCTGACATCTCTGTCCATATATGGACAGTGATGTCAGGAGCAGAGCTGGAATCCCAGGCAGAGTGCCAGAAGCGGCTCTGCTCCGGGACTCCAGCTCTGGGCAAGCCCCTGACATCACTGGGGCAGCCTCTACAGAGGGCACTGGGGCAGCCTCTACAGAGGGCACTGGGGCAGCCTCTACAGAGGGCACTGGGTCAGCCTCTACAGAGGGCACTGGGGCAGCCTCTACAGAGGGCACTGGGGCAGCCTCTACAGAGGGCACTGGGGCAGCCTCTACAGAGGGCACTGGGACAGCCTCTACAGAGGGCACTGGGGCAGCCTCTACAGAGGGCACTGGGGCAGCCTCTACAGAGGGCACTGGGGCAGCCTCTACAGAGGGCACTGGGACAGCCTCTACAGAGGGCACTGGGGCAGCCTCTACAGAGGGCACTGGGGCAGCCTCTACAGAGGGCACTGGGGTAGCCTCTACCGAGGGCACTGTGGCAGCCTCTACAGAGGGCACTGTGGCATTATCTACAAGTGGGTGTATGGCAGTATCTGAAGAGGACACTGGCATTATCTAGGGGTGTGTTGCATTATCTACAGAGGGCACTGTGGCCTTATCTACAGAGGGCACTGTGGCCTTATCTACAGAGGGCACTGTGGCCTTATCTACATAGGGCACTGTGGCCTTATCTACAGAGGGCACTGTGGCCTTATCTACAGAGGGCACTGTGGCCTTATCTACAGAGGGCACTGTGGCCTTATCTACAGAAGGCTCTGTGGCCTTATCTACAGAGGGCACTGTGGCCTTATCTACAGAGGGCACTGTGGCCTTATCTACAGAGGGCACTGTGGCCTTATCTACAGAGGGCACTGTGGCCTTATCTACAGAGGGCACTGTGGCATTATCCACAGAGGGCACTGCGGCTGCATCCACAGAGGGCACTGCGGCAGCATCCACAGAGGGCACTGCGGCAGCATCCAAAGAGGGCACTGCGGCAGCATCCAAAGAGGGCACTGCGGCAGCATCTACAGAGGGCACTGCGGCACTATCTAAAAAGGGGCTGTCCAATCTTGACATGTGTGCTAACTGAGTCGCCGGACTGCATTTAGCGACACTTAAACTGGAAAGCTGGATTGTTGAAATAAGCACGTGGAGAAATATCTCAAATTTTAAACCTAGCGCTATTATAGTAATGTATTATTATTATTCTAGTAATATAGTGTTATAGTAGTTCAAATAACTAATTGATTAACAATAATTTTGTATTGTATCAAATTTGAAAGTAATGCGGCCCGTCAACTTCCCATTTATTCTATATGCGGCCCACTTACCTGGCCGAGTTTGAGACCCCTGCTATAGAGGTATACCACAAATACTCAGACCATCTCATTCCCTCACTATGCGCTATGTTTTCTTATGCCCTTGGTGTGTGGCAATTACCAGATAGCATGTATGATGCCACTATTATTGTCCTGTTAAAACCCGATAAAGACCCTATGGAATGTGGCTCCTATCGTCCGATATCGTTATTAAAAAATGACTACAAACTACTTACTAAAATTCTGGCAAACAGACTTAATAAAGTCATTTCCCAAGTTATTCATGATGACCAGTCCGGCTTTATGCCAGGGAAGTCTACCTCCGATAACATCCGGAGGGTGCAGATTCTTGCTCAGATAGGGGGTGCTATAAAGGCTGATTGGGCAATGGCGTCTCTGGACGCTGCGAAAGCCTTTGATTCCATTGAATGGGTATAACTGCTGTAGACTTTGGAGAGGTTTGGGTTTGGTCCACAGTTCCTTTGATGGATTTCGCTCCTATACAAGGCGCCGAGGGCACAAATTCTGGTGAATGGTGAACTATCCCCATATTTCAGTTTACAGAGAGGTACTAGGCAGGGATGTCCGTGCTCTCCCCATTGCTTTTCGCTCTTGCTATTGAACCATTATCTATACGTATACGACAACACCCTGCGTACAAAGGGATTTGTTTGGGGGGCAGGGAGGATAGAATTGGCTTATTTGCAGACGACATGGTTCTTTTTACGTCCCAGCCAATTGTGACATTACCCCAGGCGATTACTACTCTGGAGATATTTGGGAGATTCGCTGGACTCCATATCAACTGGACTAAGTCTTTTTTTATGCCCTTACACGGGGTGGGATGGCCAGACTCCATACATGGCTTACAGGTGGTTTCCTCATTTAAATACCTAGGTATTATTATCAATCTGTATCATGGGGATGATCATTCCACTAATATATTGTTGCTACTGGAATACGTAAAGGTTAAGTTTAGGATCTGGAGCGCTCTTCCCCTAGCAGTGACTGGCAGAATAAACTTAATTAAAATGGTCGTTCTTCCCAAATGTCTTTATGTCCTCGAACACGCAGCGACACCAGTGTTTAAAACATTTTTCAAGCAGATACATGCCTTATTTCCAGCATTTATTTGGGGTTCCAATCGATCTAAGCTCAGTCTCACTACTTTGCAGCGTCCCAAAACATTAGGAGGAGCAGCCTTGCCAGATCTCTACCTCTATTATTTGGCTGGGCAATTTAGATATTTGAAAGTTTGGGTCGCCAACATGACCTTGCCGAATAGGGAACATCATCTGGCGTTTCATCTGCAAATGACCACTCTCTGGCCAGTATTAGAGGGGTCCCTGACTGCAATTCAAAATGTATTGCCCATTCATAGGGTGGCGTCTCAGGTGTGGATGGCTGCGAAAAGCATTTATGGGTACTCTGATGTACAAACTGATATGCCGTTATGGTTTAACCCACTCCTCTCCCAGATGTCAGATGCTTTGTCTCCCTCCTTTTGGATTCAGCACGGGGTATGCACTGTTGGGGATATGTATGAGGATAATATTCTTAAATCGTTTACACAACTGCAGTCTGGCTTTGCAATACCTAGGACTGCCTTTTACAGATACCTACAATTGCGCCATGCTCTCGGGGCCCAGTACCCTTCCTCTGACACTGCATTCTCGCAATTTCCTCTGATAGGAATTTTTAGATCCAAAGGCACCAGAGGTTTGATATCTGCCATATACACATCTCTCATATCGACCAAATTAGCCAGAACACCCCTGCAGGTAAAAGACAAATGGACTACACAGATACCTGACCTTACAGAAGGGGATTGGGACGAGATCCTATCCTCTCCACTATTTGTGTCTCCAGCCGCTAACAATAGGATGATACAAATATCCATAATCCATCAAAGTTACCTTACTCCTGTTAGATTACACAAAATGGGTAGATACCCGAGCACGGAATGTCACAGGTGCCGGTACCCTAGGTCAGACTTTTGGCACATGATCTGGGCATGTCCATTTATTTCCTCTTTTTGGGAAGAGGTAGTTGGGGCAGCTACTGGAATTCTGCATATACCAGTCCCAGTTAGTCCACAAGTTTGTTTGTTTGGTATGCTACAGGATGAACATTGGCCTCATTATTTGAAAATATTCCTCCTCCCACTACGGCTAAATGGAAATCACTTGTGAATTCTATCATTCCGTATGAGAGGATAATGTATAGACAGAGAGGATGCATTGATAAATTCTATAAGATATGGGAAGCCTGGTGTGACTCTGCGGTGACTCAGTATACCCCACACAGGTATAATGACCTCCGCCGGTCATTGACACACAATTGAAGCTACTGGGTTGTGGATCTACAGTATATAATTCATAAAATAGTGTCTTGATTTGTTTTGTTTTTTTGCCTTTGGATACATGTTAAATGTCTGAATACATGTCTGTATTTCTCCTTTATTTGAAATGTTGGTGTGTTATGTCTCACACACATCTCTGCCTTATTTTCTGTATTATGTGCATGGCATGATTGCATTTGTACTACGATTCTTCAATAAAACGAGTTTACAAAAAAAAAAAGTAAATTGCTGTTTTTTGGTCACCTTAGCGCTCCAAACAAATAGAATAAAAAGTGATCAAAAAGTCGCTTGTACCCCAAAATGGTATCGGTGAAAACTACAGCTCGCCCCGCAAAATGTAAGCCCTCACACCGGTATAGTGACGGAAAAATAAAAAAAAGTTATGGCTCTCAGAATAAGGTGACACAAAACATTATTTTTCTTAGGGGGGATTCACACGAGCGTGTATTCGGTCCGTGCGGGCCGCGTGGTTTTCACGCGCCACGCATCGACCAATACAAGTCTATGGGGCAGTACAGACAGTCCGTGCTTTTTGCGCAGCGTTTGTTCGCTGCGTACAAAACGCGACAGGTTCAATAACTCTGCGTATTTCGCGCATCACGCACCCATGAGTCAATGGGTGCGTGAAAACCACGCAGGTTGCACGGAAGCACTTCCGTGCGAACCGACTGAAACAGCGCACCAGCTGTCAAAAGGATGAATGTAAACAGAAAAGCACCACGTGCTTTTTTGTTTCCGAACATCCAAACGGAGTGTCTTTGAGATGAGCGAACCCGGACAAGCGAACCGAACTTCACCGGGTTCGGCCGAACTCGTTTTGGCCGAACCCGGCAAAAAAATGTCCGGTACGTGACGTCAGGACATAGTCACTGTCCAGGGTGCTGAAAGAGTTAAACTGTTTCAGCACCATGGACAGTGACTACCGATCCCAAAAAACATGAACCTGTAAAAAAAAAGAAGTTCTGACTTACCGATAACTCCCGGCTTCTTCCTCCAGTCTGACCTCCCGGGATGACAATTCAGTCCAAGTGACAGCTGCAGCCAATCACAGGCCAAGCACAGGCTGAAGCGGACACATGGACTGCCGCGTCATCCAGGGAGGTGGGGCCCGATGTCAAGAGAGGCGCGTCACCAAGGACGCGTCACCAAGGCAACGGCCGGGAGGGCAGATCTCGGTAAGTACGAACTTTTTTTTTTTTTAACAGGTTGCTGTATATTGTGTTCGACATTCACTGTCGAGGGTGCTGAAAGAGTTACTGCCGATCAGTTAGCTCTTTCAGCACCTTGGACAGTGACGGGCGTCGACTAGCCTCATCTCTATGATGGCGGCTGCGCGAAAATCACGCAGCCGCGCATCATACACGGATGACACACGCAGCAAATGTCAAATGTTTTTTGCGCGCGCAAAACGCTGCGTTGTTTGCGCGCGCAAAAACGCAACGTCCGTCTGTATCTGCCCTTAGGCAAATAGTTTTATTTTTTCTAAAAGTGGTAAAACATAAAACAAAACATAACAATGTGGTATCGCCGTAATCGCCGTTAAAACAAAACCCCCCAAAAAATGGCGTAATTGCTGTTTTTTTGCCTATTTCACATCACAAATAATTTTTGATTCAGCTTCCCAGTATATTATGCTGTAGAATAAATGGCGCCATGAAAAACTACAACTTGTCCCGCAAAACACAAGCCCTCATAAGGCTGCGTCGACGAAAAAATATAAAAAAAGTTATGGCTTTTGGAAGGCAGGAAGGAAAAGGCTAAAATGAAAATCTCAAATTGGCCGTGTACTTAAGGGGTTAAAGTTTATTCAGTATACAGTAAGCATTTCTGCAACTTTCTAATATACTTTGTGTTTCATTATTCCGTCATTTAGAGACTAAAAATCTGTTACAGGGCCCATCAGGGTAAGGTGACTTTTCTCTTTATTGGTGCAAAGGGGGCCTAACTTATCTATGGTAAAACACAGGGGCCTAACTTATCTATGGTAAAACACAGGGGCCTAACTTATCTATGGTAAAACACAGGGGGCCTAACTTATCTATGGTAAAACACAGGGGGCCTAACTTATCTATGGTAAGACACAGGGGACCTAACTTATCTATGGTAAAACACAGGGGGCCTAACTTATCTATGGTAAAACACAGGGGGCCTAACTTATCTATGGTAAAACACAGGGGCCTAACTTATCTATGGTAAAACACAGGGTGCCTAACTTATCTATGGTAAAACACAGGGGCCTAACTTATCTATGGTAAAACACAGGGGGCCTAACTTATCTATGGTAAAACACAGGGGCTTAACTTATCTATGGTAAAACACAGGGGCCTAACTTATCTATGGTAAAACACAGGGGGCCTAACTTATCTATGGTAAAACACAGGGGGCCTAACTTATCTATGGTAAAACACAGGGGGCCTAACTAATCTATGGTAAAACACAGGGGCCTAACTTATCTATGGTAAAACACAGGGGGCCTAACTTATCTATGGTAAAACACAGGGGACCTAACTTATCTATGGTAAAACACAGGGGGCCTAACTTATCTATGGTAAAACACAGGGGGCCTAACTTATCTATGGTAAAACACAGGGGGCCTAACTTATCTATGGTAAAACACAGGGGGCTTAACTTATCTACGGTAAAACACAGGGGACCTAACTTATCTATGGTAAAACACAGGGACCTAACTTATCTATGGTAAAACACAGGGGGCCTAACTTATCTATGGTAAAACACAGGGGGCCTAACTTATCTATGGTAAAACACAGGGGGCTTAACTTATCTACGGTAAAACACAGGGGACCTAACTTATCTATGGTAAAACACAGGGGACCAAACTTATCTATGGTAAAACACAGGGGGCCTAACTTATCTATGGAAAAACACAGGGACCTAACTTATCTATGGTAAAACACAGGGGCCTAACTTATCTATGGTAAAACACAAGCGGCCTAACTTAACTATGGTAAAACACAGGGGGCCTAACTTATCTATGGTAAAACACAGCGGGCCTAACTTTTTATTTTTGGTGTCTAGTTTCTTCCATTTTACTGCCGCTGCCGCCGAGTAAGTTGCACCGCAAAGGGGTCACTAAGACCATGTTCACACGGTGGATTTTGCTTGGTGGGTCCCGCTGCAAAATCGGCCGCAGAATTATTCCTGCCGTCAACCAAAAGATTCCTACTCCCATTCACTTCAGACCGGGCAGGGCGCTTCTTTTGCCCGCTAGTTGAAAAAATCAGCTAGCGGTAAAAAGAAGCATCTGCCTCCCACTGAAATAGAGATCTGCAGAACATTGCTCTCTCCTCTCTACATCCTGACAGTACATAGTGATATATTCTGCAGATTATTGCCCAACTGACTTCTCTAGAGATCTGCAGAACATTGCTCCTCTACCTCCTGACAGATACATAGTGATATATTCTGCAGATTATTACACCACTGACTTCTCTAGAGATCTGCAGGACATTGCTCCTCTACCCCTGACAGATACATAGTGATATATTCTGCAGATTATTACACCACTGACTTCTCTAGAGATCTGCAGAACATTGCTCCTCTACCTCCTGACAGAAACATAGTGATATATCCTGCAAATTATTACACCACTGACCTCTCTAGAGATCTGCAGAACATCGCTCCTCTAACTCCTGACAGATACATAGTGATATATTCTGCAGATTATTACACCACTGACCTCTCTGGAGATTTGCAGAACATTGCTCCTCTACCTCCTGACAAATACATAGTGATATATTCTGCAGATTATTACACCACTGACCTCTCCGGAGATCTGCAGAACATTGCTCCTCTACCTCCTGACAGATACATAGTGATATATTCTGCAGATTATTACACCACTGACTTCTCTAGAGATCTGCAGGACATTGCTCCTCTACCCCTGACAGATACATAGTGATATATTCTGCAGATTATTAAACCACTGACCTCTCTAGAGATCTGCAGAATATTGCTCCTCTTCCTCCTGACAGATACATAGTGATATATTCTGCAGATTATTATACCACTGACCTCTCTAGAGATCTGCAGAACATTGCTCCTCTAACTCCTGACAGATACATAGTGATATATTCTGCAGATTATTACACCACTGAACTCTCAAGAGATCTGCAGAACATCGCTCCTCTAACTCCTGACAGATACATAGTGATATATTCTGCAGATTATTACACCACTGACCTCTCTAGAGATCTGCAGGACATTGCTCCTCTACCCCTGACAGATACATAGTGATATATTCTGCAGATTATTAAACCACTGACCTCTCTAGAGATCTGCAGAACATTGCTCCTCTTCCTCCTGACAGATACATAGTGATATATTCTGCAGATTATTATACCACTGACCTCTATAGAGATCTGCGGAACATTGCTCCTCTTCCTCCTGACAGATACATAGTGATATATTCTGCAGATTATTACACCACTAACCTCTCTAGAGATCTGCAGGACATTGCTCCTCTACCCCTGACAGATACATAGTGATATATTCTGCAGATTATTAAACCACTGACCTCTCTAGAGATCTGCAGAACATTGCTCCTCTACCCCCTGACAGATACATAGTGATATATTCTGCAGATTATTACACCACTGACTTCTCTAGAGATCTGCAGAACATTGCTCCTCTACCTCCTGACAGATACATAGTGATATAGTCTGCATATTATTACACCACTAAACTCTCTAGAGATCTGCAGAACATTGCTCCTCTACCTCCTGACAGATACATAGTGATATATTCTGCAGATTATTACACCACTAACCTCTCTAGAGATCTGCAGAACATTGCTCCTCTACCCCCTGACAGATACATAGTGATATATTCTGCAGATTATTACACCACTGACGTCTCTGGAGATCTGCAGAACATTGCTCCTCTACCTCCTGACAGATACATAGTGATATAGTCTGCATATTATTACACCACTAAACTCTCTAGAGATCTGCAGAACATTGCTCCTCAACCCCCTGACATATACATAGTGATATATTCTGCAGATTATTACACCACTGACCTCTCAGGAGATCTGCAGAACATTGCTCCTCTACCTCCTCACAGAAAGATAGTGATATATTCTGCAGATTATTACACCATTGACCTCTCTGGAGATCTGCAGAACATTGCTCCTCTACCTCCTGACAGATACATAGTGATATATTCTGCAGATTATTACACCACTGACCTCTCTGGAGATCTGCAGAACATTGCTCCTCTACCTCCTGACAGATAGATAGTGATATATTCTGCAGATTATTACACCACTGACCTCTCTGGAGATCTGCAGAACATTACTCCTCTACCTCCTGACAGATAGATAGTGATATATTCTGCAGATTATTACACCACTGA